>NW_015090839.1:17015676-17252175 GCF_001431845.1 Calidris pugnax
AACATTAAAGTTGTATCCTGGTATTGAACTAAAAAGGGGTCTTTTAGATACTTTTCCTTGTTAGGGTGCAGTGCTGGAGAAGGTACGCTGTTTCTGCCTGAATTGATGTAAGTACTGGACAAGAGCTTTTCTGTGTAAAAACAAAAAAAAAAACCAAACCAAACTAAAATCAGAGATGCTATCACTTCACAGAATCTTCAGATCCTTGAATTTTCCCAGGAAGGCAGCATAAGACAACCATCTTCTAGCAAAAAACTCATCTCTAAATCCACTTCTGAGGTATGAACATGGAGAATGATGAAATGAGGGATATAAATCTGTGTATTGGAGCCAAATGCTGCTGTCAACCTCTTTGCGAGACCTTCCCTCCCTCAAACCATGCTCACAGGTGTTCAAAATCTGGCTCTGGTTTTACATAATGACACTTTCCCTCCCTTTTACCCAGGGATTAATGATGACTAAAGTACACTGCAAACTTTTCTGAGGAGTTTGTGTTGGGCTCTGCTTACAAATGAGGAAATTCCAGTGGTGGGGGGAGAGGTAAGAAGGAAGCTCCTTGGCAGAGACTTCACACCCAGACTTGAGATTTGCAATGAGTCGTAGTCTGCTGTGAGCCCTAACATACCTGTGCTCTTAGCAGGCTCTGGGTACCCAGGGGGAAGGCAGCTGAATCCAGAGATGGGTTCTCTGCAGGACAACTTAGCATTGTTCTCAGATGGCTTGTGTTTTCTTAAGGATAATTTGAGTTTGCATGTTTTTTTTTTCTTTTCCACTCTGCTTTTATTTTAGGTAATGCTAATGCTTTGTTGGCACCGAAGTGTAACTTCGTGCTTCTAAAAGATCTTTGCAAGAAACTGAACTACTGCTTCACCGCCCTGTGGCCAACAACTATGTGATACCCAGGGACTTGTTAGCAATAGGAAATGTTAATATAATTGCTAAAGGAAAAATGTCTTTCAAAGTCCATTATAGGAGTGGTATTTCTGTGTGCAAGAGCTGGCAAACTTCAGCTGGGAGAGGCAGAGATGGCTCTTCTTAGCTTTAATGTTTTTTCAAAGGCTTCAGTATTTTCCAAGTAGGTACCGGAAGAGAGCTGATTAAATGTGTAGGATATCTCTGAATCTTAAGAGGATTGGAATTAAACAGAAGCAAAGACAGAGTGAGCAAGTAAGAGTGAGAAACTGGATATCTAGTTACAAGACTTGACTGGAGAAGTGTGTGGAACAGACAATCATGGTAAAATCAGGATTGACAAGGATAAGCAAGCCAATTCAGACAGAATTAGGCTGGAATCTTTACTGGTGGCCACATCTTTAACTTTCAAAGGTCTGTGAAATCTTACACCTAAGCCAGCTATGGAGTCATTTGTCATGCACCTACAAAACCAATTTTAATGTGACTGTCAGCCCAATTTCTTAAATGAAAACAGATATTTCCTCTTGGGTCACAGTTGACCTAAACTGATTTAGTATCTGCCTGGGGTCTTATCAAACAAATAAGATAAAATAAGGGGTTTTTTTCCTAACTCTTCTCTTCCTATTTGTAAAGTTGAATTTCCCTGGATTTCTTAAACTTGATTTCACCCTCTAATTATCTCTTGCCTCCTGGTATGGACCAAAAAGCTCGTAAGAAATGAGATGATACATGACTTGGCATGACAGACCTTTTTTAAGGTGAGACTAAGATTTCTCAATCTTTGCTTGTAAGACAGCTAGTGCCTGGGATAACTTTTCAGTTTGAAGAGGTTGCTGAGCTCAGAGGAGGGGAGAGAAGGGTCTTTTGCTCCTGATCAGGCTCCTCCTTGACCTGAAGCCTGCTGAGATCTGGTTGTCCTGGATGCTGTTACCACTTGTCTTGCTAATATTTAGATAGCACTGAGTTGGTTTTTGGAGGATGGATGCCAACCACCACAGTCTAGGGCTTCACTGTTGCTATCTTTCTACCTATTTCTTACATTTGAGCAGGGTGAGGGAGTGCAACTTGCTAGTGTCTTCTTGTCTGAGAAATGCTGTAATTTCTACATGGGTGGCTGCAGGTGGATGGGGAGAAGTGATTACTGATACTTCATCTCCCTTGTTCCCTGCCAATGCATTAGCTTTCTTGCTATCCCCTCAAGCAGTATTAGTATCACATGAGCAGTAAGCAGTCTACCCTTCAGTTGTCCTATTCAGTGAGAAAGCAAGTCCTGCTTCTGATCTGGTGCCACTTCTACTGGTGTCTCTCTTTCCTGGGCTCATCTTGTTATAGGCTGTAGTCCAGGCTGCTGGAAAGGTGGGCAATATCCTCCAGTAAGAAGAGGAACCTTGAGTAAGTAAAAGAAATTCCTTCAGGTGAGATCAGGCCCAGTAGACTATAGGAGGCATGAAGAAAGAAAACTGCTTAACCCTGTGCAGGAGCTCACTGTACTCTTCAAAACGTGGTGGGGGTATGAGTACTACTTACTCTTCATAGTCCAAAGCAGTCACAAAAAACTATATGTAGAAGCTGGTATCACAGGCTGCTTTGAGTCTGTCAACTAAAAATGTCAGTTTGGTCTTTGTCCACTGTGAGAAGTTTGACCAGTGAGCCTGAGTATGGGCTTGTACTGAGGCCAGGTCTGAGACCAGACGGAAAGAGATCCAGAAAATCTGAGGAATCCAGATAAAGCCACAGCTGTTTTGCCACAGCTTTCTCAATAACATGCCCTGAAAAGGAAGATGAGAGACTGCAATAATCTTGCCAATTATCTGTGTCAAAGATTTATTGTGCAAAGGTCTCATATTTGCTTATATTAAGACTGATACCCTGCTCCTTTCAGGGAGGCAGACAGCAAAAATAGAGCAATATGTGTGTTAGAATTTTTTTTTTGATTCCACTAGAGAGACACATACAAATTGCAGCACAAAGTTAGCTGAGCACTTCCAGGAGCTCAGTGGGTGCAACTGGAGGAAAGTTAACCTGGGGAACGCTGTGGCTACTTGTATGGAAAGCCGTTAATCCTGGACTGAACGGCTCATGGATGAAGATATCCCACTAACTTGGATGGCTTTTAACTGCCTAACCAAGGGTCTTGGTGAAAGTGAACTTCAGCATGTTTAAGGTGGTGAAATACTGTAGAACTAGAAATGCTCTAATTAATTCCGCAAAAAATAAGGAAAGCATGTCTGCCTCTGACAACAAGGAATCAGCATAAGTGTTCTGCAGCTCCTCACCAAAAATGTGGAAAATAGTTCAGTGTAGCTGGAATCACCCTTTCTGCAAGTTGAAAGTAAACACACTAAAATAAACAGTTCTATAGTACAAAATGTTGTGAAAAAGCTGTCAACCTGAGAGAGTGAACAGTCTGTATGAAGATCAGTCACTAACATCCTTCTGCTTGATGTGGGGATTAAGTGTGTCTATAACATGGTGGGAGGAAGGGAGGTGCTTTGGTGGGAAAAGAATTTTGTATCTTGCTATGGAAACTCATAACAACCTGCAGAATCAGGGTTACCTGTAAATGTTTCTTCTTTTGAAGACACCCCTGTCCATACTTCCCTTTCTACAAAGTAAAAGCTGAAAGCCTCATAGCAGCAACCCTGACAATGAAGTGATATTCCCCCTTGCTACAGGAAAGACACTGAGGTACTGAAGGATGCCCAAAGAGCAACAGAGCTAGTGAAGGCTCTGGAGAACAAGTCCTGTGAGGAGCAGCTGAAGGAACTGGGGTTGTTCAGCATGGAGGAAAGGAAGCTCAATGGAGACATTATCACTTTGTACAACTACCTGAAAGAAGGTTGTAGTGAGGTGGGCGTTGATCTCTTTTCCCAAATAACAAGTGATAGGACAAGAGGAAATGGCCTTAAGTTGCACCAGGGAATGTTTAGATTCACTTCCAGTGAAGAAATTCCAGTGAATGTTTAGATTCACTTCCAGTGAAGAAATTTTTCCTAATATCCATATTAGGAAAAATTTCTTCACTGGAAGTGTTGTCAAGGTTTAGAACAGGCTGCCCAAGGAAGTGGTTGAGTAGCCATCTCTGGAGGTGTTTAGAAGATGTGGAGATGTGGCTCTTAGGGAGGGATATGGTTTAATGGTGGATGTCGTAATGTTAGTTTAATGGTTGGACTTGATCTTAAGGGTCTCTTCCAAACTAGATGATTCTATGATTTCTTGTAGGTCTCAGCAGGAGGGGTTCTGCTGGGAATATCAAATATATAAACCATGTCTATCACTTCAGTATGGAAAATACTCCTGACCTATGTAAACAGGTTTTCATGCTAGTGTAGTTCAGCAATAGTGATAAAATGCGACATCTTGCTCCCGAGCTATTGGAAGGTGTATGAGCTCTACTTGAATAGGCTGGAAAACCTTGCACATGAACAACTTGCTAGTTTGAAGTGGTGTTGCCTTGTTTGACTTGGCAGTAAATGGCAATGCTGTAGGGATGCTTGACCTGGTTTTGGCTGGTTTTTGTTTGTAGGTCTCAGCAGGAGGGGTTCTGCTGGGAATATCAAATATATAAACCATGTCTATCACTTCAGTATGGAAAATACTCCTGACCTATGTAAACAGGTTTTCATGCTAGTGTAGTTCAGCAATAGTGATAAAATGCGACATCTTGCTCCCGAGCTATTGGAAGGTGTATGAGCTCTACTTGAATAGGCTGGAAAACCTTGCACATGAACAACTTGCTAGTTTGAAGTGGTGTTGCCTTGTTTGACTTGGCAGTAAATGGCAATGCTGTAGGGATGCTTGACCTGGTTTTGGCTGAGTGTTTTTTTTTTTTTCTTTCAAGTTCAGCAATCAGCAGGTAGGTTACTGCTGCAACTTTGAAGAAAGACAAAAGAAATACTATAAAGGAATCCTCTCTGCATAAATCGAGAAAACATGTTTACTCTTCAGTGTATACAGTAACACTTTTTTGAATGTTGACTGTCCCTGACAGTAGATGATGGCATTAAAGCTAACCATGGTGCAGCTAACAAGGATCTTGTCTTGCAGGAGCATTTTGTCTTGGAACTATCTCTAGCTTTTATAACTCCTGAATAGTTTAGGTTGGAAGGGACTTTTAAAGGTCATTTAGTCCAACCCCCCCGCAATGAGCGGGGACATCTTCAACTAGATCAGGCTGCTCAGAGCCCCATCCAGCCTGACCTTGAATGTTTCTAAGGATGGGATATCTACCACTTCTCTGGGCAACCTGCTCCAGTGTTTCACCACCCTTATTGTAAAAAATGTCATCCTTCTATCTAGTCTAAATCTTCCCTTTTTTAGTTTAAAGCTATTACCCCTTGTCCTGTTGCAACAGACCCTGCTAAAGTACTGCCTTCTTTCCTGTAGGCTCCCTTTAAGTACTGAAAGGCTGCAATAAGGTCTTCCCAGAGCCTTCTCTTCAGGCTGAACCACCTCAGCTCTCTCACCCTGTCCTCATGCATCTTGTCTGTTATGGAAAGGTTTTTATTGTGTATTTAGATATTAAGATACTTTTTTTTTTTTGAGGTGGAAGCAGGGAGTCAAGAGTTAATTTCACACCAGCAGAACTGAAGGTCATATCCTGAGATTTCTGTGCACAGCAGGTTCTTCCATTTGTGACCCAAAAAGACTTTTGCAGTGGGCTACTGCCTGTGCTGTCCCAGGAAGGTTTGACGGCCTGACAGTCCGAGGAAGCATTGTCCAACACTTAATTCATACAAAGGGCTAAACTCTGTGGGTGGTTACCCCTATTAAACTGAGGGAAGCATTTGGTTTAAATGTAAGTAGAAAGATGAGAATTATTGTAAACACTGTAAAATACAATGCAAACAGAACTGCAGAACAAAGCAATGAAACAATAACTCTTTCCCTTAGGGAGTTAGGGGGAAAAGTTTATTTTTTCTGACTTTTGACAGGAGTTTCAGTACTGTTTTGTACATCCTTTCCTGGTTCTTTCCCTCTTGCTGTAAATTCCTGGCTGGCGTATTTCTTTTCTTGGTTAGCAGGATGATTGTTGTGGTTGTTCTGAATTGAAACCTTTTCTTAGACTAGGTGTCTGTTTGGGTCACTGTAGAATCCTCCGAAGTGGGTTTGGCACTTGAAGCAGTGAGTTTTAAGAAGCCAAACCTGGGATCTTTATGATGATAAAAGCACCCTGCTGAAGGGCCATTCTGAAAAGTCTCTACTGGCCTGCTAAAGCAAGAATTAAGATATCTAAATGATGTCTTTAAATATTATCATTTGACTTGTATAAAGTTGAGTCTCTGAAACTACCTGTCTGCAAATCAGGTATATGCAATCTTAATGAGAAGTACCTGCATGTATTGGTAGGTGGACATCACTACTGCAGTGTTTTGTAGGGGGAGCAAAGGGTACCTTATAGCTATTAACTGAAAAGGTAATACCTCTGCTAATGAGAATATATCTTTATTGTTATCTCTTAGTCCATATGTTAAAAATCCAGGGATAACCCAACCTTTATAGTATTAGAGAAAGACCCTTTCTTTTCAAGAGTGCTGGGAAGATGTTAGCCATACATGTGAGAAAGCTGGTGCTTTCACAATATGGGCAACATAAGCTACTCCATATTTAATATGAGAACATGATATTATATATGAACAAGGTAAAACTCCTGTCTTTTTTTTTTCTTCAGTTTCATTGTCTTTTGACACTTTAGAGGAGTGATAGACTAAAAAAGGTTAACCTCCTTCATTACTCTGTATAGCTCGTGCGGCCAGAATCCAAATCAGAACATCACTCTGGAGATGGCAAGGTAGACTTCCAGAAGGAGACATGTCAAGACAGCTATGTCCCCAGACAGAAGTAGCAATAGTGCTTCAGAAGCTCTGACACTGAAGTGTTGATGATAGTACATGTAAAGTCAAATGAGCTAGGGAGAAGCCCCTGATGCAGCCATCTTCCCCTGAGAGTTATCTTTGGTTAATCGTGGTCTTTGGATCACATAGCGGTAAGAATATAGTTAAGAAAAGTGAACCCTTTAATGTTCACAGTACCTCCTTTTTTAATATCCCTCCTGTGCAATGGAATTTCAGTCTTGGCATTCAGTTAGTATACCTCTACTGATGGGCAGCCAGCCCTTGCTGGGTTTTGAACTAATGAGCTCAGCTATTTCTAATATCTACTTCTTGGTCTGGTGTTGGCAGCAGTAACAACAACCATAATGAAGGCTGGATGCCAGCTTCAATTTGAATGCCTCTTTCAGCATTTAAGAAGAACTGATTTAGAAGGACTGAAACTTGTAGAGCTGTGGAGTTCTAATGGGTGGCATTTTCCATCCTGGAAGATCTACAAGAACAAAAACATTTGTGGTCTAATGAGTGTCTTTGTACAGTTGTATTTCCATTGGAGCTCCACTCTGAAAATATGGCTGCCAAACATTGTTTGTAAACTATGTTTAATCATCATGTCTCCTAATGTGATGATCTTCTAGCAGTAGAGCAGTTCCAGAGATGGTAGTTCTCTTCATGCATCTGTCTTGTTTACAATAATAGTGTCTAATAGATATGGCTGTGACTGAAGTAAGACGCTGGTGTAGACTAGACAGTAGGGAAAGAGTATTGGCTTGATATAAGCTCAGTTTTACTCTGCTTAAGTAATGTGCCTTGTGTGCATACTAGAGGGAATTCTCATGTAGGAGACTGTTCAGGGGGTTTCAAAGCCATCTTTAGTAAGACTTGATATCCACTTTTTGAATTGGGTGGTCTCTGGCATGTGTAGAAGGTTTTGCCTTATTGGGGAGAATGAGTTATGGGAGGAGAAAAGGGTTTTTATCTTCTTGCCAGTTTGGGAAGTTTAGAAATCTTATCAAGTGACTTGGAGGCTCCACTTAAATTATGCTCTTCAGCCATAACACTGTGGAAGAAAAGGGTAAAGTACTTTCAGTTCTTGAGACAAAGACAGCATGAGAAGGTGCTTAAAAGGGAGGTCTGGATGAGTTGATTTCAGGTGATAGGTTTAAAGGGAAGACCTTCATAGGTATCTAGCTACTGATAGAAGCTCAACAGAGAATGTGTTACTTCATCAAATAAACTAGTTAGTTAAGAATGCTTCAGCAAAACTTGGTTGTAATCAGACATGCTTGCAGTTAATTACATAGCAAAGACTCATGAGAAGCTTATTTGATACCAAGACTCTTCTGTCCTCTGAAACAAGGAAGAAGTGTTATGCTGTTCATTACAGCATAGTAAAAGGTATTACTGTAATGTTGTCAAACTCTCATTAGTAGAAATGTTGGGATAAATTCAAGGGAAGGGTCTTGCACTGTTGTTCTCGAGTGGTTACAGGCCCAAGAAAGGCTTTAGTGGAATTATCAGGAAGGATCTAAATGCAAGTGGAGGGGAAGATTACTGTGGATTACACAGCTGGATCCAATTAGGTAAACTTCCATCTTCTAACTCTTCAAGAGGTTGGAACTGATGGTCCCACAGCTTGTCCGTTCTGTCTGCAGTACTCTGAGCTCTTGTAAATAGGGAAGAAGCTCTCCTAAGCTTGCTGCATAGCCAGTCCTCCTAGAGGTAGTAAAAAGGGGAAAACAGGCTTAAGAAAGTATTCTTTCATAGCTGCTTTTTTTTTTATGTGACTAAACTTCCCATGTGAGTGCACAGAACTCTACAAATCCTGGAACTGCCTTTTAGTGGTTTATGCAATGGAGGGGAAGAAAGCATGTACTTCAGTCTCTTACATGATTCAAGAGAATCAGGGCCAAGAGGGTTTGCTCCAGATTATGAAGAATGCATGCAATGGTTTAAAGCAAACAAGATGGCATTTGTGTAAGGATAGGGATTACTCTTCCCAGAAATTTTGCTTGAGATACTGTCCTTTGTTAAAGTATACACCTGACATTATTTCAACCCTTTTGCTTTCCTGAGAGCTGCTTTTGAGGAAAACATATCCTGTTACAATTGAAGAGCTGACTTCTCACCTTCTAATGACAGCACAAAGTTGTAATCCTGCTACATTTGCTAGGGGAGAAAAACAGCCTCGACTATCATTATGACAAACTAAAGTAGGGGATATTGTTACTCAAAGGAGACTGACTTGGCATAAGTTATGCAGAAAGATGTTTTGAGTTTGTTTGTGAGTTATGCTGAATAAGCAGAAGACTCCCTAAACCAGAAAGACTGGATCAGGTTATTAAACAGTACAATTTACTAAAGAGAAGATTCCACCTTTTATGTCAATGGAAGTATTGCCATCGTTTGCTTTCGGACAAGAAGTTAATAGCCTGACTCTGAACATCTGGATTTTCTATCTGGTTCAACATGTATAGTAGCAAAGCTAAAGAGAAGAAATAGTCCAAGTTAAACATGCCTTCTCTTGTCAATGTGTTTGACAAATTAAATTTAATCTCAAGTTTGTTCTAGGCTTGCATGTCATCTTGGCTGCAAGAATAATCTGAGTATGAGACTGAGTTTTGACAGAAGCTGAAGTAATGTTATTTCAAAGGAATTAAATCAGTCTCTACCTTCATATTGCCAAACTTACTAGAAGGCTTACAAGTTGTGTGTTAGAAATGTGAGACTTAAGATGAAATTTCTATTTTGTGTTGTAGAGTTCTGGTTTCCTCTTCTGTTCAGTTGATTGATATACTCATCTGTGGTACAACTTCTGCTTAAACTTGATGCTTATAAAATTGAAGTCACTTTTGAGAATGGTGATACAGGCATGTGAATAAAAATTCTGCAGAAGGGAGTATTTTAAAATCTGAAATGAACTTGTTCTTGATGTCTCTGGCACTTTCCTTCCCACAAGTTTAAGCACTTGCATAAACCTACACCTCAAAAGCAAAAAAGATACAATTTTAGAAGTTCAATTCCTGACTGCAATGGCTCTTTCCTTTTCTGTTAAAAATAAAAATACAACAATAGAACACCTCAGTAGAGCTTCTCTGGGCTGAAGTTAAATTCTAAGAGTTTTTCCTGAACCATTTGTCATAGGTGAGCCCTTCAACTATGCTGTTAGGCAACTTCTTTGGATCTAGTACTTCATCTTCTAAAAGCAGAACACAGCTGCTGCATCATGTTTGGGGATCAATTTGTAAAGAAAACCCAAGTATTATTTTTTTATCTAGAAATCATCTATCACGTGAAGCACAATACTTAAGCGATCCCCTTACACAAATTAAAGATTGAGGGAGGGAGAGGGGGGAAGGGAGAATCACTGTAGAAAAATGAGGTTTATATCCTTTAAGGGCAGAAAACTGTCTTGAATTCAAGTCATACAAATACAACTGGAGTTTGGCTGCTTTGTGATGTGATCCTATATGTTTGCCCAGCCTTCACCATCCTCAAGAACAGGCCATGTGCTTTGAACCCATTCTTGTTTGCACAGCTGGGGGCCTGGGGTTGAAACATAAGTGGTGCTTTAACTCAGGCTAGACTCTTCACTTCGCAGGTGGGAAGACTCAAGGAATAAAAGGATTACAGTATCCTTTTTGTAAGTCCCTCCTATCTGGGGAAAGTGCTGTGCCCTTCTAAAATTTGTTGGAAAAGCCTTAAGTCTCAGTATAAAACTGTAGGATGCTAGAAAACACGTACACAAGGACTGGAACCTGTTAAGATGCAGGACTTGGAGAAACTTTGGTTGAGAAACATTCTTAAACTCAAAGTTGTCCACATGCAGGCAAAATGCAAACTGTTTTTTTTTCCAAAAAAGGCATATTAAAATAAATCAATCTTTCCCTCCCCTTGCCCTAGAACACAGAAGAGACTTCCCAGGAAATGTGCTTCAAAAGCCTTTTTTCACTAGATAAGTTCTGAGGCTGCATGGACACTTTCAGGAGAGAGGCTGGACGTTCTGGTCAGCTGTTGGGAGTTGTGGTGGTTCTGACTGGTTGGTATCTTTCTGCACATGGAAGACTGCTAGTCCCTTGACAGTCCCATCTCTGGACTTAGACTCCCATCTAAGACTTTCACATTTTCTCTCTGTATTTCTAGAAGCCAAGCATTTTGGGTCTCTGGCTTAGAGCAGGATCTTTGACATCTTTGAGGCCTGCTAGGCTTCTGGTTCCATGGCAGGAAACTTGGCTGAAGTCCCAAACCCATGGCTAAAGTTGAAGTCCTTGCACCCTGTAGGCAACCTGCCACGGAGCTGAGAGTCTATAGTCGTGATTAAAACTGGGACCTGGCTCCAGCTCTTCCTCCAGTATGGCTGTTTGCACCAGTTTGGAGCCTGAAATGAAGGCATAAATCTGTGAGGTTAAAACTAGGAAATGTGAAATGATGCTTTCCAACAGCAACAAAAACGTCCAGAAGTTTATAGTCTCCTCTAATGTATAAAGTGGTATGATTTTCCTGGGGAATTCTCCCTGGGAAGGACTCACTCATTAAGACAGGCCAGTCTGAGTGCTTAGACAAATGGTGAGTTGTCTGAGCTGTATGAACATACCTAGGCTGATCACTCTTTCCAAAGCTGTATTCTAAGGGTCTTCAAACATGAAATCTGCCAGAACAGGACTAAGGCATTGCACGTGCTGTTTTCTTGATCTCTCTACTCCTTAGTTTTGGTAGGCAGCAGCCTGCAGCACTAATTGGAAGTGAAGCTGCTAAGCAGCAGAGGAACCTCTGTTTCCATCTGTAGTGGACTCTTGTCTTGTAGCTTTGTTTCTTAATAGACTTCCACTTTCTCATGTTTATGTCACTTGGGGCTTTTGCTCCCTCTTTCCCCCGAAGCCTTGCTAAAGCACATTTCTCTGGTACTGCAATGCCTTGGCCATTTCTTGTTGCTCCCATCACAAAGGGCTGTGCTGTTCTGTTTGTGCTTATAATGTACCCAGATGGTGAATAGAATGAGTGACCACCAAGCTCATTTTCACTTGTGGGGTCAGACCTTTCTCTGCTAAATAACACAAGTGTTCCCAGCTGCTGTGCAGCTGCAGGGAGTCTGCTTTCCTTCACAGGCATTAAAAAGCCTTTAATCAGTGTTTGTTGTTTGTCAGCAGTGGTGTTGAGGTGTGGAGAAAAAGAACAGATATGCTTTGTTGGCAAAGTTAACTTCATTCTGACCTCTTATCTTTCCTTTTTCTTTTCAAGTCTGAAGAAGCAGAAAGTAGTTTGGGAAGTGGTTTCTGCAAGCACCTGTGTAAATGTATTTGCTGAAGGAGGGGGTTTATGTCCTTATGCAGATACAGCATTTGACATAAAAAGATGCTCTGAGAGAGCTGCGTTGAACTGGAAGCTCTTTAGGGCAGGGTTTCAAACTGACTGGTATAGGAGTTGTACAGGCTCTCTTAACGTAAGCAAACACTATAAAAATACAAATATTGTTGTCAAATACTAGTATTACTTATGCTTATTTTAGTATTGAGTCTACATTTCAGGAATACCATTTGCAATCCGGTCAATTTTAACCTTTCCCTGGAAAATAGATTATTCCTGCTAGTGTTTGTGTGGTTTTTATTGGGTTTTGTGTTTGATGTTGGTTTTGGGGTTTTTTTTAGTTCTGTGTTTAATAGTTCTCCTCTCATGGAGGAAAAGGGAGGAGAGAAAAGGACTGATAAGCCATTAACACCATCCCCAGTCCCATTTGTTTTGGATCCTGAAGCAAATGGGAACACAGGTATCAAAAAGAAGCTTTGAGAAATCTCAGGGCTAAGATCGTTGTTTCCCTCTTCTTTCTAGATGAAGTTTGGAAACCTTCTGGTGCGGCACATATCTTTGCAAGGTTACTTTTCCCGTGAGTCCAGATCTGTTCACGCTGTGTGTCTGTGTGTACAGCACCAAGTGTGTACAGCTGTGCAAGTGTCGATGCTGTTGTTTGCAAAGCCTGATTGTGCAGGCATCCTGAGGCTTTGATTTGAGCTTCAGGGGTCATGATGGGACACTTGGTGTTAAAGGTGGAATACTTTGTCTTGCTATGCTTCCTCTGGTTTGAAGGGACCAGAGAACAGTGTTGCTGGCTGGGGTGGGTTGGTAGCCAGGTGTCAGGCACCCTATGCACATGGCTCCAGCTCTCTGCCCTGCTCAGCATCATCTCTTGCAGTGACCACAGTGGTCTCTTGGAGCAGGGCTGTGCTCCTTGGAAAAGCAGTGCCTGCTTGCTCAAAGTGGGAATAAAGAACTGCGAATGAGTAACCTACAAATTGCAGTCCTAGCTGTCAAAATGATAGATTTGTGTGTGCTCCCCATGAGCAGACACATTTTGGTGTTCATCCAGTGCTTTTCTTCAAGTGGCTGAGGCTGCTCACAAAGGAGGTCAGTTGTAGTGCTCTTGGACAGGCAAAATGCTGGAAAGAAAACTTTGTGCTGGCAGGAAGGGATGGATGCTCAAAAGAAGCTAGTATGTTAAAAGTCTCTGGATGATCTGTGTTGATGATTGCTTCTGAAGCCTGAATCCTTACCAGCTAGAAGTGGGGTGAAGAACCACCGTTTTACTACCTGAAGGCTGGCAGGGCTGCCAAGCAAAGAGAAGGGCTCTGAGCTACAGTGGAGCAAGTGTCCTACTGCAGGGGGGAATTTTTGAAGCCCTTCAGTAACATCTCCAGGAGATCCAGCCTTTCTGGCAGTGTTGTCTGATCACATGAGAAGAACCCTGATCAGACAGGCATGATCCTGGATCCTTCTGGAAATTAATGCAGACTTTTACAATTATAATCTAGCCGAACAAAACAAGCACCATCTTGTGCAACTACATAAACCATAAACTTTTTTGGCAAGGCAGGTGTGGCATCTTCAGTGTTTGGAAAGCACCTAGCATGCTGTGTGGGCTCTGAGCAGTAATCCAAATTACAAATGCTAAAAAGGCTTTGATTTTTTTTTTTATTTTTTTTTTTAAACGTGGTTCTTGGCTTAATTTGGGTAGGCAAGAACTTCATAGGCTGCATTGGGATGCTCTGCATGTTTCCTCAGGCCCTCATAATTAATCAATGCTGAGCTGTTCCTCCCTATCCCTCTGCAAGGAGGCACCACAGCAAAGCTCTTCCATAGCCTTAGGTTTAGCTCATTTGAGTCAGCCCTGAGAAGGACTTTGTGTTCTTCAGAGATGCCCTTTCAGGGAGGATGGGAGTTTCTGGCCTGCAAGGCCCCTCGATACTAAGTATTTTGGTACAGGCTGCAGAAGGCTTAGGGGAGTTTTCATGATGTAAGCTGAGTTTTCAATAAGTTTGTAATATGGCTTAACGCTGAGAACCGGTATTCTAGCTTTTTTGGTGCCCCTCTGGATAACTCTGATCTGTGGAACTTGGCTTCTGACACAAGGAATTTGCAAAAAGTTTCATGCCAGTACCTCAAGCCCTCAAAGTTGTGATAAATGGCAGATGCGTGCATTCCTCCTAAACCAGAATGGCTTCTGTGTTTAACTGAATATTTAATCGCTGTATGTGCACCATACTGTGCTATCAGGCAGCTCTGCTTTTAGAGTCTGTTTATAGAGACCGCTGAAAAGCCTTGTGAGCCTTTCAGGATCTCTGACATCACATGCTGGGAGGAAGCTAGAGCATCTTCAGGCTGCTGCTTTTTGCTGTATGTTTACAGTCGCTGGTGATCTTTGCACCTTGGGGGCTACAGAAAGACATTGCTGTAGCCAGAGCAACTCCAAGCTAAACTGTGATAGTCCAACCCCTGACAAGAACAGGGCAAAAATCTGGTCCAGCTTTACAGTGTTTTTATAGTCTAGTCCAGATCTCTATAAACCATTTAAAATTGCCTTCAGGTTTAAATTTTCCAATTTCCCATTTGGAACAGGTGTTGCCAGGTTATAGAAAGTGTTGCAGAAAAGGAACAAAAACATTTTAAAAACTCTGCGCTGTTACAAATTTTGGCAAGTCTCTGACATGAGATTTTTTTTTTTAAAAAGTTTGCCCCACCCAAATTAAAACAAGTGCAGACCTTGCTTACTTTTCCCAGCTGTCATGTTTAAATAGGGTTTTTAGTAATGCATGAGTCTTCAAAAGATCCAGCAGTACAGAGCCCGATATGTTTTTATATGAAAATATGCAACTTCTCAATTGTTTCTCATCTCATTTAATTGGGAAGAGAAAGGGGGTGAAGAATTTTTTTTTTAAATGTCAAAAAACAAATTTCAGAGATGCGTGTTCTTGGAGTGGTTAAAAACCAACCCAAACTAGGCTTCAGGCAATGTTTTTTCAACAGCTCTAACCTCAAAGCTCAGAGCAGACAGCTTTGTAGGCAACTGTAACACCAAGGTGATTATGGCAATGACTCACACTTCCCTGTAAGGCATCCAGCTATCGACACACTCGGGGAGCCCTGGCTTTGTGCGTGCAGGCAGGGTGTCAGTCCATGCCCACTTGCCAGCCTGCTCCGAGCTGCTGAGCTCATTCATAACCACTTTGACAGCGAGCTGGGACATTGGTGTATCGGAGAGCAGCTCTGGTCCCACAAGGCTTGTGAGAGGCTGAAGAGATGGGAGCTTGGGAAGGGGAAGTCCAAGGCAGGTTTAACTTCCCTTCTCTTAGCTCAGTCCTCAATGAAGTGGTTTCAGGAGTCACCTGAGAATCTTCCCCGTGAGCAGGTGGTTGGGTTTGGGTAATAGCTAAAGGTCTGGCTGACTAACCACTAAGTGGGGTAGCATGGGAAGTGAAAAGGGCTGCTACTGTCATGTCCTGGTAAAACTCTTCCAATGGTTATGGAAAAAGGACTGGCAGTCGGGGTCCTCAGGAAGGCAGTATGAACTTGGGAAAGAGACCTGGGTTTCTCTATAGGCAGAGCACAGCTGAGAGTACAAGAGTAAACTACTGCCAGATGTTGGGATTTGCAGGGAACAAAGGAACAGAAAATGGAGACTCATTTATATGCATTGTGCGTTTCCCCCTCTCTAAAAGATAAGGCAGAAGCCAAGCTGTCTTCAGAGAAAGGAAATGGCAGTGATCGTGGTATGGAGGAAATCTTCTGGGCAAGGAATGGGGAGACTGGGGTTGTTCGCATTGAGAGACTGACAAGAAGTGCCAGTTTTATACAAAACAGGTGGCATTCACACTGAATGCTTGGGAGGAAATATTCAGAAAGATGACAAATTCAAACTTCTGAAAGGAAAGGGCTTTTCACGTAGTGTGCAATTAGGTTGTGGGATGCATAGAATGCAATTGCCAGGTGGGCAGGATGTCATCGGGAAGGAACAGAACACGGCTTTGGGAGCGTGCAGGTATGCTGTTGCGGGTGGTATCCACAGATGACATAAGCAATGCTTTAAAAAACAAATAACATAATATAAAGCAGGCCACATCCATGGTTCAACTACCGAGGCCAATCTTGATAGGTTATTTGGGTTCCTCCATCCTTGTTGATAAGTTTTTTGCACTTCTGACTAAAATTGTCTAGTACAGATGCTGTTTGTGGCAGGGCCCTGGGCAAGCTGGGCTGTGACTCAGTATTGCCCTTCCCGTGTGGGTTGTGTTTGGCTTTGCACATCTTAGGTTTTCAGAGGTGAGGCAGAGTGAGTAATGTTTCCGTTCTATTAAATAAAATGGAATGGCAAGGACCCTTAATTTTTTTTTTTTTAAAGATGTACGTGTTTCATTTTAAGTTCCCTTCAGGCAAAGTCAGCTTTGGTAGGCAGCTTAAACTGCATTATAGACCATATTGCTATTGTCATAAAAACAAAATACACTGTGCTGTGCTTTGGGAAACCAAACAAAACCAATTTTTTTTTTTTTTCTCCCTCCCTACTTTTTTCACTTCCTTCAGTTTTTAATTAGCGACCGTGACAGAGACCCTCAGTGTAACCTGCATTGCTCCAGGTCCCAGTCCAAACCCCTCTGTGCCTCTGATGGCAGAACATACGAGTCCATGTGTGACTACCAGCGAGCCAAATGCCGGGAGTCGAGTCTGAGCGTGACGCATCGCGGCCGGTGCAAAGGTAGGTGGATTTCAAGTGCCTTTGAGGGGAGGAATGGGAGTCCTACCTTATAAGAAACTGGATTCTTAGACCCTTGAGTTGAGTACCATGCCCTGTGAGCAATCTGATTGAAATGGTACGTTCATGTGAGCATGGGTATCTGACTCTGGGTTTAGGTGGCAGGAATAAGAACTGACTGAATTATCAATGAAAGAAGGCAAAAGAGCCACACATCACTGAAAAAGGGATGAAATATGTGTCTGCAGAGCAGGCAAAACTGGCTCTATGGAAATGCAAAATGAAATCTTGAAAGAAGACATCTTCCTTGCTACCTGTGCCACTGAGGAACTGAGATACCCTTGAGTGATAGGAATGTGGAGTGGAGAAGAACGTGCAGTGCACGTTGGATGTCCAGTCCCTTTTCAGACATATGCAGCCTTTCTGTGTTGAGCTAATTTAGAAGACAGAACGCATGCAAGGCTTTACATGGCCTCTTTTTTGCTTGTTTGCTGTTACACATTACTTAAAAGTGAGAATATTGTTTTTCTCTCAATTGAACTCTTCTTCAGCATAGTATAAAGATGAAGTTGCAACTTTTTTAAAGGAGTATTGCTGTCTTGTCACACAAGTGGTTTGCTTCTTCAGGGAAGTGAAAAATCAAGTTGAGTGCATTTTCTGAGAGCACATTTAACTCAGAGGGCAGATGGCACAGATGTTTTTAGCAATTGGTTAAAGTGACAGGAGAAACTCATTAAAATCCCTGTGGAAGGTTAAATAAGCATATGTTTAAGCCTGACTTTTGTTTATGAAGGCTTTTTTACTATTATAAAAGTGTCTCTTTGTCAGAATTACTTGTTCTAAAATGGATATCCCTTTTCAATGTATTGACAGGCTTTATAGTTTACATGAATTATGAGCATGACCTCAAATATTGCTCTTTTAAACAGTTTCTCATTGGAAAAAAGCTTACTTGTATGATTTATTATTTTTTTCTCTCACCACTGCTGTGTTGCTGTGTGGCAGCTTCTCTCCTGTAGCACAGAAAAAGGCTGTTGAATCATCCTGCTTTCTGAGTATTGGAAACCCAGAAGCTTTCTTTCCAGGACTCAAGAAGCTGTTGGGCTGTTCTTGCCAGTGATGCATTTGAGTATCACAATAAGAAGCAGAAGGGTGGGAATCCTGCTTTTGCTTTCATCACTTGAGCATAGTGGCTTAGATAAGCCACTCCGTGGCTGATATTGGCATATAAACTGGCATTGTTCAGCCACTTAAAGCATGGGATCTGAAATGTGGTACATCCATATGCAAGAGTGACTGTTTCTGGAAGTGAAGAAAATATTGGTTGCCAAACTACACAGCCTGCTCTATATCGTGATTGCAAAGAGTCCCAAAAAAGTAACTAAAGACTTTTTTGTCTTAAGCACAGTTCAAGTATACTTTCCTTTCTGCTCTCTCAGACACAACTGAATGTTTAACTAAAACTACTCATGTTCTCTTTTTTTTTTTCCCCCTCTTACCCTGTGATACTATGCAGTACCTAATAACTTCGATGTGTTTGAGAACTGCAAGTCTTGCTTTTAACCCACTAACACCCTTATGAATCCCTGGGAAGTAGGAATATTCTTTTAACTATTGCATTCAAATTTAACCTTGCTGGTAATTTCCATGTGTGCCGTTATTGTAAGGTATTTTGGTTTTCTGGTCACATTAGGAACATGACCTCTGGTTGTTCTTGGCAAACACAGGCAGTTGTGAGGCAGGTGTACCTAATTACTGGTGGCTGGCCAGGTCTGTATCTCATACTCACACAAAAGAAGGTATCACCACCAGTGTTCCAGCACCTTCTACTGCTGCAGTAGGGCACCAGGTTTACCCTGACCAGTCTTCATTCCTTCTGCCTGACAGATGCTCTACAAGGGCACTCCCCTGGGCCATCGAGCCCAATCACATGCAATTGTGATAGATACTGTATCCAAAACTTATCCTTATAAAATGAGCAGTTTTAACTTGCACTTCCTTCTCCGAGGAGGGGAGTTGGGGAGAAGAACAGATACATAAAATAATGAAAAGGTGTGTTGTGGACAGCAAAGTATAGTTCTGCACCCTATACTACCACTTCCAATTTCATATGGTGATGACTTGAACTGTGCGAGCAGAATGGTTTCTGTAGTGGGGACAGAACTTATTTGATTCAGCTTAGCTCTCTGTTCTCTCTCAAGAAGCTAAGGACCTTTAAAGGTGAAATCTTGCCAGCCCTTTGGGAACTATAACTCTTACTCAGCTCTCACTCCTTGATAGCTTCCTCACGTGCTTTTCAATGAAATTCCTTTAGTGCTAAATTATCTGAACTCTCTCCGAACCCTCACTCACACATCACAAAGGGTTAAAAGTCAGGAGTAACTTAAAATGATCAAACTATGGCATCCATGACAAATGGAGCCTCATTGATGAGATTCCAGAGAACAGTTCCAGATGGCATAGCTGTGCATAAACTACACAGCCAAGCACTCCTACCTGGATCTTTTGTCAGCAAGCATCTTAAGATCTAATGTCGAATAAGAGTTCTGCCACAAAACCTTGCAGGGCTGAAGGACAAATACTTGTTAAATGAGTCTTGGCAAGCTGTCAAGATTATGCAGTGATTGTTAGGGTATATTGGATATCTGTGGCTTAAAACACATTTAAGTTGTATGTTAACCGGTTGGTTTCTAGGAATTTGTTTGGCCTATGTAATTTAAAAAAAAAAAAAGGGTGGGGGCGAAGGGTGGGAACGTTCTAAAAACTTCCCTTTAGATTTATAATGGTTGGGTTTAAAAGTCTGCTGGTACAGAGCTTGTTCTTAAATCACAAGTCACTATGTAGGATGAACCTCTCTGTAAGTTACCGGTGGGAATTGTAAGAAGGGTCTTCAGCCCATCTCCTGGAACATCTGGAAGAACAGAACTTTTGTCTGCTGGAAAGGAAGATCTTCTGACTAATAATGGGCTGTTTGAACGATCTCCTTTACCTACTGTTCTCATTGGACAGGAGATGATAATTGAAATCACTATTTTCTTTTTTTAGTCTACTTGCTAAATCCATGTAGTTTGTCTTTGAACTTTCTTATTCCTAGTCAAGGGAGAATTAAGTGGATCACTCCTTGGCAGCAGTTAGTCAATAAAATCTGAAATGATGCTTTCAATCATGTGCAAATTTAGTCATGTTTTAAGCTATGCTCCAAATAACTTCGGGAACTCTTGAGTAGAAATGGTATGTAGGTATCAAAGAAGGAGCAAAGCACATATGCATGAAAGGAAAGAAGTTGGAGATTGCAGGTGTAGGACTTGTCAGAAATGAAGTGGAAAACAAAGGGGAGAGTGGAGAATGATTGACAGTCTGTGAGACAGATGGGCATGTTTTTGTAGTGTGCTCAGGTTCCATTTTTGGTGGTTTTATGCAAAGACACAGACCATTGGCTGGAGTAAATGGGTATGAATCTGCTGACCTCAGTGTAGCTGGGCTGCTTCATGCCTGGTGGGGACCTGGACTGTATCTGAGACAGGAACTAGAAATAGTTCAAAAGCTGCTTGCATCAATTTTTACCCTTTGAGCTTTTGCTAAAAACAAAGTAGAATTTAAAAGCCAGATTTTTGTGGTTGTATCATATAGGTTTGCTGCTAGCGTTACATGGATGCCTGGAGATGTTTTACTTTGTGTTATTAGGATAGCTTGGGTCTTTATACCATGATGATGTGTGGTGTCAAAACTGCTTCTACCTGTTAAAGAGAGGATGCAGGAATTCTTGGGTCCTATTCAGGAGTGCACTGTGTATATTATGAGGGACATGGTGGTCTCATTTGAATAAACTGTTCACGGATAAGATCAACGCTGGTAACTAGCCAACTTCATTGCAAAATCCAAAATTATGTGCACCTGCGTTCTGCAGATTAGGCTACAGATGTCAAAAACATCACTTGTAGTTCACAGTCTCATAGTTGCCAGCTACCAACTTGAGAATGAATTTTCTTTAAAAAGAAGCTTTCTGAGTTGCAATAAACCTGTCCTAAGTTTGAAGATGTTTGAAGTCAAATTATTAAACAGCTCTGCTTTTATAAAAGTCATCCTGTTTTGGTTTTTCACCTTCTGTCTGGACAGTGAAACTGGAATGCATTAATGCCATTGTGTTATCTAAGCTTGGTGTTTGATACTCAGAGAACGGTTTTAAGAAGTAAGTAAGTGCTGAAACACTTGGGGAAAAAAATCAGAATGTACAATAGGGTATATGAATCTACATCATAACATCAGGCTTTAGTAAAATTTGTAATGCATCTTATTTGGGGTGAGCTATTTGGCAGCTACTTTTTAACACTTGGCACTTATGTAATATTTTACATTTTCTAATTAACAAAGCAAAAATAGTAAGGTGAAGTCATCCCACTGAAATCACATGTTGATGCAAACATTATAAAAATACCAGCCTGTGGAGTGAGGAAGAGAAGGATTGACAGTCCTTTTAAAAACAAACTGGTAAATGTTGATATTAAAGGCACTGTTTTTACTGGAAGTGAACTGTGAAACGACAGACAAAAAAGATAGTGGTATGCACACACCTCTCCAGCCAGCGTGGTATATAGGTGGTTGTTCCAAGTCAAGGCTGTAAAAGGACTGGCATGACCTTTGGAAATCAATGAGGGCGGATGGGAGAAGTAATCAGTGCTGAGTGCTCATGAACAGTGTTCATGAACAGACAATTTTTGTCTGTCTTCTCTGCACTTCGGCAGCAATTTGTGAAGAGACATTACTTGAGCCAGGGGTTGAATTGCAAAAGAGGATGCTGCAAGAATGATGAGCTCTTAAATGCCACGTCGTAGTAGTGGTCTGCTACACAGTGTAGTCTACTGGGTGGTAATAGAGAGTTCAATCTGTAAAGGCCAGTTAAAATTGTCAAGAGCGACATAGTCACCTTAGCAGTAACATGTTCATATTATCTTTTCCTTATAATAAAGGCTTGGTTGTGTGCACTTTTGTCTGCTCATTAGACAACTTGGACAAAGATCTGAGTTAGTCTCCCTTCTGCCTGAGCTCCTAATGTATTTGTACTACTGGGCATACTACAAACTGTTCCTGTCAGTTATGTGGTGAAGCATCCAGTTCCAGTCATGTAGCTGTGAGCGTGCCAGCACTGAAGGAGATGTTATGTGGAAATGCTTTACGCTTCTGTTTTATGTTCAGGAGAGGAACCAGATATGCCTGTCTGCAGTCCTGTGTCTGCAGATGGCAAGACTAGAAAACATACTTTTATTTGTGAATCTGTACCTGGATTGTCATGTGAGAAATTGGCAACTTTTTTTTTTCTTACGTTATATGTGCAGATCTGCATAATCTGCACAGATTTTTTTGCTACTTAGTTGTCTCCTGTGAAGCAGAACTAGAAGGTGTTTTGAGTCAGACAGCTAGCTATAAAACAGAAGGTGCAGGGACACCATCTGGTTTTGTAATAATGTCCTATGTCATGGCAAGCAAGATTAAATTCTTAAGCTTGAACAGGAGATCTGCAGGTGATAGTTAGGTGTTCCAGTTAATGACATTGCCAGTGCTTCCTTTGCTGCTGAAAGAACGAGTGTGTGTTGGAAGGGTCAGCACTGCTGGCAGGACCATCCTCCAGTGGAGGTGTGCAAACAAATTCTGATCATCTGTTCACTTTGGCAAGCACAGAGGGGAAATAGGAAATTCCAGCTTAGAGGTTATATCATGGCTAATTAGAAAAAAAAATTGCTTCTCTAAATTCATTATAATTTTTATTCAAGAAAGTCTTCATTCTGTGAGTAATAGTCTTGCTCTTTATATAAGCTCATAATAGGTCCACCTGAGATTAGAGTTCCACGTGCTAAGGGTGTTGTGCAAGCACCCCACAAACAAATTACAGTCTAAAGATGAGAGTGACATAGGATCAGAAGGGACACAAGGTGGTAGGGAGGTCGGGTGACCAATTTATAGTCACTCAGTGGGTCAGTGGCAGAGTTGATGTAAGCGCTCTTGCTTTGGACGCAGTGCCTGAGCTGCAGACATCTGTGCTGAATACTATTGCTGTGAATAATGACTTTTTCCAAAGTGATGGGTTTGATTTCCGTAATTTCAGAAGACTTGTGAAATCTTTCTTGGAGTAATGTGGTAAGTTTAAAATGAAAATGTGTTGGCAAACTGAGAACTTAGTCTCTTGAGTCATCAGTTGTGTAAATGAAGTACTCAGCTTGAAAGCTTTGGTCTGTGTCTTCATCAAAACTATTTACAGCATTGTCATTGGTTTCTGCACCTAGATATGGTTGGATGGGAAGTCGCTTCTATTGCCATGCAATGTGAATTCAGTTGATCTGAGAACCCAGACTGGTTTTCTGGGTATTAGCACTGGTGTTAGTGATTCCGTTGTTGAAGTTCATGTGACCTGTGAAGCCAAATATGGGATCTTCAGAAATCCAGTGGAATTCTTTTGTTAACTAATGTGATTTCCATGCCTGGTAGAACAGAGACTCAAACTTGATAACTCTCTCTGGTGCTGCTGAAGGATTCTGATGATCAGAATCTGCAGTTTCTGCACTGAAAATCCTTCAGTCAGTGGATTCACGAGAGAAGGAAGAAGATGCTATGCTAGTCCCTGTCTCAGAGTCCCATGGAAACAGATGTTTGCTGTTTTCCTTCTCTTTCTAGACTGAACAGCATTACTGTTAGACTTCATGTATTTAAATGTAAACACCAAGTCAATCTGTATCTCTGCAGGGCAGATCTGTCCTCTTTGACCCATCAGTCATCAGTGTTAGGCTTATCTGGGTCTGTGCTCTGTAACAGTGAAATGGACCTGGAAGTGGTTAAGGTCATACTATATGCTGCCTTCATCTGAAATAAATGCAGAGCTGAGATCTTCACCCCTTCAAGCTCTGCTTGCAGAGCAATGTTTTTCTTGGCATCAAAGTGAGTCACTGATAGGAGAAAGTGTCATGCACACCTGGCTGTAAGCCCTGGGACTAGACGTAGAAGCTGGGTTTCAGGAAAGCACAGGCAATGGCACATCTACTGTATCTGAACCACACAAAGGTGTAAGTTCAGATGGATGGATGGCTATTTTAGCATCCTACTGGGAGAGTTGCTCAGAGAAAAAGCTTTGCTGTGGCTCACTTCTGCACATTGCTTACTTCTGGGCCTGAATTACTTGGCTTATGCTCAGTCATCTGTTTTCAGGGTGTTAATGTTAACACAACTCCCTCTGGGAAGGCCTTTTACTGCATGGACATTGTGCTCCAGCACTTGTTGGAAGAAACTTTGAGAGCCTTTGGACCATAAGAACTATTGTGTAGAAAACTGGGTGGCTCTTCACTAACTGGCTCATAGTTTGATTGTCTAGGTTCATGTTTGTTTATGGGATAAGGAGTACTAACTCCATAGCTGCCTCATTAGTGGTCCTTAGTGCCTTGTATTTGTTTGTTTGGGTGTTTTCCCCCCACGGCTGTGTGGTGTATCTGGTAGCTTTTGAAGAGGCCAAATGTTGTTTGCAATCTAAGTGGGTTTTGCTTCTCTCTTTGTAGATGCTGGCCAAAGCAAGTGCCGATTAGAGAGAGCTCAAGCACTGGAACAGGCAAAGAAGCCCCAGGAAGCAGTCTTCATCCCAGAATGCAATGAGGATGGATCATTCACACAGGTAAAACTTCTGTTGGCTTCCTTCAGCCAGGCTCCCAGTGGCTGCAGGAGATTCACTGTTAAGGTATGAGCCAAGTGACAATAGCAGCACAGGTGCTCTGACTCAGTCACTGAGGTGAAAGTAGTGAAAACTGGGGACTTGTTTAACAAACTGGAAGCTTTGATTCAGTCGCCATACCTTAAGACACATACATGTGTAATTACATCCACTTCCAGTGTAGCACAGAAACAAATGGAATCAACCTCTGGCATAGCACAGAAGCAAAAACAAATTGCAGGGGGTGTCAATTTTTCCTTGAAGATGAGCTGCAAAGGGGGCTGTCGCTCACAGAGAACAGGGTGGACCAAGCTTCGGTATAGCACAGAAGCAAAGGGGGTGTCAATTTTTCCTTGAAGATGAGCTGCAAAGGGGGCTGTCGCTCACAGAGAACAGGGTGGACCAAGCTTATTCTGCTGTTACCTGTGCTTCACCTATCCCAGAAAAAAAAAAGAGTGGTCTATTGAGCTTCTTCCTTCTGCAGGATACTTGTTAGTGACAGACTCATGTTTCCTGTTATATGCCCTGTTGTGGTTTGGGGGTCTGGCAGGGAGGTAATAAGACTGCTTTGTTTGGGTTTCTGATTCTCCACTGTTTACTTGCTGGAACTAAATGATGTGCTGGGATTGCAGACTGTTTCATAATGCTGCTTCTCTTGAGAAGCAATTATCTCAGGCGGGGTAGCAGAGGAGGCTTATGGTTTGGTGGCCTCTAATATTTGTGAAAAATGAGTCCTGGCCACTGAGCATCCTTCAGAAATAGTTGGATGGAAGAGGTCCTGTAGAATTCCAGAGAAGTTGAAGTAGTTATGGAAGAAAGCAAGCCCTCATGAAGGAGATTGAGAGGAAGAGTAGTTTGCCAAGGCAGGGTAGAAATGAAGAGTGATACTTGGTTCTGTAACCACTGGCATATTGAGTCCTGTCTCAGTGTGAACTGAACTGGGTGTTACAAACAGCTATGTGCAGTTCCCTAACTGGTACGAGGGGTATGCTCTCTGCTCAGTGTGGCACACATCTCAAAAGCCAAAATCCTGCAACGCTGATGACCTCTACTTTGTGAACTTAGGTAAGTCATACAACATGAGTCCCTATATCTAAGCACTGCTCTAGAGATCTTGTACCTCAGAAATTTTAGGATTAATTAGTTATTGTTTGCAACGTCTTTTGAAGGTAAAAAGAAATATCCAAAATATGATCAATATTGGCTTCAAAAAGATGAGAAAGACAAAAAGCTTTGGGGTTGGTTCAAACGCTTTTTGCTGCCTGGGGAAAGAAGACAGGAAAGATTTTTTTTGTGATAACCCACCAAAAATTTTTATTCTCCCCCTCAGCCTTACCCTCCCATTATCTGATGCGTGGGAGTGTTTTTGTTTTGTTTTGTAATGGTGAAGTGGGAAAAGTTTCATCCATCCTGCCAACTTTGCATACTTCTTCGGAGCAGCATCGTATTTGTGTACAGTGTGGACCATCTTGGGAAGGGGGAGGTAAGAGAGAAGGTGGCTGCAGTTTCTTGAAGTCCAACTGTGAAATCTGATTTTGTGTAGAGCTGCTCAGATTGTGTTGGCACTGGAGGGGAATACTTGTAAAACCTAGCACAGTGGGCCAACTAAGTTTTCCATGTTAAACTTCACAGTCTAACTGTGAAATCTGATTTTGCGTAGAGCTGCTCAGATTATGTTGGCACTGGAGGGGAATACTTATAAAACCTAGCACAGAGGGCCAACTAAGTTTTCCATGTTAAACTTCATGGTTCAAAAAAAAGAGGAGGAAGGAAAGCTGACTTTCCAGTGTCTCTGTCAGCTGTCCATCAACCTCTTTGAGTAAAGTGGGGTGCAGGTGTCATATTTTTATCCTAATAAGCTGGGTGCAGGGTGCAGTTGATAAAGCTTTGTTTCACACAGTTTTATTTGGAAGGTTGGTACCAGTGTCTGGATCATGGAGCAGTTGCTGGGCCTCTTTTCTGCACATTCCCTGGCCAGCGCACGTTGCCAGTGGAGGAGCAGCATGAAACTGCTTACAAAAATTGTGTGTTTTCAGCTTGCAGCCAAGTGGTATTTTACATTCTTCCTGTGTTCAGTCCTATCTGTGAACGCTAAAATGCTTCTGCTTTACCTGGCACGAAGAGGGAAGCCTCTGATCCCTTTGTAGCTGGAATTAACTGAAATTCATATCATTCCTTGGATTGTAAAAATACCCACGTTCCACATACCTCAGGAATCAGCTTCATCATTTATATTGCAGCATTTAAGGTCATTGTCCCTGTGTAAGATGTGAATATAAAACAACGTCCGAGGAAGCTAGCTGTTTTCAACCTGCATTTGAGACAAATATTTCCTTTAGCTTCTGGTCCAAATTAATTAAACTTTGATTTTTAAAAGCATGTATAAAAATTATAACGTTGCTGAACAGTTTAAACAGTTTTGCTTCCAGCAGCACATTAATGGATTTATTCTAGTGGAGGTGGCTTGGATACCACATCTCTTCTGCGGAGAATTAACACCCCCGGGTTCTGCTCTGCAGGGAAGCTGTGAAGGGCAGTTCTTGAAGTCCCTGAAGCCTTGCTGAAGTCAGGTCTGAACTGTTATTAGTTTATTCTGGTTTAGTACCCAGAGAGTGTATAAAAATTAGAATGTTGCTGAACAGTTTAAACAGCTTTGCTTCCAGCAGCACATTAATGGATTTATTCTAGTGGAGGTGGCTTGGATACCACATCTCTTCTGCGGAGAATTAACACCCCCGGGTTCTGCTCTGCAGGGAAGCTGTGAAGGGCAGTTCTTGAAGTCCCTGAAGCCTTGCTGAAGTCAGGTCTGAACTGTTATTAGTTTATTCTGGTTTAGTACCCAGAGAGTTGCTCCATCCAAACTTCACAATCTCAGTTGGGAAGTCCAGAACAGAGCAGCATCTCTCAACAAAGTTTCTAGGAGAAATACTCACCACTCTCTTCAACCTTGAATCCCCAACCAAACCAGAATTTAAGCAGATGCATATACCCTGTATGTTGACTTCATTAGGGAATTTTTTTCAGCAACTTCCCACCTTCCATGTAACTGTTATTGGAGAAATATTTTGGGTAGAAGAAAAATTCTGATCTGAGGGGAAACAAAGATGCATGTATAATTTTGAATATCACGGAATTGTCAGAGTTGGAAGGGGCCTCTAGAGATCATCTAGTCTAACTCCCCTGCTAAGCAGGATTACCTAGAGCACATTACTCAGGACTGCATCAAGGTGGGTCTTGAAAATCTCCAGAGAAGGGGACTCCACGACCCCCCTGGGCAGCCTGTTCCAGGGCTCTGTCACCCTCACTGTAAAGAAGTTTTTCCTCGTATTTGAATGGAACTTGCCATGTTCCAGCTTGTGCCTGTTGCCCCTTGTCCTATTGCTGGAAACCACTGAAAAGAGTCCAGCTCCATCATCCTTCAACCCACCCTTTAGATACTTGTAAGCATAAGTAAGGTCTCCCCTCAGCCTTCTCTTCTCCAGGCTAAAGAACCCATATCAAATATCTTAATTATTATAGCATTCACTTACATATGTGGATGACTTGCTTTCAGGTCTTGGGCTGAGCCTCTTTTTTTTAGGTGCATACACATTAGGTTTTCAGGCCCACATCACTGACCTTGATATCAGTCATCAAAAGACCTGGGATTTTGTCTAATTAATTGTTGGACATTCTTGAAAGTTTTGCAGGAGTGACAAATGCAAATAGTGCAGATTTGGGAACTGCATTTGGTAGTGGTAACTGTATGTTCACAGAACCTGCTTGGTCTTAACCAGATTGAACTGCTGCTTTTGTCCTCTTTTTTGTAGGTGCATACACAGTAGGTTTTCAGGCCCACATCACTGACCTTGACATCAGTCATCAAAAGACCTGGGATTTTGTCTAATTAATTGTTGGACATTCTTGAAAGTTTTGCAGGAGTGACAAATGCAAATAGTGCAGATTTGGGAACTGCATTTGGTAGTGGTAACTGTATGTTACAGAACCTGCTTGGTCTTAACCAGGTTGAACTGTTGCTTTTGTGGTATATCATCGTCCTCTTGATCAGAAGCTAAATTTCAATCGCTATGAGTAAACTCTAAAGGTGTATCAAATACCTTAATTATTTTAGCATTCACTTACATATGTGATGACTTGCTTTCAGGTCTTGGGCTGAGCCTCTTTTTTGTAGGTGCATACACAGTAGGTTTTCAGGCCCACATCACTGACCTTGACATCAGTCATCAAAAGACCTGGGATTTTGTCTAATTAATTGTTGGGCATTCTTGAAAGTTTTGCAGGAGTGACAAATGCAAATAGTGCAGATTTGGGAACTGCATTTGGTAGTGGTAAC
The DNA here is from genome assembly GCF_001431845.1 of Calidris pugnax. Classification (NCBI taxonomy): domain Eukaryota; kingdom Metazoa; phylum Chordata; class Aves; order Charadriiformes; family Scolopacidae; genus Calidris; species Calidris pugnax. Next base: position 17,044,461 of record NW_015090839.1, read on the forward strand.
TGTATGTTACAGAACCTGCTTGGTCTTAACCAGGTTGAACTGTTGCTTTTGTGGTATATCATCGTCCTCTTGATTAGAAGCTAAATTTCAATCGCTATGAGTAAACTCTAAAGCAGCACTAAGTGAGGCTGTTCCTTCTGAAAGCAGCTCAAGTCTGACCTGTCCAACTTCTGGAATTGCATGCAGTACAAAACTGTGTGAATTTGGGGCTGGGTTCACTGCAAATCAGATGGGGCTGTAGGGTGGTGGAAAGTACAGAGCCATTCGGCTGCTCTGTGACCAGGCAGCATGTGCTGCATGAGGCTGTGGCTGCAGAGGTGAGACCATGCTCACCTTATCTCCTTCTGCTTCCCTGCAGAGCAACTGGCTTTGAGACCCACCAGTTAGATGTGGTAACAAGGGTGAAAGGGGGGAGAGTCCAAAGGCAAAGACCATGGTTTGGCTTGCATTTAAACCCTGTACTAGAGAGACATCCTGTGTGTCTTACCTTTTCTTCTTGTCTGTAAAACTAGGCCAAAAAAGAAGTGTTGCCATTGATTCTGTTGCTTGGATGGCCAGTTTTTCTAGGCATGGGAGGAGCAGCATGAAACTGCTTACAAAAATTGTGTGTTTTCAGCTTGCAGCCAAGTGGTATTTTACATTCTTCCTGTGTTCAGTCCTATCTGTGAACGCTAAAATGCTTCTGCTTTACCTGGCACGAAGAGGGAAGCCTCTGATCCCTTTGTAGCTGGAATTAACTGAAATTCATATCATTCCTTGGATTGTAAAAATACCCACGTTCCACATACCTCAGGAATCAGCTTCATCATTTATATTGCAGCATTTAAGGTCATTGTCCCTGTGTAAGATGTGAATATAAAACAACGTCCGAGGAAGCTGGCTGTTTTCAACCTGCATTTGAGACAAATATTTCCTTTAGCTTCTGGTCCAAATTAATTAAACTTTGATTTTTAAAAGCATGTATAAAAATTATAACGTTGCTGAACAGTTTAAACAGTTTTGCTTCCAGCAGCACATTAATGGATTTATTCTAGTGGAGGTGGCTTGGATACCACATCTCTTCTGCGGAGAATTAACACCCCCGGGTTCTGCTCTGCAGGGAAGCTGTGAAGGGCAGTTCTTGAAGTCCCTGAAGCCTTGCTGAAGTCAGGTCTGAACTGTTATTAGTTTATTCTGGTTTAGTACCCAGAGAGTTGCTCCATCCAAACTTCACAATCTCAGTTGGGAAGTCCAGAACAGAGCAGCATCTCTCAACAAAGTTTCTAGGAGAAATACTCACCACTCTCTTCAACCTTGAATCCCCAACCAAACCAGAATTTAAGCAGATGCATATACCCTGTATGTTGACTTCATTAGGGAATTTTTTTCAGCAACTTCCCACCTTCCATGTAACTGTTATTGGAGAAATATTTTGGGTAGAAGAAAAATTCTGATCTGAGGGGAAACAAAGATGCATGTATAATTTTGAATATCACGGAATTGTCAGAGTTGGAAGGGGCCTCTAGAGATCATCTAGTCTAACTCCCCTGCTAAGCAGGATTACCTAGAGCACATTACTCAGGACTGCATCAAGGTGGGTCTTGAAAATCTCCAGAGAAGGGGACTCCACGACCCCCCTGGGCAGCCTGTTCCAGGGCTCTGTCACCCTCACTGTAAAGAAGTTTTTCCTCGTATTTGAATGGAACTTGCCATGTTCCAGCTTGTGCCTGTTGCCCCTTGTCCTATTGCTGGAAACCACTGAAAAGAGTCCAGCTCCATCATCCTTCAACCCACCCTTTAGATACTTGTAAGCATAAGTAAGGTCTCCCCTCAGCCTTCTCTTCTCCAGGCTAAAGAACCCATATCAAATATCTTAATTATTATAGCATTCACTTACATATGTGGATGACTTGCTTTCAGGTCTTGGGCTGAGCCTCTTTTTTTTAGGTGCATACACATTAGGTTTTCAGGCCCACATCACTGACCTTGATATCAGTCATCAAAAGACCTGGGATTTTGTCTAATTAATTGTTGGACATTCTTGAAAGTTTTGCAGGAGTGACAAATGCAAATAGTGCAGATTTGGGAACTGCATTTGGTAGTGGTAACTGTATGTTCACAGAACCTGCTTGGTCTTAACCAGATTGAACTGCTGCTTTTGTGGTATATCATCGTCCTCTTGATCAGAAGCTAAATTTCAATCGCTATGAGTAAACTCTAAAAGCAGCACTAAGTGAGGCTGTTCCTTCTGAAAGCAGCTCAAGTCTGACCTGTCCAGCTTGTGGGATTGCATGCAGTACAAAACTGTGTGAATTTGGGGCTGGGTTCACTGCAAATCAGATGGGGCTGTAGGGTGGTGGAAAGTACAGAGCCATTCGGCTGCTCTGTGACCAGGCAGCATGTGCTGCATGAGGCTGTGGCTGCAGAGGTGAGACCATGCTCACCTTATCTCCTTCTGCTTCCCTGCAGAGCAACTGGCTTTGAGACCCACCAGTTAGATGTGGTAACAAGGGTGAAAGGGGGGAGAGTCCAAAGGCAAAGACCATGGTTTGGCTTGCATTTAAACCCTGTACTAGAGAGACATCCTGTGTGTCTTACCTTTTCTTCTTGTCTGTAAAACTAGGCCAAAAAAGAAGTGTTGCCATTGATTCTGTTGCTTGGATGGCCAGTTTTTCTAGGCATGGTTAGTTATAATGGGGTTTGGGTACTGCATGGAGAGGAGCAGGCACCTGTCAGTTCACTGGTTCTCATAACTTTCTGTGCACCATGTCTGCTGCTTCCCTTATTCTGGGAGTTTGTGTATTGCAAAGATCTTATCAAATCCCTTTTTAGCATTGCTTACACATAAAAATGTGGCATGGTTTTGCAGCATGGAAGAGGTAGTAGCATTTCAGGTGTGATGAGATGACTGTAAATGGGCACAGACCTGATGAATTGCTCTGGATTTGCTATTTCTTTCTATTTCAGTCTTTCTGGGGAATATTACTTCCTATAACAAAAGCTTTCTGCGCTTAGCCCACAGTAATATAAGCACGCAGATAAAATTTGAGTTATTCACAGCCTAAGAATGTTTGTTTGATATGAGTTATTTGATTAATTGTGTAACTGAGGTCACGTACTGTTGTGCAAAGTTGGACATGACTAAAACCGGTTTCTTTTCCCAAGACTTGCTCTCTCCTTTTTGCTGTTATGCTGTATTTTGCATAAATGCCATTCCCTTTCCATGCTGCACTTAACCTGCTGTGATCTGTTCTTCATAAACAACAGGCTCTATTGGGTAATCTGCACACTTTCTTTTGCTGCCTAGTGCCATTGGGCTTGTTGCCATGGGTTGAGGGAGACTTGCATTCTTCATAGTTTTCCCCCAAGCAGTTTTTTAGAAAAGGTTGCTGAGGCTTTAAACGGGATCCGTTTCAGACAGATTAATATGAACATGAATAATGTTAACCCTGCTTTGGGGGTGTAGCCTTGTGGGGCTTTTTGTGGTGTCTTGCTATTTGGTGCCACCTTCCACTGTCTAGCTGTGGTTTCTTTTCCTTGCAAGTCTGCAAGCAAGTGGCTGAGAGCAAGTCTCCTTGGAGAGTCTCTTCAGCTTTAGGGCTCTCAAAACTGCAGCTGCTGGTGCAGTTCTGATGCAGCACTGAGATTTCTCTTAAAGTGAGTGCATCAGTTAAACCTGTCATCTTATGATGGGATCAGCGAGTGGGCTGACTTTGTCAGAGCGGCTTTCCGTTATCAGATATCTTCCAGAGCACTCCCACATCTGGTAATACAAGGCCCTTTGGAAAGAGTGATCTATATTATGGTCCACAGCAATAGTTTATGAATTGTAATGCGTGTACAAAGTACTGGTTTTTCTAAGTCCCACAAGACCCCTTTCTAAAGAGGTGGGGAACCCTCTCTTTCAGCCTTCAGTGTGACCTCCTGATCTCAGTCTGTTCCTCTGTATTGGCTGGTGTAGCATGATGCTGGGCAGAATTACAAACTCATTCCTTAATGCAGCGCAGTGCTGCGGGGCACTGTGTAGACACGTCCCACATTCCCTGGATGCTGTCTATTATTCCATTATTCAGTGCTCATACTCCAGCAATACTAAGCTCTCAAGGACTTAACCTCTCCTTTCAAAAGGAAAGAACACAGTCTGTCTTGCTAAATTAAAGAAACTCTTTCTTCATAAAGAATCTGGGCTTTAATTAGTAGATGGTTCTGGCTTTTTTTATTAAAAGACGCCCCTTCTATAAAAACCTGTAGTTTGAGCTCTCTCAATACTGCAGATTTGTCTGCTACTTACGCACTTGCTTTCTTCCTGCAGCTCTCATTGTGTTTCTCTTTTGTGTATTGAGCTAAAGATAACCCATAGATGGGTAAGGAGGTAGCAACTTTGGTTATATACAGCATTTCTTCAAATAAATACCAGTCAAGAGCAAACAAATAGATTCCTAAAGCAGGAATGGACATCCTTAAGGAAAGTGGCAATCTAAGATCATTCTTAACTTTAAAGGGTCACACTCTGTGTTGGAAGCAGAATGCTTCTCCTGGGGATCCCTCTCCTGAGCTAAAACTGGCATTTGTGCTAGAGTGTATGTTGGGAATGTCCTTGACCATGGCTAAGATTCTTTTGCCACAAGTCACTTCTTTCCCTGGTTATATGAATAGTGATATTCCTGTGAAACTAGCATTTTTGAATGGTGCATAGACTTGAGGGAGGTGGCTGCTGCATAAAACCCTGGTGGGAATATTTGTCTGTGCAACATGATTTGGGAAGAATTAAATGGGAGCAGGGAACAGAAAAAGTGACAAGAATAACTTAAGGGGTTGCAGTACCCAAGAAGTTCAAACTTAAGATGCAGACTGATTCATAGCTCCCTAAAATTCTAAAGGCAAGGCGGGCTTCTTACAATAGTCAGCTGACTCTTAATCTAGCAGAAAGTATGACAAGATCCAGGGTCTGAACAGTACAGCAATACATTTCAACCAGAGCAGAGGCATCACCACTTAGAGTTAGGATAAATCACCGTCAGGCCCGTGTGCTGATTATGCGCCACTAACTTGGGTTCAGAGGACTTTCTAGATGAGCCTCAGTGACTCCAACAAAAGAAAAGACTCGATTAAGGAATTGCTCTGTGACGCTCTGGCTTCTGCTCTCTGGGTCAGACTAGGTGATCTACGAGCTTGGAACAGTTTATTTACTGGGTTTTATGTTGTTTACAAGGAGCACCTGGGTGCAAGCCAGGGTTTGGAGCCTTGCCTCGTGCTGTGCCATTCAAAAACTGAATGTGTGTTTTCTTCTTTCATAGAAGAATCGCTTTGAATGTAGAAGGAATGTTCTTCTTCCCTTCTCATCTCTGCCCGCCGTCAGGAAATGTTTCTCTGATGTGTGATGGGATAGGAATCAGTCACTGAACTCTTCATCTGAACAGCAGTGAAAGACTAGTCTGGGTGCTGCTCTTCCTGTGCTTAGCCCAGTGCTTGTCCAAGGCACTCTCAAACGTCTTACAGCAAAGTTATGCTTTCTCTAAATCCATAAAGATTGGTTTCAACCATCACAGAATTACTGCTTTGCCCCTCTTCTCTCCCTCAAAATATGCTTGCAATTTTTCTCCCATTTCCAATTTATCTTTTGGAAACAACACATTGATCCTCCTTTGTCAAGTGACTGTAGAAGGATACTGCTGCTTGCTGGTTGAGAAGTTTTGGACTGCTTGGGAATCTGATTCTGGCATCGCCAGTGAGACACTGAAGAAACCCTCAAGAAATTAAGAGGCAGAGTTGTCTGACAGTGACGACACTGTTAATGTTTTCATATTGTAATGAACTCGATAAGAGCAGGTGTTTATTCATGTGGCAACTGGCTAGTATGTTAGCTGCTCTTTGATTTCACACACTGTGATGGCAGGAGGAATAGAGGAGCTGCTGCAAGAGGGGCAGAGCAATTTTGTTGTTTTTTTTCCCCCTTACGTTTTTCATCCTTCAGTTGAGGCATGGTTGTGATGGCATCTCTCTCACCCGTGAAAAACAGGAACAGTGTCTTGCACAATCAGGGATTCAGGTGCTCTAAACTGCAGTTTGATAATTGGTAGGTGGTTGCTTTTTTTTTTTTTTTTGAAAGTGTAGCTGTTAATGGGGAATCTGTTGGAAGACCTCAAATAATTCGCAGGTTTTATTTCTCTGATTTCCTATTATATAACTTAAAATGTTCAGCTGTTGGACAGATGTATGTTAAATTGAGATGTCAATGTGGCTTTCCAGCAGTAATGAGTGTTCTGTAGCTTCAGCTTGCTTAGCAATCAAGTTTATTCTCTATGAAATTGACAATGTGTTTTTTCTGACACAATGCTTAGCTTTAAAGACTGAGAACCAAAAAAAGTCGAACGCTTTTTCTAGCGTGTATTTTGATAGATCCCAAATTAACTCAGTAACTGAAGAATACATCTGCAGAAAACAGGTGTCACTTTTACAGTTACTCTTCTGATAAGAGTATTTAAAAATCTTGCTACTGTGGGAGTAGGATTAGAATGAGGTTGAATTTCAGGTAGAAGATTTAAATGGGATTTAGAAACAAAACCTCAAAGCTAAGATCATTGGAAAAACAGTGTTTAGAAATGATACTGGACCAGCTATTGCCTTTACATTTTTTCAATGACATATCAGTGCCATGTAACTGATGAAAAATATATCTTTTTTTTTTTTTCCTCTTAGCCTTTAAGCTACAAACTCTAGACTGTAGGGTACTGTTTTTATGACACCTAAATATGATGAGATCTGGTCAAAGGTGAAAGGTAGCATCTCTCAACTTGAAGACATTGAGGAAAGCAAATTGCAGTGATTTTTGAGGTTTCTGAAGTGTTTATTCTTCACGAGTAGTTGTCTGGCGTTTAGGATAAGGGCTGAGATTTCATTCCTGCTATTATCTGTTGTGGGGACGTCCTTTGGTGCTGCAGTAGAACATGTGGTTGTTGTGAAAGTGCTGTCAATCTGAGATTTATTTCTTTTTCTTTTTTTTCTAATGGAAGCAAGGGGAAGAAAGGGTCATGGAATACCAGTCTAAGGAAGATCAGCATTCATTAGTTTAGTTACTTATAAAGTTACTTCACTTTTATGAATGTAATGTGCTTGCCTTGCATAAATGGTTGTATGTCATTGGTAGCTCTCCATTTAGATGAGTTGCTTAACATGCTCTTCATTTATGCATTTATCCTAAACTTAAGTCAATACATTTTATTTTTTTTTTTGGACTCCTCTGCCATGTACTTTGTTATTTCCTGAAGGCTTGACTAAAGGACTGTCAAGTCACTAACATTTGAATCTTTTAAATGCTGGGTACACTGGAGTTTTTTCTGTAATATAAGATAGAATGGTCTTGCCCTACGAATTCAAGATCGTATCCTGGAATTTGGCTTCATCTCTGGGTAAGATTTTTACAAGTAATGCTCAGATGTAAAGACAGCTTCTTGTGTTGTTGGGAATGCAATAATGCATTTGTGATCAGCAAAGATAAACACTAAATGCAGAAACCCAAGCAGTTCCATCACACTCATTTTGAATGTGCAATTGATTAGACTAAGCAGTAAGAAATATTTTGCAACTTGATTATTGGTAATTATATTGATAGTGCTTTTGAGTAATTTGCATTCAATTTTGTGATCTATTGAGAGAATGAAAATTAGTGTGTGCAGATAGCAGTGTCAGTGAATTTGGTAATGTGCATACATGAGATTATTGCTGATTTTGGCTGCTAAAAGTGAATTTGCTTGAGGCAAAATGATTGATTTGCACTTTAGTAAAACCCAAGATAAACACATGGTACTGTGTTGTAATTGTTCTTAGATCATGTTTTATGTGATACTCAAAGCCTTTTTAAAAAGGCTGTCGTTAAGTCTCTGAACAAACTCTGCTACCTTAGGGAATCGGAGCCAGCTGTCAGCAAGGGGGAATGACTGGTTTAGCTCTGAAGGATCCCTAATAAAGGGAATGGTACAAACACCTCATCACTCTTCTCTTCTATGTGGAAAGGACTGGAATGGAAAATCAGCTTCAATGAACTTGTTTGGAAACAGAGAGGATGGACAGAATTCAATTTACAAGTAAAATGAAAGGCAGTTTCTGAAGTTATTTCATGGCTTTTTTTCAGAAATGTATTGAAGGAGCCATCTCTAGCTTATAGTAATGTAGGCTTTTCTATACCATTTCAAGATGCTGGAAGTACTAATGTGCACACTCATCCGCAACTGAAAGTGTGTTTGCTAGAAAGAATCTTGGAACCTGTTAGTGTTTACACAGATGCCTGTATGATGATCGTTTACTTTTGTCTCAAGGGAAGGCAAAGGCATCCTGAATTTCATTCAAATGCTGAGCACTCTGTGAAAACTGAGGCAAAGGCTGTAATTAGATTTCTTAAGCTGGTTGAAACTATAGTACCACCGAACTAGTATCTGTATACACATTACTAAGACTAGTCTGCTAGACTGGGATTTATCTACTCTTACTTGAGAGGTCCACATCTGAACTAGTCATTCTGGTGTCCTTCTATCATGAAGGAAGGAACTGGGTAATTCTAGATGTTCAGCTCAGAAGTAGCACTCAGAAGTTAAGCAACATGAATCTAATGCTGTGTAACTTTTGGCTCATTAGAGCCTTCATCAAATGTTCTTAAGTCCTTGTCAATGTGTGAAGAGGAAGCATGTTGGGTCTTGCTTCTACTGCTTAGGTTGACATAGTAACAGGATAGAGCTTAAATCCATCCGGAGAACATTTGTTAACATAACAAGTCAATGTTGCATTTTTCCAGCCATGTTTACTGAACAAAATGCTCCCGAAACACCCACAGATGTTGTTCTGAAGCAGTGTCTGTGGAATTAGGCCAGGGTGGCCTTTCCACATCCCAGCTGGGATGCAGTGGAACAACTATTTAATGGTAAATAGTAAATGGGATTTAACAGAGCTGAGACACAACTGCTACATCCCCAAACTGAAGTGTTCTCAGTTGACTACTTGTAACCTCTTTTGCCTCCTGAATTGCAGCTAAAGGAGTTGGAGTAGGAGCAATAACTTTTCTTTGGGGAGGAAGGTGAGGGGAGAAAGAAAAGATAATGGTATCAAAGATGCTCTTCTGTGTGACCTCCTCACTCTGAAGCGTGTTTGTGATGTGCCTGGGCTGGGACTTCCACTAGGATGCTGGATTATAATAAAAGTGGTGGGTGATAGAGAAATGAAATGCCTGCTCTTTGTTTTATTAAACAGGTGCAGTGCCATACCTACACTGGATACTGCTGGTGTGTGACACCTGATGGCAAGCCTATTAGCGGCTCTTCTGTACAGAACAAAACTCCTGTATGTTCAGGTACTGTGGGAGTGGCTTCAACAAATACTAATTTGATAACCAAAGGGGGTTGGGGAGAATGTGTCCTGTTCAGAGTGCTTAATTTTTTCAGGTGACTTGGCGGGTTTACCCAATTTAACACTGCAGTTGTGCTTGGATCTCCCTCTGTGCTTGCTGGCATTTGGAAGCTGCAAGGGAGCTTGGACTGTGGCCTGTCCACCCTGCAGTTAAGTGTCAGACACTCCTGCAGAGCTCACTGACAAAAACCACTAAGGCCTGTGGTAGCCAAGGCATGAGTCGCAGTGTTGCTGTGTACATCAAAACCAGATGGGACAACTTTTTTCCATGAGCAGTGTTTTAAAGAAGTGGTTCTCAGGCTGTACCGAGTGGGCCATGGAGTCATTTTGCCTGCAGGGTGACTTCAGTTAAAAGTTTGATAAGGTGATTTTGTGAGAAACTGGTAGCTGTTGACTTCTAGCCACCAGATCCAGGGTCTTGCTATTTTAATGGGTTTGGATCTTCTGCTCAGTTCCAGAATCCCCATATTTGTGTCATGGGGCTGGACAGCACTGGGCTCACAATAGTCCAGAGATGGGTTTATTGAGTAATGTCCTTTTGGGCTCTCATCCTGACACTGCTCTGTCACCCTATGGTTTATGGGACCCAAATCCATTATTTTCTCTACTTAAAACAAGAGTGATGTGGTTTGTTTTCTCCCCACCATCCAATGTGGCAGCCCATGACTCAAATGGGATGAGGTTGGGCTCTAGATTTTCATGTGGCCCTGCAGTGTTTGCCCTTTAGATGCGAGCACAACAGCAATCAAACTTTTGGTTTTTTTTTTTTTTTTTTTTTTTATTTTTTTTCTTGTAGTGTCCTTTTGGTTGGGTGATGCTGAGTGTTGTTTTACTGTTCCTCTAAAGTATTTTACTGTTGCTCTAGCCATTAGCAGAGCACTTTTCCTCCAACCAAAATGAAAATTTTTTTTTTTTTTTTTTTTTAATCCTTCTCATTTAGTGTCCTCTTGGCTGTAGAGTGTTTTGTGGTAATAAGCAAACATTGTGACTTGCATGAGGGTTTGGTTGAGTGGGAGAACTGTCTGGGAACCAGTGAGTCAATGTAGCTTTAGGGAATGCTTAGTGTTTCATAGGTATGTGGAAACAAAATAAGATTAATGTCCTGGTTTTGTGTAAGGTGAAATGCTACAGTAATTTGGCTTAAACCTTAGATTATTATTTTCTTCCATCATTGCCAGTATATGGTTTTGGAAGGGCATGTTTTAGAGTTTTGGTGATCTGTTCATTTAGCCTTGAGTTGTATATAAAATTGTGTTACCAGGAAAGGAAAGGCATGGTGTATTGTAGGACACATAGATGTTATGGCTGTGATGACTATTATTTGGTATGTGCTTCCTAGTTGTAATTCAGCAGCAGATCTGTGATAAACTGATCTGCAAGTGAAAGTGCCTAGGAAATAGATTTTTACATTTAGAGTTTTTCTTAACCAGACTCTTGGGTCTGTCAGAGCTGCCTCCTTTGGAGCTGACTTTTTGATCCGTGTTCCCTGAAGAATCAGTAATCACTGGAACTGTTTAGTAATGGTGCACGGAAGAATGAGTTTCTGGGAATAAAGTTACTCAAAAAAACCTGAACCAACTTGTCATAGACTTTTATACACCAGAGTAATGCATTTGTTCAAAAAGCTTTTATTATCAGTTCAAGTTTTAGTGGAAAGCTGTGTGATGCAGCACTAAAGCAAACTGCAGAAACAAGTGTAGAATCATATATATTATGTGAAGATCTAAGTTATATTAAACAACCCAAGCTGTGTTCTATTCAAGTACATGCTGGAACTTATTCAGTGTCCCTTTTCAAACAGCTGGGGATGTTCAGGGGTCGGTTGAAATCCATTTTCTGCAAATTGTCCCACTTAATCCCTTTCCTTTAGAATACTGCCCCTTGCATTCCCTACACACTCTCACCACCTGTTTTTGATTTGTTCTTCCTGACATTTGCAAACGAAATCAGGGACTCTTATTGATCTTTCCTTCTTGCCCTTGGATTTATTCCAGGTTTCTTACTAGCACGCTGTTCTGTTGAGCTCTTTCAAATCACTGGATCCAGCTACTAAAGATTTCTTGTTTACCCTCATCTGGATTTAACATCATAATGCATAAAACTTCCTTATGCTATCCCAGTTGGTTGAAGCCACAGGCTCTCTGAATCCCAAACTGAGCTGTTGGCAAGTAAAACAGACACTTTGTGGGTTGAGGTATTGACTGTTAATGTGACATTAAATGTTCTGTGTTATCATGCAGCATCTAAATAGATGTCTTTTTTTTCTTTTTTTTTCTTTTCCTCCCCTTTAGGTTCTGTAACTGATAAACCATCAAGCCAGGGTAATTCAGGAAGGAAAGGTGAGTGAAGTCCTGTGCTACGGCAACTTGGTTTGTAATAACAGGTGCCCAGCCAAGTCCCTTGAGATAACTCAGAACCTAGGTTCCTAACCAGCTCGGTGTGTGGGAAGCTTAGGTGCCTTTAGACCATCTCCTTCAGCAGGAGCAATAAGATGCTGGTCTGTTTGTGCACCACCCTATGGAGTAGAAGACGGTGCACTCTGCTCCATGCTCATCAGCTGCGATGTAGCACATGAAAGCAGAGCTTCCCAAAGGGGGAGCTGGCACAGAATAACCTCTGCTTGTTCACTTCAGAGTTAAATACTGAGCATTTCTCAGTAAAATACCTAGAGATTAGGAAGGCTATCAATATGACTAGTACACAGGATTCAGGAGTGCCAATGTCATGGCTGAGGCACTTTTTTAACAGACCATAAAGCACCCTGGCCAGCTGGAGCAGCACTGGATTAAGCCCTAGCTGTGCTTGGAAACCTCACTCTTTTGTGCACTAGGCATTGGTGGTCCTTCTTTATATTCTTTTCCTTCAATCCTTGCCTTTCCTGAGCAATGCACTAGATGTGTCATTCTTCTCCTGTATGTATTTGTAGCCCTTCAGTGTCCTCTGATTTGCATTTATTGAAATAATCTTGGGAGGTGTGACCACTGAAGTGGGTGACCACTGCATTGATATGCAGTCAAGTTTGTGTTTGGGCCTTCTCTACATCCCCGTTTTCAATCCTTCTCCCTTCTAGCCCCCAGCTTTTGAGTTTGTCTCCTTATTACAGGATAATGGTGCTGAATGCATCCTCACTCCTGCTGGTGAGGATGAAGGCTGCTTCCTGGGAGAAGTTCCTGTTTTGGTATCTGAAGCAGGATTTTTACTGCTAATTCTCTGAAGCAATTATTCTTGACACTTCAAAACACAGGAAGAATGCCTACCTTGATGCCAACACTTTAATTTGAAGGACATCTTCCATGCTGGGACTGTCAATCTAGTCCTGAAAACATTTAACAGGAATTATAGGTTGCTATGTTTGGAGCAGCGATGCATTTTGAGTTTATCTGCTCTTCAATCTATTGGTTGTGTATAGTGGCTTAGGAAAAGGTAGGGGGAAGAAAGATGCAAGTCAAGCTACTTGCATTCAGTTAAGCTTGCATTCACTAAGCTACAAGTATTCAGTTAAGACTGAATACTGAAGCCTGCTTCTTATTTTAGATAAGGATATGTCTCTGTAAACCTGCAATTACATGTTAATGTATAATTGGCAGCTGAATGCACTGTTATTCTGTTAATGCAATCATTGCTAGTCTAGCCTGAAGTACAAGCAAATCAAGTAGTTCTTGAAATCTGCATTATTTTTGAGTGAGTGTTGTTTGTAGGCTTCCTACCTGAGTAGTCCTGGTCTGTTCTTCTAGAACTGGAAGCAGCTGAAATTGGATTTCATAATAAACAGGAGCAAAAGGGGAAAACATCTGAAATTGTTTTTCTGTTTCACTCCCTTTGTTAATTCAGAAGTTGGAATATGCTAAAAAAAGAGAACTGTAAAAGGAATGAATTAATCTAAAATTTGTAAAATAAATTGGTTCTCCTTGGTGCTGCCTGTGGCATCCTGTTTCAAGAATGCTACATTTGGTCACGTGGCTGCAGAAGCATCCCATGCAGTAGCTGTTGTCATGGTTTGGGCAAATGTTTCCCTTGTGGCCAGAATGCCTCAAGCAATCATCTGAACTTTGTTACCTCCAGTTCTGAATCTGTTCATATCTGTTGGAAGTACCCACACATGCCACTTCATCCATTCTCCATCACATTAGAAAAATACCTGTAAGTAATTATTAAATAGGTCTTCTAAAATCAAGAGGGCATTTAGAAGCTGAAAAAATTTGGTTTAAAATTTGATGGACTTAGCATTATTTTTTCAGCTAGCGATGAATGCCTAATCTAAAAATGAATTTGCCTTTCCTATCAGTGTTTTTTCTTGACCTAAGTTACCTTGATTCAAATTTCCCATATCAGGTTCTGTTGTAAGGAAGTTGGAACCACGAACAGCCTGGCTTCCTCAAAGCGAAGTAGTTGCTGGAGGTCTGGCTTCTCTGAAGACTGGTGACAGCCAGCATGCATATAACCACCCATTGTAGCTCAGTGTTCAGACTCTTTGCAAGAAGACAAAGAGGGCAGGATGAGGAAGGGTCCAGTAGGAGCTAGGTCAGTGATGACCTTTCTTTTGGAGGAACATTTGACATCACTTCGGGCAACTGCGATCTGACTGGGGAGCTTTTGGACTTTTCCCATTGCACAGCAGACTCCTCTCTCCATCCCTGGGTGAGGGTCTGAGTCAAAGAGCATTATCTGGCACAGAATAGGCACTCTCAGGAGGAAAAGGAATAGCTAAGACTCAAAAGTCTTTTGTCCCATTCATACAGGAATGTAAAATATGGAGCTAATAAACTTTCTGTGATGCTGGTGCCTTTCAAGTCTTCAGGGCAAAATAGTTTGTTTTGGATGGAGGCTGCTCTGCCTTAGAAACAGTGTAGATGGGTAGGCTTAAGCTGTTGGATAATAAACGAAGTGTTTACTAGCATATTAGCTCTCCTTTGGAAGGGATAAATTAACATTGGAAGGAGAAAAAGGCTGGTTATCAGTTGTAATTCTCCAAATGTTTTGGCCTCTCTTCCATCCTGCTTAGCCCTAATTTCTGGGGGTCAATAGGTACGATGGAGTCACCAGAAGATGTGAGGTAACATGCAGTTCCACTCACAGACTCTCTTACTACTGATGAAGAGAAAATGAAATGGCTTTATAGTCACGTGGCTTGGCGTTGGGTTCCAGAAGTGGGTCTGTGGAGCTTTCTTCAGAGAACAGGCAAGAGTGCTGGCAAGAAACCCTTTTTATTTTTAAATCCCGTGCTCTGGTTGCCTATGTTTACATTGCTGCTATTGCTGTATGATGCAATGCCAGTTACTCATACAATTTGCCCTGTAAGGTAATTGAAATCAAATTAAATTGGCACCAAACTTAAAGCTTTAAAATAGGACATGCCAATTTGTTCTGTATCTGAGCATCTCTGTTGCTGGAAAGCAGAGCAGACCTGCACCCGGGGAGGTGGAGGCATGAGGTGGAATGGAAACCTGGGTTCTCCACGACAAGCTCAGTGTGTGGACTTTGCAGCTCAGGCATTTACCACTGTTCTTTCTGGGCTGAATTCAGCCTGAAAGCGAAGAGCAAGTTTCCAGGACCTTTGTCAGGGAATGCAGTTATTCTTGGGTGGGATTAGAATATCCAGAACCTGCGGATTTCTGTTGCTGTCTGTTTCTTATTCCAGCTTGTAAATTGTACAATCGTTTCTCATAAGGAGCTTCTTGCACTAATTTACTCCAGTTGCTGCTTAGTTTGAAAGGCCTGAGAGACTTGGAAGATGCACGCTGTCCCCTAGAGGGCTGGATCTCCCCCCTCTCTCCCACTGGGAGGTTGTTAATGTTTTAAGAAGCAGTGAAAGGCAGCCTTGGAGCCAACAGGACTGGATTTCTTCCCTGCCTAAAGAATGCAGAACGTTCCTTTCCAGCCAAAGGGAAATTGTGCCACACGTTTGAAACAAAACAAGCAAACACGAAACAAAACAAAACTTAATATTTTCTTTATCTGAGGAATGCTGGGGCTTTAGGAGCTCAACGCTACAGATTTGGCATATTGCAGCCATGAGTAGTGTCTTTCACTGAGCAGGTTTTAAAAAGTAGGTTGGTCAGGAGACAGAAGGATGTAAAAAGCAGTCATGTCATTTCTTACCTCCATAAAGTCTTCTGGTCTTCCTTCTTAAAACTGGAAACTGAGTGAATTAGAACTGAGGAGATTGGAAATGAGTGAAGAGGGAAAATATCTAAATGGGGATACTGGTTTGTGAGTGGTTGTTAACTGTTCTGGACACTTTGTGAGAGGTGTTGATACCATTTTTAAATCAACTGAATGAAAGAAATGGGAAAGGAGGTTTGGTTCTATAATCTGGGATTAAAAGATGATGCAAGTACAGGATAAATGTGGGCTGGATAAACTGTCAGTGTCAGTCATGAAAAGTCTGGAGTGGTATGAACTCCCTTTTTCTTTCATAAAGTCTCTTGCAGTGTGTAAAGTTCCAGGCCTGTTTTGACTTGCTTTGTTTCCCTGTTGGAAAAGCTGGCAATAGCATCTGCAGTTCCCTGAGCCTGGGACGGGTACGGTGATGTTGGTGCAATGTAAGCTCTGATGGCCCCACAGAAGGCAAAACCTGGGCTGAGCTCATTTTATACTTACTGTCTTATGTGTAGATGTTGCAAAAAAACTTTGCCCAACGAGTTTGCAGCCTACAAGAAAGCACTGAAGCAAGTTGAAGAACCTAAGACGAACAATTTAAAATTCCTGTCAATTAAACATCTAGAATTGGGTTCCTTTCTGTGGGCTTAACTGCGAGCAGTGGGATTAAAAGCAGGCTTCATTGCAGAGAAATTCTCTGCTGCAATAGCAGGCAAGTTGTCCCATTCTGTGGCTTTTCCTGCTGGTTTCCAGGAGTCTTACCTCTAGAAAATGTTAATGGCCTAGTTGTGCAGCCAGTAGACTGAGCAATTTGAATCAGTAATGAGCCATTAGTCTGAGTCAGTAATTAGACTTAGCAGTAAAGGGTGAGCATTCTCCTCAGGCAAACCCAAGTGGAGGACAGCTTGTGCTGATGTAAATAACTGGAACCATTTGTACATGGAGACCTGGAAGCTTTTGTCTGCTGGTGGTAAGAAGTCAGGTGCAGCTGGCACTAATTCACCTGCCGTCTGCTCACAGGGAGGGGAATGTGCTGCCTCCATGGTGGTTAGTACATCTTAGAAGATAGATAATATCTTGACAAAAACGTCAAGTTGAAATGTGACCAAAACCTGAAACTAGGACTTTGGTCTTTAACTGCTCCAGTACTTTCTGGATTCAGCCGGGTACTGATTAAATCTGAATCAGAGCTGTGCTAGTACACAAACCAAGCTTCAAGTGCCCAGTTATTCCTGTCTCTCCAACTTCATAAATACTGAGAAAATGCTCTGGGATGTCTTTAGCTGCTTGTGGAAGATACAGGAAAGGGAGAGAAATACTGTATGGCCTTCATCATTAAGGTGGGGCAGTATGAAGTTGAGTGATGGTTCCAGCTGGTGAACACTGTGTTATAGTGAATTTCTTCCAGAACATTAGCAGGTACTAAGTCTGCAGTGCTACCTGAACAATTCTTCTTGATCCCTCATGTTAGGTATTTATATTTAAATAATACATTAGTTTATAAGTCTGGATAAAGAAGAATTTTCATGCAAAAATTGCTTTCTGAACTGTATAACTTTGTCATGTAATATTCCTAGACTGGGGCTGACATGTTTCTGTCAGATCTTTTCAGGGTGAAATATACACGTACACACAAAGTGTGCACATACAATTTGGTGCTTTTGGACAGAGCTGCTTGTGTAGTGGAGCTGTGGGGAAGGTCAGATTGTGTTATGCATATATAGTAAGTTTGCTTCCTGAAAGCAGCAGATTTGCTGTGCGTGTGCTATGTGAATGCTCCTAGTCCTCTGGATGTGCAAAAGCTTGGTTTGTCCTACCACACACTGGTGGGGACAGCTTCTCAGTCTACCCTGTAAAATTTAACAGGGGGCAGGAAACCATCTCTGGGAGAAACATGAATGTGTGCTGCTTTTCATGAAACTGGGAGAAAAACTCAGGTGCCTGAGAAGTAACTGGGAGAGATTAGTGCAACAAAAACACTGTCCTGCAAAGGCCTGAGTGGGCTGTGAATAAAAAATTCTGCAGATGGAATTTGTATCGCATAAGATTTTGGTTAGTTGGTATTTATATTTCCGAGCAAACTTGTGGTGGAATTTAAGTTTGCTTCTCTATTATAAAAATAGTTCTGTAAAAAATACTGTTACTTTAATCAGTAGGTTTGCCAGTCTGTAGATATTCAGGATTCTGTCTGATTCCTATCGCTATCCATATACTGTACATAATCTGCAAAATTGTTTATTAAATTCCAGTTAAATGTAATTGTAGAAAGCCAGTATATTTCATAAGTATGGCAGATTGTGGTTGGCCAATATTGCAGATTTTATAAGATAGAGAGAACCCAGCTTTTGACTGGTAGTTGTGATCAATTTTTGTGAGAACAGAGGAATGTAATTTTACATTACTGTGTATACTGGGTCACTTTTCCTGAGTAGAGCAATGTTCTAAGAAACACTTAGAAGTATCTCATAAATCAAACAGATTTTTGAAATATTAAGGTCTAGAAGAAAAATTCAGCCTCAAATTCGTTACATAAACAATAGAATTAAAAACAATCCTTTTGGGTCCCCACATCACTGACTTGTCTGAAATTGTTTAGTTTTCGTCAAGACATTTTTTGTGGGCCTCAGAACATATGTATCAAATTTGAGGCTGAAGAAAGTTTCATTGGCAAGTTTAAGCAGAAGGCAAATTCTGTTTTAAAGTATATTTTGTTTGATATAATGCAAGACTTCTGCTTTCATCTGCAAAGCAACAGTTCTAATCGGTAGGTTAGTCTATATAATATGACTTAATAAAACTGTAGTTTACAAGTGTTATTATAGCAATCTACAGACTCCTCATGTCTGTAATGTCTTAAGGACAGCTGTAAAGGTTTTTAAATGATTAAGTCATAGTATTGAGTAGCCTGGTGAGTAGATCTAATAAGCAGACTAACAATTGATTAAGCAACATCTGTTAAGGTATTAGTAACTGTTTATGTGCTATACACGGATTTCTGGTGTCTGACCAATTACAGCTTGCAGAGAAATTGAATAGTTCTGGGGTCTGTGGGTTGTTTTTGTCATTTAAATACTTTGTAGCTATGTGGCCTCAACACCTTTTCTTTTTTAAAGAGTAGCTAAAAAAAATTCTTCCCATGCTCTTTGAGCATCTGAATCAGCATGCCAAGATGTTCTACTATTACACTTTGTATTTCTCTAGATCCTTTAAAACAGCATCATTATAACTTTGAAATTAATAGTCCTAGACTTCCTGTCTTCTGTAGCCGTTTCTTAAAAATAAACCTGAGGATAAATTGGAGAAATTGCTGGGTTCACAGATAAGTGAAGCTAGAAGTTGTTTTCTTGTTTCAGCCTAACATGACCCTATTTTGTTTGAGCATTTGCATCCTGCAGAAGAATCTAGAAGACAGCAGTAATGTTCAGATGTCTTTCAAATCAGTGTAATGCACCAGGAAATGTATTTAGTTGTAGATGCAGGGGTTCAGTTGAGGGAAGTACTGTGGGTACTTTCCTTTTAACTCCTTTGCCCCTGTGAGCTCTGTCAAGGTTTATATAAGTGAGATAAACTGTGAAATTGTGATGGGAGAGCTTGAATGCATGTGGAACGTGTGTGCTTGTGAGTAGGGTAGGAGAGAGGCAACCACAATGTTTGTTCAAGTTCTGGAGATGGCACCTATGGGAATTAAAACTTCTTTAGAACAGAGCTGGGTAAAATAATAGCTTCCCTGCTTGCAGTCATCTGGGGCTTTGTTTTATGTTGACAACAAGGGACATGTATTGCAAAATGCTTTGATAAAGGCTAGGGATGGGAGAAGTCTTCCTGACAGACTCAATTTCTCTGGTCTGTGTCCATGAATTTTCTAATGTATCACTCTGCTCAGCTTGGTGCTCAGTTCTGGTGGGACCTTTAGTTGCTGCAGCAAAGCAATTCTGAAGTGTACAGGCTTGATGGGTTTCATCTTGACTGCTCAGCTTCTCACAAATAGTGAGTAGGTGATGATGATGGTGTTTAAGATCAGTTGTCTTAGGCTCGTTTTGAACAGTCCATCTGTACATGTCTGGCAGTCTATAACTTTGAGAAATAACCTTCCTGCTCTTAGAAATATTTTAATTTTGAGAATGTTCTGTCACTTGTACTCTGTGTACACTTTTGAGACATCCTTTTCTCTGTGCGTATAGATTTCCTTCTGAAGCATGTTAGATCTTCGGAGGTTCTTCTCAGATACCCTCCCTATCTGCCTCCCATCTTTTTTTTTTACTTCCCTGACACAGAAAAACTATTCCTTCAGTTTCATAATCAAACACAAAAACTCCTTTAGACTAAATTCAGATCCTGGGGTGAACTAGCTGGAGCAATATAGTTAGAGGGCAAAGTTGTGCTCACTCAGTAAAGCTCTGAACCTCTACGCTTAATGATCCTGGAGGGAAAAAACCTGCAGAAACAAGTGGTGAAAAAACCATAGTTATTTTTTTTTTCCTTTTCCCTCATTTGCACACATGCAATACAGACGTAGCAGCGAGGTATCCATTCTCTTTGCCTGCGAGGAAATGAAAAGGCGTATTGTAAGCTCAAGATTAGTCTGGTTGTCAGCCAGGAATTAGTCCTCTAAAGGAAAAAGGGAGAGGGGCTGGCAAGAGAAGAGGCTGGGCAGGGGGAAAGGGGAGCTGGAAGGGGGAAAGTACACTTTGAGATGGGTTCAGTGCACATGGCTAGAGATGGAAGGGCTCTTGTGCTTCCTCAGCATGCAGGTGTCGGCAGAAAGGAAGGCAGCTTGTGTTCTTATACATGGGCATGTGTCTGGGGGAGCAGGGTCAAAAATTTAGACTATTTACTTAATCCCTTGGAACGGCTTTTTTCTCCTCTGTTTTCTTTTTGTGTTTAACAGACTGCTTTACAGGGGACACGTGTGGTAATTAACACATGCAGCTGTAGGGCTTCAGCCATATGTCTGAATTTCAAATGGCCATTGATCTGGGAAATTTGTTGCTGTCTCCATCCCCCACTTATAGGTTGTATTCCTTGAAGATGTGGGGGAATTTATAGAGTCTTTACCTTGAAGAGACCAGAGTTGGAAGGAGAGATGTGAAAGGGAATGTGTGTGATGTTGTGGGGAGAGGGAAGAGATACTGTGAGATTCCAAGCACACTCTTCATGCCCCTTGCCTCAGGCCACCATATATTTCAGGTAGCTTCTAAAATGTTCCCAAAGGTAGGGATCTGATCATTAATCATATGAAGCTTGCATAACAATTGCTAATATTTTTCCTTATCCAGCAAAGCAGTCTGAGATAAGAATCACAGCGTCCTTGTGGGCTTTTCAGATGTGCTGCCCTTTCCACGGCTGCAGGTATCTGGTCTCTTACACAGCCTAGAAGTGGTAAGGTGGAGTTGATTGTGGACTCTGAGCAGCCTTTTGGGAGAGGTAGTCAAGGGGGTGTGTGTGTTTTGGGAGGGCGGGGGGAAGAACAGAGAATACTTCACATCAAAGCAGAGGCTCTTGAAAAAAGACGTGATATATTGTCGGTAGAATCAAACCAGAGAGGCTAAACTAAACAATCCTATGGTGGTTGTTGCTTTTGCCAACTGTCATCAGGCAGCTGTTGACAGTGCTATAGAGCTTTCTGCAAACTTCTATCTAAGTTTGGGGCAATGTCAAGTGCTAAAATCTTGCTATGAGATACGGTGTCTTAAGTGAAATATTTCTTTGTGCGGAAACTTTTTTGCTCCCTGTTTTATTTCAAAAGTCACTCAAGGCAATGAGCCAAATGGAAGATGGTTCAAAATTAAGATACTGTGGTCTAAAATCTTGCAGTATCTATCATACTTCTTTTGCTTACAGGGTGAGATAAAAATGTATTCTACCAAGTCGGAAGCTATAAAAAAGTAAGCCTCGCTTCCTCTGCTTCCCCTCCTTTTCAGGGGAGAAGCTATTGCTGATTCCTTGATCTCATCACTCACTCCACAGTGTAAGTAATGCTGACACTTTGGAGGTGTTTCTGCTCTGGAAAAAAACAACAAATATTCCTAATAGTGTGTACTCCAACCCTTACTGAAGGAGAACTGTGATTTACTCAGCCCTTACAATTCCTGTCTGGAATACCCATGTGTACTATACTGTCTCTTCTGACTCACCTCCCTTTTCTTCCTTTATTACTATGGACGGTGCTCTTTTCTGGAGACAAGAAGGTCTAATATCCCTTCTGTGGATTGTCATGACCTTTTCCAAATAATTTGGTTGTAGCCTATATTGATGTGCACTGGATACAATTTTTGTTACACAGATGCAGAGCCTGACTTCTTTATTTACTGTTTATTACAGCTGGTTTATTTCCTTTCAACTGTTTATCTCCCTGAAGAATAAGGTTATCCCTATTCTTCCTCTTATCTTCATTACCTTCATCCTTTTCTCTAGAGAAAAAGGGAGGTCCTAGGTTTACAACCACATAATTGCTGGGCTTCATTTACCACAGCAAGGCTTTTCTACACCAGGTGACCCATGAAGCTGTTTGCTGGTCAAAATGAGCCTGGAGACTCAGTTTTGAAACTTAGTGCCATTCCCACAGTCAGCTGCCATTGTCCCTTAGGAAATGTGTCATGATTCTTCAGTAACTATAAGGTAGTCATGATTTTTGGTAACGGGTGTTTTTTAATGCTATGTGTTCTGACCAGTCAGTCCCAAAAGCCATCCAGTCCCCTTGCGTTCTTTTATGTATCCCTCCTTTTCTCCTTGGGTATGTGTGTCAGTAGGGGGATGACATTAGATTTTTGAAGTAAAGCTAGATAAGCAGCTGAATGAAAAATATTCTTTACTTTCATAGGGAGCCTATTTCTGAAGCCTATATGAGTTCTTTATGTTTCAAAGTATTCCGATGGCCTTCCCATGTGCCATTGTAGCTAAGCTTTTTACACCACTGAAATTGCTGCAGATATGTAAGGAAAATAGCCATGCTCAGTGGTGGTTGGAGGTTCTTGATTTCAGCTGTGCCAAACATTGCTAGTAGCTGTGAAACATCAGTCTGCCAGGACAGGCAGGCTGCGATCCTGCCTGAAAACTTACTAGATGACCAAAGCAGAACCTGGAAACTGAGCTGAGGTTCTCAGCTTTGTTCTTCTTCTCATTCCTCAACAAGTACTTGAGCTGGTGTTTTTTAACCATGCTCATGTGGATGGTGAGGATGGGCTCACAGCTCATAGGCTACAAAATGCAATGAAGTTATCTGATGTGAAATAAACAGGTTTATGTGTAGATGTATGGCATTTGCAAGTAGCGTTTCTAGGCAAGCTGTACAGTAGGACCAATGGACTCTAGGCCAAAGAGGGATTTTAGTGTTGTCCCCGCTGCTGCCTGGCTGATTTCATGAGGTATATGAAAAATACAAAGGAGGATAAATTCTGACGCGGTGGGATTAAGAATATGCTCATTTTTCAAGATGAAAGTATTGCATAGTTTATACAGTCATTAAGAAATGACTTTTTTGATTATTATCTCAGCAGGGTGGCAAGAAAAGCAGCAGGATAGAAAAGATGCAGCAATACCAGGGAAATACTGTGTTCTTACAAAGGATTACAACACTTTGCTTATGAGGGCAGGGAGGAACTCATCTCAAAGGGAGAAATGATCAAATCTGATACAGTGGAAATACGGTATATTAACAAAAATACATGACTTGCATTTTAGCAGGCCCCTCAAGAACCTTTGAATGGATGATAAGCAGGTTCTTTTAAGTTTTTTTTCCTTTGCTGGCAATTTGAGTCACTCTGGGAATGCATTGAACGTTTTGACTTAAGACAGTTGAAACCATTGCCAAGCTAGATGCCATGCTCTTTGGGGAAGGGACATAACTGAAGGACATAAGGCTTGGTTCTGTAGGTCAGGGCTGATGATAACAGGATGTATGTCTAAGTCATATGAGGCCACATGATTTCTGTCTAGCTTCACAAATGAAACTGCTGTGGGGAGTGTTGGGGGAGGCTGAGATAAACAAGTCTCTGAAGATAGCGGTAGAACAGAGGGGACATGCCTTCACAGCTTGAGAGTGATTCCACGATGATGAAAATAAAGCTTTTTGTGTGACCCTAAACTGGAGATGGTCTCAGACTGCCCTGGCCTTTATTACCTGCTTCTCCTTTTTAGCAGATAAGGTTCAAATATGGCCTTGGGCATTTATTTTCCTATTATTTCCAAATCTTTGAAGATACATGTTTTGCCTTCTGGGTAGGAATTTGGTTGTGTAGTCTGAAAATTGTAAAGCTGCATGAGGTAAACCTACGTGCAATGACAGGTCTTTTTCATCCAGACTTCCTTGCATTTGACCTTAGAAATGCTCTATTAACCAAACTGAAATCTGATCATTTGCTGCTCTACCCATCTCTTACAGGCAAATTACTTCGATAGAAAAGATGTCTATGTTGGACTTCGGCCCAAAAATGAACTGAAAATTCTAGTTAAGTTCAAAACATCAGGACTGTGTGCAGGTTCCTTGATATGAACTACTTCTGTATCCAGGCTACTTGGGAGATATTGCTGCTACTTGTCCAAAACTCCAAGCCTGCAAAATTGGTTAAGACTGTGGTTTACCGTTCACAATTTGGAAAGAAACTGGCTGAAACCCAAGAAATCTTATTTCACAGGTTTCAGGATTTTGAACCCCTCTATTACCTGCTAGAACAAAAGAGAGATCGCATAAACTTGTGGCTCCCTGCTGTCCTCCCAAATGAGTTGATCACACTATAGTTGGGATCTTAGCTTGAGAAAGGGGAGAGCAAAAGGTGGGTCTCAAGTTTGAATGAGATGCATGTTCTAAATGCTGGCTTCAATTATTTTAAGGTTCTTGCTTTGTCTTCTGATTAAAAGCATGCCCATATACCTGAGGAAAACTATTATTTGGAATGCGACATTTCTGAGTGGGTTAAAACAACAACTTTTCCCAAATAATGAAGCAAATTTACATCACTAGTAAGTTCACAAGCAGCTCAGCTTAATTCTCTGAGCCTTTATGGCTGCTGCTTGTTTTTAGAATAACATGTGTGTCTCTCTCTCTCTGCATTGGCACCAAAATCCGTGAGAGTTTTGCAATCAAAGTGGTAAAGTATAATGGCTTAGTTTTCAGCTGCATTGTCCTCCATGCAGCAGTCCTAGGAAGACTTTTTTTTTTTTCCTCCCCAGAAAGGTTTGCATAACTTAGAAAACTGAGTCAGGTATTTAAGTGGTAATTACCATAGGGCTTGGTTCAACCTGCAAAGTTCAAATCTGAATCTGGATCTGAACTTTCCCAGAGGCAGGGGGTGTGTTTGGACATTGTGTTGGTTTGACCTATTATAGTGGAAGCTCTGAAATACGGGTCCAGATGTGGGCTGGGATTCTGTATCTTCCCAAGTATGAGATATTCAGGGCCACTTGTTTAAACTGACTCCTGTTAAATGATACAGAATCGAAATAATATAAAACTGGATCTCATTTTGGGGAAGGTGTCTACAGCATTGCGTCTGAAGGGTAGTATCTTGCTGTGCCTTTATTTTTCAAAAGGAGCCATTTGAAAGCTATAAAGAATGAGAAGCTAGAGGGCAGGTTTGTTTTGGCTAATTACTGTAGAAATACTTTGAGAACTTAAGCAGTAAATGAGGACTTTGGATTTTAGAGAGATCCTATCTGAGTCTTGGGATTCAACAGTTTTAAAGCCACTGAATCCCAGAGACTAGAGCATTGCTATTAATACAGAGTGCTGCTCCAGACCCCTTTTGACACGTTTGCTTTTGAAGGCCCAGGCCCAGGAAGAGGGAGCTCTTTGTTTGTGGTCAGAATAAACTCATTGTACACCCAGACAATTAACTCTTCAATCGACTTGCCAGCCTCTGTAAAGCACTCCGGTCCCCTCTCTGTCTATCTCCAGTTCTATTCAGACACTTAAGCACACCAGTGTTTTTTTGTTTATTATTCTGAAAAAGTCCTTCACAAGAATAGTCAGAGCGGATCAACATTGTCCTCCCAGCAGCATTTATCTCCGCCTGGCAGTGAATGTGTCAATCAGGAATCAAAAAGCCAAACAGAGGAGGCTTTGAATTGTGTCACGGGGGTCAGAGTTACTTCCAGCTGTCTGTGCGTGGGATAGGCTTTCTTGCAGGGCAAAGAATTGTGCTGCCATACAAATGCACTGACTACATGGGACCACAAAGTCCTCTGGGTTTGAGTGGCTTTTTCATGTTGATGCACCTGCGAGGGAGATGTGAGGAGGAAGCGGGGGGAACTAATGCCTTCCAGAAGGCACAAGGGAAGGCTCCTCTCCTATCTGGATGATGCCTGGAATGCGGTGTAGAAGTAAACACTGTCTGTATCTGTACTGCATACAGAATAGTTGAAGAAGGGAAAAAAATCACTGCAGCAACAGTGCAAGTCAACCTTTGCAGTTAAGAGCTCCTTAAGCCATAGAGAGGCCTTTCATGTTCAGCACTTACGCACATTTTCACCTTTTTAAGCAAAACTCTTCTGGTTTTTTGGTCCGTGTCCAAGTGTTTGTGGGTTGTTACATCCAAAGGAACCACATTGTTGCTGTTTCTTAAAATGAGGGCAATAAAGAGCGAGAATTTGCTTTTGCTGATTTGGTTTTAAAAGTTGGGGTTTTTCTTAACAGCTGTTGGTTCTTCATGCATAGAAGTGGTTGGAGTTGATCTTAAAGGTCTTTTCCAACATAAATGATTCTATGATTCTATGAAAAGGGGTCTGAAAACCTGGCAGGGAAGTCTATCTGAACTGGTGCATTTCCATTCCAGTTTCTTGGCAAGAAATTATCTTGATTTGGCTGGATTGTAAGAATTTCCCATTTTTTTGGCATGAGTGCTAACTTTCTGCATTTATATTGGCAATATATGTTTCTGCATTAAAGTTGCATAGGCTATTAAATAATTATGACTTGCTGAAACTGTTTCACTTGATTTAGGGAAGGATTGTGATTAAGATAACAATTTGCTCCACCTCTACAATATTGGAAGGGACATGTGTTTTTGTGTAAGACCCCATGTAGTGTGAACACAGGTTTTGTTGGGGTTTTTTTAATACTTAAAACAACACCCCCAACCGTGGTTGTAATACATAGAAATGTCAAAGAAGTAAAATTGCATCTTGAAGATTCAGAAATGGCACAGATACAGGGAGCTTGAGTTAACCTGGCAGGTCTTGGCATCTGACCAGAGTTACTAAAGGCACAGAAGGGTGTACATATGAGTGAAGTCCCTCAGGAATGCTTAAGTCTAGGAAAGCTCTTCTCCTTTCCTGTTGGTTTGTGAGACTCACTAAAGGTGGGCTTTGCAACATAGAACAAGACATGCTAAGAATTTACTCATTGCCCTGGCTCTCTGTGCTCAAAGTTGCCTGTTTAGCTTCAGCTGTGCTCCGTAATGGCTCACTCAAAACCAAATGATGGTAAGTGAAGGAACCACTTGACACTGGAGAAAGGCTGCCTCCTCCCAGGGCAGAGCTATGCACTTAAAATTGTCATCCTCTAATTCTATCAGGCTGACTCAAAGTCTGGAAACCCTTGATGTTCAAGCTGTAGACTTACAAAAAAGACTAGATTTTGTACAAGGCCTGAAAGGTTGATCCCATAAACACTAGCACTCTTGAAAATGGTAGAAATATTTACAGATTGTCTCATGGATTCCAGTGATAACAGAAAAGCAATGTTCTGAAGTTGAGGTTGCTTAGGAGGAGTATAGATCTTAATCTCTTAATGTGATGATGCAAGTATACAGGTGACTTTTGCAGTGGGTGTATTTTCTTGGGTAAGGAAATGTGATACGGAAGGTTAATTCTGTCACCTAACTTTCCCCTTTCTTCAGCTTCCATTAGGTGGCTGGAGGCAAGAGCAGTGATTCACAGCAGCAGGCAGTTACTTCACATTTTTCCATAGTAAGTTATGTTTTTTCTATGTCAGGGAGTTTACTTTTCCCCAGACATAACTCGAGTTGCTTGTGGCTTCAGTGCCTGTTGTTCAGAGTAAAAAGATCATTTTAACAGTTGTTTTTAGCATGAACTGAATCTTCTTCTCTCTCAACGCCAGTGTACACTGCAGTCATTCCAAATGTGGATGTAAGGGTACGGGAGGGAAGGCGTAGTGGGAGTGTAAAGAGTACTTTCCCACCATGAGCAGCAGATCTGACTTATTGTCAGACTCACACAACAAAAACTGTTAAGCTTGCGAGCCTCTGACAGTGCAAGTGGGCTACTGGCTTATAGCCATGGTATCTTAGTGTGAAAATGGCTTAGAGTGAGTTATATGGATCTTCTGTTTCACTCTTACCAGTGATAAGATAAAAATACTATTTTTAAATTGACACCAGTTCAGCCGGAAAAATCAGTTCAACTTTTGCAGGTGTAGGAGACTTAGTGGAAAGGAGTTTTATGGCTTTAAAGCTATGTCCCATCAAAGGTACGCTGTCTGTATTCAGTAGGTATCTTGGAAAAATAAAGTGGGTGTTCATGCTGGGTTGTAAAACATGGAAGAGAAGCTTCCATGCCAATGCATTCTTCATCAAGTGTTCTGCAACCTAGGGGAATTTGATGGTTCTCCAGTAGGTGAGTTCCTCATCTGGAAGCGTTGCCATCTAGAGGGATTAGGAAGCCTTTACGTGACCTCTTTGATCACTCTGTGACATGCTCTGCATGAGCAACTATTGCAGTTACATGCCTTTTTTGAAAGTGTGGAATTTAATAGCTTTTTGAAGAAAGGAACAGATCATACTTCATGAACATATTTCAATGACCTTTGGCTCCAAAGTAACAGTATCCTGTATGTCTTGTATGATATCACAGGAGACCTCAGGTCTCTGAAATAGCTTGGTTTTTCTGTTTGATGTTAAAATGCTTCTTTAAGGAATACAAAATGTTTGTTCAAAACTTTCAGGTATGTAAAATAGAACTTACTTCTTGTTTACCAGGAGGAAACAGGCCAGTGGAACAAATGTTCAGTGTGATGAACGGTGTATTGAGCGAGAGGAAAAATCAAATGAGAGCAGACAAGTATTAGGGTTGTTTTTCTGCCCAAAGGGAATGACAGTGAAGCTCTTTGCCATAAGCTAATTTAAAACATTGAGACCTACTGAGAATTCTCCAGTTTAAGAAATAGCTTTGGTAGTTTCAGAGTAAGAAGCTGGCGGCTGGGAAGTGAGCATGGTGTTTTTAATAAGTGCAATTTTTTGTCTTTTATGTGACTATTTCATGACGTTTAAAAAAAATAATCAGAAATATCCCTGCTTTTGATTTTTGAAATACGGTGAATGTAATTACAGGGCTCTTGTCTATTGCATTTTTTTTTCTTGCATGTGTGATGAAAGAACTATACTTGCTTGAACAACAGGGGAGTAATTATACTTTCCTCTGTTTGCTAAAAACTTAACACTGTACTGGGTTCTGCTACAATGTGGACTTTTTGACAATTTGGCCTTAGAAACTAAGTGAGGAAATGATTGTGCAGTTCACAGCCATTTTACTGAGATGATCTTAAAAACAACACACAGTTCAAAGGTTAGTTTGGTATTTTTGTTTATTTGCTGCATTTCTTCTGTCACTGTTTAATACCCTTCAGTAGCTTAATGGCTAATTTTACACAAAAACTGCTACAAAATGCTCTTTAACAAGAACGTATTTCCTGAATTGTAATTGCTACTGTCTCTGTTCTACACACACACACACACACACACACGCCAAAAAGAAACCCCCTGAACCTGAAGCATCCCAAGTTCTGCCAAAGTTCACATAATGGTTTGTATAAACAGTGTTGTGGCTCAGATCCATTTCTAATTTTTCTCCATTGTTGGCTTCTGGGTTGCTGCTTTCAATCTGAAAAGCAATTCTGTAATTACTTGGTGCAGAAGCATTCATGAAAACAATAGGAATAAACTTATCATGCCAGTATTTTTTTTTTTATGCCAGATCTCTTCCTGTTTCATAGAACATAAGAATTATTCACCTTTCCATTTTTCCTATGAGTATCTTTTGGAGGTTTGGGTTGGTTTCTCAATCTGTAAAGCAAATCATGCTAACTACATACTGCTCACTGCTTCATTGCAGCATGAAGTGTCATCCTAAATAAGTAAAATGTCACAGCTGTGGTTTCTGGGATCTTGTAGAAGCAGAGCAGCCTATTTTGACAAAAACTAAAGATCAGCTGTTTACTTTTACTCAGAGATTTCTTTAAAGGGCAAAATCTTCCTTCTTGTAAATTAAGCAAAATCAGTTGCTCAAACTCTTAAAAAAAATACTGCTTATCCATATTACTGGTAACACCCAGTAACAGGAAAACTCAGAACATGAGCTGGCTGAGGAATGGCAAGTATTTTTTTTCTTCCAAATATTTCTCTCTATGCTTATAATTAAGCATAAAAACAAATACATTGATCAAGAGGGAAAATGTGAACAGGATCTTTTGCTTGTTTCTGTCAACCTCCTTTACTTCCGTGGCTCTCTGAGGTTGAAATGAACTTACCAGCACATTTTTTCATTCTGTGAATTAGATTGCTTTCTGTGGACATGCATAAAATTAATGGTCTCTGGAAGAGGTCAGGCTTTTGCTCACTTTATAAAACTGCAAATATACAGGTATTGGTGGAAAAATAGTTTACAAGCCTCTCTTTTCCATCTCTGACTTTCCCTTCCCCTTCCAATGGTCATTTTTGTTAACTGGAACCAATATAAGGGAAGACTGAGGATGGTTTAATTGCTACTTCTGGGAGAGGCTGTCCCATGCATCTTTCTTCCCAATGCCTTCTGCGCTCTGCAGCTGATACAGTTGTGGAGATGGTGGCAAGCCTGGCTCTTCTGGCACAGACTTCTCTCTCCAGCTGATTTTTGCTGTGCAACTTTCCATTTTACGTTATTGCCAGCTTTGCTGATGCCTAGTGTCATCTTTGTCTGTGATATATGCAAAAATAGTTGTTACAAATTGTAAGTTTTAAAGCCACTGTATTCCAAAGAGAATAAAATAAATAAATAAGCAACTCTAGGCTAATCTCATCTTAGTTTACTTCCCAGCAATGTTCTACATACGTATCTTGGCATATAACAAAATGTTTTCCTCTACAGTTTGTTCCAGCTGAGCTTGCCCACAGTTGAAGGTTTTTGCCTCACTTAATGCTATGCCACTGTCCTGGTGCTGAGTAAAAATGCTCGAAGCTGGGGCGTGACATCCAGATCCCTCTGAGTGCTGAGGAAATGAGACTCAGCCAGAATTGAAGCTGGGTCTGTAGATATGATGGACAGGCATACTAAGCCAAACAGAGTGTAAACTCAACGCTTTTCCCTGTGGTCCATCTCTAAATTTTGAGATTTATATTTCCTGTGAAATCTCTTTTGGATGAAGAAGCTTTTAATTATGAAAGACTTGTGGTCAGAAGACCTGGAGCGCTCTTGCGCATGAAGAACCTAATAGAAATTCTTTTTCCACAATTTTGCAATTAGAAGACATTGCCACAGCGTTGCAATTAGAGAATACCTTTACGCAGCCACTGAAAGAAAAAAGATTTGCTATTGACCATCCCTTTCTAACAGCTTTGCGGGAAATGCTGATGCCAGGTTCTGCACAGGTAAGTTTCAGAAGACGAGCGTTTCTTTTGAACAAAAAGAACAAGGAGAAAGACACAGTGGGACAGCAATCCCCAGACCTCTGCTATCTTGGGAGATGTCCTCTGGGGATCTGTAGCCACCTGAAACTAAGGTGGCAATTGCCTGATGAGTGCAACAAGGGCAG
Organism: Calidris pugnax; assembly: GCF_001431845.1. Classification (NCBI taxonomy): domain Eukaryota; kingdom Metazoa; phylum Chordata; class Aves; order Charadriiformes; family Scolopacidae; genus Calidris; species Calidris pugnax. The sequence goes on from NW_015090839.1 coordinate 17,075,674, forward strand.
ACTCCCAGGTGATGCCAGTGGTCTGCAGAGGGAGAGGGGAGGAGGGGAGGCTTCTCTTAAGTCTAGGGGTAGTGGCTGATGCATGCATGCTGTGTAAAATGTGACTGCTCTAAGTGTAAATGGAATAATTTGTTTTCGTTCTGTCTATCTTCTCTCTCTTCTGGACTTGGCCGGGCCATGTACAAATCCCAATCATTCAACAGTACTGGAGAGTAGATAGTATTTACCTCAATAATGGTAGTTTCTTTTCGATTCTTTTTAACTCTCAATTCAGATGACGGTTCGAAGCCGACGCCTACCATGGAAACCCAGCCTATTTTCGATGGAGAAGGTAAGATCATCCCTTAAAAAAAAAAAAAAAAAAGAGAACCACTCCAATAATTACAAAAAAACCCCTTTTTTTCCTAGGATATATGACTCGAATGCTTTCTTTATCCTGCAAAGCAGAAAAGCCAGTGAATCTCATAAGTTATCCAAATTTCACAGTGCCCTTGGGACCTCAGGCATTTTTCCTAATCCTTTTACATCCTCCCCTCTTCCCTGGAATCCAACAATAACACCAGTTGACCAGATTCCTGGGGTAACCTTGGAGGAAAAGGTGTCATGACAAAAAAAAAAATGTGCATTGAGTCAGAGACGGCAACTTCCTTTAGACTGACCTTACCCCCTCGCTCTCTCCACCCTCATGATACCAACGCTGGGAGTTTCATAACCTCTGCAACACGTTGCAGCTTCACAAAAGGGAGGGTAGTGCTAAACCACAGCTTGTGAATCTTGACTTGGAAGAAAATTGCTGGGAGGTTTCTTTATTTAGCAATTACTTTCATTGACGCACATACTATTTAAGTAAATTAAGTCAGTGTCCTGGGCCCACTTAGTTCACAGCCCACCAAGGCAGTCTCCTTCTGAAATGGGCTAATCTTGCGATTGTGTTATTTTAGAGAGGGAATATCAGACTTTAGTGCGTTGGAATCCTTGAAACAAGGATAAAATGGTTGTCATCACAGAGGGTTCAAGCCTTTTACACATACAAACATAAATAGCAGTGGGGATAGTGGTCTTTGGGTAGTGAATGGGCCTATTAGCAGCTGCTTAGATCTTGCTTATTGCTTAGAAATAGTGCATGTTTTCTGCAGGTTTAAACCCACCACCGTAATAGTCAGGCTGTAGGCTGAAGTCCCAGTGACCCACCTGAAACTGGACCTTAAGGCAGTGAGAGAAAGCCTATGCATTTTCATACTGAACTGCTGTACTTCACACTTTTTTTTTTTAAAGAACTGGATCAAAGACAGAAATGGAGGCTACTGAGCCGGAGTAGGTGGTGCGCCAATACCTCCTACTTTCTTGTAAAAACAGGTGATGGAGTTGGGGGGGGTGTGTTGCTAAAATAAGTTAATTTAATGGCAAGATGCTGTAGTGCTGTCACTTCCATTCAGTGATCGTAGGTTTGTAAGAATCTTCTTGTGAACTTTAAGAAACAAAGCAAGGCCCTCAGAGCGAAAAAGAAAAAAAAAGTCTCAAATAAACAGAGGAGACTGAAACCATGCTGACTATCTCTTGTTTATATCAAAAGAAAGTTCCTCCTGGCAGCAAGCTGATGTTGTATTAAATTGCTGTTTGTAATCACAGCATGCTTCTGGCCTTTAAGTTTTCCCCTGAGAAGGTGCCCGTAGATATTCAAAGGAAAGAATGCACTAGTAAAATGCAGCAGTGATCTGCTCTGGTTAATACAGCCTGCTCAGAAGCTCCTTCAAGGAAAGGCTCAGCACTTTGATCATTCAAATAGAACTGGGCAAAGTTTTTGAGAAATGTTGTAGTGAACAGACTTTTTCTGGTCCTTCTGCTGACAGGTGGAGTCTGAAAAAAGTCTTCTATGAAAAACATTTTCAATCAAGAACCTTTGCTTTGATTTGTGGGTGAAATGAAGTCTGATAAATGGGCTTAGACTGTATGATGAAAGATTGCCTTTCACAAATCTTGATATATATATTATGCAAGACCTTATCTCCTAGAAGTCTAGAGAAAATGACTCATGCAATGGGTTCCTGTTGTATTAACAGTGTCCCTTATGACTTGGGAGAAGAGAGTATGACAGGCAGGTTAATCAAGCTATGCATCGATGAATAACCTCTGCTAAGTTTGTCACTCTGTATTTTTGTCAGCCCTGGTAGTAAAATAGAACTAGATTCCAGTAGTAGTTGTAGTGACAAGCATAAGAAAATGCATTCTGGGTCCTACCAAAAGTTCCTATATAGGCTACGTGTGAGTGTGCTGCCTCCAACAGTGGCTTAAAGTGGGTACCTCAGGAAGAAAGCAAGAAGCATTTAGCCTTGAGAAGACTTATAGGTGACCCAGCAGCAGCCTTCCGATACCTACAAGGAGGTTTGTCAAGAAGATGGAGCCAGGCACTTCATAGTAATGCATTATGAGAGACAACAGTCATAAATTGAAAGAAAATGTTTGGACTGGATATACGGAAAAACTAAGTCACCATGAGTACAATGAGGCAGTGGAACAGATTGCCCAGAGGTGATAATCTGTCCTTCCTTTCTGAGCCAGTTGGATAAAACCTGGTCTCTTCTTCTAGCTGACCCTGTCTGGAGCAGAAATTTGGACTGGACATCTGAGGATGTCATCCAGAACAATCCCTTGATTCTGAGGAAACCTGTCATGATACTTCACTAGAGTACTCTGCCATTGTCATGGATAGGTCCTAAGGAACAGCTTGTACTTGGTGGCTGATGCTAATGTCAGGTGATAGAAAAGGGCAAAACAGTTATCCATTCACCTTTCAGGTCTGGACTCTTCAGAGATGTTCAAAGGAGTTAAAGTCCAAATCCCATTCAGTTTCAGTGGGGTTGAGATCTTCTGGGCTCCTGAAAACCTGTGTATTCAAAGTCAGGCAACCAGGGTGGAGTTGATAGCAACATGAATGAACAATAATAATGTGGAATTTTTTTCATGCTTTGTTTTTGGGTGCCTATCTTCAATCCAGTAGGGGCTGACTTTTTTTAAAAGGCATTAAATACACTCAGCTCCTCCTGAAATGTGTGATACCTCTTGGACCTTAGCATCTCTAAGATGAAGGTTCACCTTTCTCATGTTTTCACCTACATTAGAGGATAATGAAAATTCAAATTTCAGGCATAATAAGTTCCACTCCCTACCATCTTCCCTGAGGGCATAACAGAGCAGTGCCAGAGATAACGTAGATCAGATAACTGAAACTCTCCTGTCCAAGGTTTGAATCATAAAGCAGCCAGCTCTTTAAAAATTATTTAACTTCATTACAATGTAAATCTCAGTGATGTTTATAGTGAATCTCCTCTTGGGACAAGATTCTCCTCTGCAGAACTTGCAGAAGAGTAGTTTATTAATGGTCGTTGCTATAGTTATAAATTTTAAAAAGTTTTATTTCATTTTGCACTTCTAGGCTCTGTGCATCCACCCTCTATTTAGTTTCATTGTGCAAGCTGCATTCATTTCCTAAAGAATAACTTCTTTAAAGATCTTCTCTTTTTGGTAAACGTCACCTCTTAACTCAGTGGGAATCTACTCTTTCCACAGATCTATTGTTTCAAGCAGTCTGTTGCTTACCTGTATTCCACAAAATGTCCAGGTTAACTGAATGGAAAATACATTTTAATGGGAGAGCCCAAGGGATTAATTTCCTTTTCTTTTTTTTCTCCTTTCTTCCCACATTTTCTTTTTCTGTACCTTTCAACCTCACTTAAAGATATGTACTATTGTGTCTCTAAAGGCCCTGACCCATTCTTTGGCATCTCTTGGTTTTGACTGTCCCTCCTTTTTCAGCCACAGACATACCCATTTCATACAATGCAGAGCCAGAGCTAGATTTCATCACAGATTTAGGTGTTTGGATCCAGCATTTTGGTTTATGGGCTCCTACTTTTGTTCTTCTCCCCTTCCTACCTCTCACCTAGAGTTTAATTTGAGGTAGTTCTCCCCCCAAAAAGGCCCAAAGTATATAGGTATATGTACTTGTTAGGAGCACATCATGACTGAGCGCTGGTAAAATAGTGTAGTGAAACCTGCAGGTAAGGCAAGCTTTGTTAAATAAACTTTTACTAGTGCTGGAATATCAGTATTCAACCTATGTTTCCATCTGAAAAAAAATGCCTGAATATGATTACAGTAATGCCTACAATCAATGTAGCTGAAAACATTTGGGAAGTTAAATTCCCTTTCATTTTTTTATTTTTTTATTTATTTTTCAATTTTCTCTTGTAGTCAGCCAGCTTCTCCCTTGCTGAGCAGATCCGTGTAAATGCCAACAAGGGAGCAGGAAAGCTCCTATAAAAACTTCGTAGAGGAACATAAGACAAACTCCAGGATTTAGTATTTAAAGCATGCTCTTGTGGAAACCAAAAATTTTTCAGAAAACATCAGTTCTGGAAATGTCACTTTAGGAGCTCTGGCATGTGGTACCAAGTACTGCTTTGCTCAATTCTAATCAAATGCTGATGCTGTGTCATTTCTGTGACTTAGGGCAGGTTCTGCTGTGTTTTGAAATTGATTTGAACAACTAAGAGGAAGTGCTCTAGCACTTTTTCCCCCTAATTTATATTTGGATGTCTGGTTGTAGTGCATCAGATGTGCTTTTCTACCAGAACTTGTTTCTCTAACATCTTTTACTGAAATATCTTCATTTCACAGATTCACAGATTTGACAGAGTTGGAAGGGACCTCTAGAGATCATCTAGTCCAACTTCCCTGCTAAGCAGGATTGCTGCCTATTTATTTCAGATTTTGTTGTTGCTTGTTTTTTGGGAACTGACTGTGGTCATCTTTTCTTGGGCTGTTAAAGCAATATTTAAGGCCTTTTAAAATCTGGATTTCGCGCATACTGTAGTGGAAACCAACATATACTATAGGACACAACATAAACTTTGAGATCTCTAAGTCTTAAGGAGAAAGGCTTTAGACTTGAGAGTCTGGGAAGTGGGGGTAGAAGGAGAAAAAAAAAAAAGGTTTTGCCAGCAGAGAAGTACTTTTTGGAATGGAAAAATAGTGAGATACTATTTGTAAATCTTCCATAAGGTTGGATCATAAGTGGTGGAAGACCTCACCAGGGGATGAGCCCATCCCTACAAATATGATGGATCAGTTAAGGCAGGATTGTAGCAAACATCTTGTCCTCATGAATAACAACAATGTGTATTCACTAGTTGCTGTAGCTTCTCTAAGGCGGTTATTTTTCTCTCTTTCAGAAATCACAGCACCCACCCTTTGGATTAAGCACTTGGTCATCAAAGATTCCAAACTGAACAGCTCCAGCATAAGGAATTCAGGTAATGTTCCCTCTGGAAAAAAATACATGTTTCTTTTTAACTAGGCTGCAGTCCCTCACAGTCTGTTTTTGTTTCATTCTTTCTTCATTGTAGTTACCCCGCTGCTTTTCATTGTTGCAGGACCTGAAGTGCAGGCTATAAAATAATTTCTGGTAGCATCCTTTTTTGTGTCCCGAAGGCCGCAGTCGATGTATGATGAGGGATGTTTCCGTTTCCTCAAACCATAATTGGCGAATCTCTAATTTCTTCATCTGTTAATTCATCCCAGCCAGCTGCCTTTCATGGATGTACAAACTGATGTGTTTAGTTCTGAGATCTGGGCTGTGGTTTTGGTGCAAGCAGTTGAGGAAATACAGAGGGGCTTCTTTTGTAGCAATTTCAAGATTCTTCTCTGCAGATAGAAAAGATGTTTTGATAGAGAAGCGAGTGGATTATTTCACTATTTTGCAACTGAAACTAGTTTACTTATGCCTGGGCCTAAATAAATGTTGAGATTATTTTTGTAGGTAATAAAGTGGATGAGGGAAGACCTAAGCAAAAAAAAAAAAAAAACAGCAAAGAAAAGGTCCTGAACAAGAGAGGGGAAAAGGGGGAGAAGGAAGATGTGAAGTTAGGATGTAAAACTTGAGATTTCGTGGGGGTGAAACTGTGTGGGGTCACTGAAATCCCGAAAAACTGGAAGAATCTGAAGAGGAAAGTTAGGATTCTTGGTAGGAATGATTTCTATCTGATGTATTTTAACTGAAGTGGGAGAAAGGACGAAGGTAAAGGGAGTATCAAAAGAATATTGCCTTAAGAAGCCATGGGTTTGCTTTAAGGTTTAAATAGGAGTTGCTACTATTGCATATATTGCCTAGAGCAGCTGTTCTGGGAAGAACTCCAGTCCCCTGAGCAAATAAATTGTGATAGCCTGAAGTATCTCATCACTGGGTATTTCTGGATTAGTCAGAGAGCATTTGTGGCACTCAGCAGTTCCTTTAACCTTCCTCTACCACTTCCCAACTGCAGTGTGAAATCAATGCTAGGTTAGGTGAGATTCTCTTCCTGCAGAGTGGAGGAGAGCTCTTAGCAGGAGGACATCCATTGTTGCCCAGGTCTCAGTTTTAGCAGCAGTCTCCTGTACCCTGCCTTCTGACTGGTTTTGCAGCAGGGTGGTCTGTGTAGGAGCTGCCAGTGGGAAGCTTCAGATGATGCAGGAGTATCAGCATCCTTCTTTAAGGATGTCTTTTGTGGGACTGCAAATGTAGGTTGTGTTTTGTGAGCTGCTGGGACAACCAGAAGGTTGCAGTGCAATTGAAGGTGACAGTTTAATATTAAAATCTTATGTAATGTGTCTTACATATCTTCGAGACCAACTTTCCTCCTAATTCAGCAAACCTGATAGCTGCAATGGAAACAAGAGTTCTTTGATCTGTATTCTAGGAGGCTACAAAGGGACGTGGGAGTGGGGAGGGTCTTTTACTTGAGAGCCTGTCTCTCACCCTTGTTTGGCCCAGCAGAGCCAAAGTATCATGGCTTTCATGTTGTAAAGGCAGTGGGTTTGTTTGAGTGTTTCCTCAGGGAGCTGCCTGGTGTAAACTGGATTGTTGTTCATGGAAGAGTTCCTTTTGTGAGTTTATTTGTCCACTTTTTTCCAATTGGTTCTGATGTCATTTCTGTTATTCAAACAAGATTATTGTGGGTGCATGGTACAAATTGAAAATGATCTTCTGGAAAATTCCAGAGTTCCATAAGCAGTGGTTTCTACAGCAAGCTAAAAGGAGGTGTGTGGTTCATCTGACTCAGCCGTACTGAGTGCCCTGACAAACACTCAATTGCTGTAGGATCTCATTAAGATTCTGGTTGCCAATTTTTAGCCCCAGATTTCCACGTTAGGCCATATATATAGCTGTCTCAGTTTCCTATACCAAATTATTGATATCAAGAAATGCTGCCACATCAAAATAGGGTTATGGTTTAGTTGATAGTAGATGTGGGCTACTTTTAGCCTGTTTCTTTCCACCAGTGGAGCCTGGTCCCCTTATTTGCTACCTTTCATTCCTTTCCTATACATTTCTTGTCATATATGTTAAAAGGCAACACAGGGTAAGTGGAATTGGACAACAAAGAGCTGGGGAGGATAATTACCACTAAGAATCAGGTTCTTCAAATGTCTTCAAGTCATTGGCTTGTCTTGGGTAAAGATGATGAAACAGCTGTCACGAGATGGGCATGCTAAATTAGGGGATGTTTTTAATTGCTTTTGTTCCTTGTCAGGTTGAAATATTAATGCTCAGCACATTCCTGATTTTTCATTTATCTTTAAAGGGTCAAGGTAAGTTTTATTTGTGCAAGATTGGATTTTTCATTTTGGTATATTGTTTCTCTGAGCTTGCGCTTACTGTCTTGAAGCAGATACAGCCTGGTATCCCCTTGCAGCAATTTAACACGATCACTGAAATTAGCAGTGAGGAAAGACCTAGTAGGTCGTCTAACCTACTGCCTTAGGGCTAGCGAGTGTCTCTCTACAGCATGAAGAGCAGCATTTTCTAGTGTAGCATAAATGCTTTAGGCAAGAAAGATTTCACTTCTTCCCATAGGAAGCCGCTCTGCTATCTGAACTCAATCTCAGAATTTTTTATTTTGGTTATGTCCAGCCTTACTCTTCTTTTGTTTCTGTTCTTTCATTAGTCTTGAGTTCTTGAAAGCCTGCCCTGTTCCTTGGAGTTTGTATACTGAAACACTTAACCCTGATCTCTCTCCTCCCTGCGGTAGTTGTAAAGCCCTGTCCTTTGCAGTGAAGAGAAATCCGATCGATAGTACTGTCAGATACCATGTGCTGCTCTCTAATCAGCAGCGATGTCAGAAATCTTGGAACGCTAGCACCATCACCATACCAACCATGAGGAGAATTTAAGAATTGCTATACAGAGAAAAACAGCGTCTATAATTTGCCATCACTGTCTCTGGTCAATGTTAGGCTTCAGAGTGAACCAGCCACCAAGCAGCTGAGTACCCCAGAATACCTGTGTTGCATACGCAGCCGGTATCTTGTAAGAGGTGCATTTGTCATCTTGAGTGTTCCACCTTCCGTTTAGCGTTGACAAACAGAAGAGGTTCTCCTGAAACAGTCCTTTCTTTTGGAGCATTTATATTTTGCTTGACATCCGTAAATACTAATCAAGCTAGGGATCAGGAAAAGCAGAATGACTTTAGCCTGGTGATAGAGCACTTGACTGAGAATCTGTATGTCTCCAGGCATTTTGCCATTGGATTTTTTCTATGCTAAGTAAAGCAGCATTGCTAGGAGGGATTGCTAGTGCTCTTACCCCTGCCTGCCTTAAATAATGAAATGATGCCTAGATCTGTTTCTCAGTAGGGTGAGATGCGGGTTCAAATCTTCTCAGCCAGGGGCAGGAACCAAAATATGAACATGCTCTAACATCTGGGCTGTTGGGTAGCAGAAAAGTTACTGATTTTCTGCTTTTACAAACCAAGTCTTCTGCCTTTATGAAGCCTAAAAGCCCAAAAGTCAGTTTTCCTTTTCAGGACAAGTGAAAGATCTAGATCAACACAGTATTTTGTTTGCTGTGGCAAGATGACAAAAACATTTTTGCCATTTTTTGTTCTGAACTGATTTTCACCTTCCCCAAACATGCCCACCCACATGGATACCCCAAACTAAGCGTGTTATTTAGCACTGCCCTCTGTGATATGTTGTTTATTTTTAACACTGCCAGAGCAGGAGGCGATACAGACGGGACCTTTGCAATGGCCATTCTCTAATCGGCACGGCTGCAAACAGTCTTTTCATTCTGCTTACAGTGTTGCAGCCTCCTACTTTCCTGCTTCCTCCCCACAACCTATTGCAGCCTGGCACAGTCCAAATGATTATTCTTTTACAGGTTTTAATCTAGGGAAACACATGTATCTCACTTCTAAGAAAATATATCTAATAGCTGTCTGTTTGGGAGCACCCTGCACGTATCCACTGGGGAATACATAGTTGTTCCTCATTTCCAGAGTTGGGTTATCTCCAAATCCCAATTTGTGCTACTTAGTGATTTGGTTTTAGTTAGCAAGAGATTCCAGCCTGTACCCAGCTTACCCTGACAACCTTTAAGAAAACCACAGAGTGATGTAATGAGCTCATGCATGGAAAAATAAACAGCTCTAGAGAAACCAGCAGTAGCAGCCTCGAGTAAATATTCTGCAGTCACTGGAGTTTTGAACATGACGTTATTTGAAAGGAAGAATGAGTAATATATTAAGGTTAGCAGCTGAAGACAGGTTTGTGTGTGCCTAGTTAAAAAAAGGTAAAAAAAAAAAAAAAAAAGAGAAAAACCCACGGCTGTTTATTTCAGAATCTTGCTTGTGGAATGGGGGCCTATTCTGTTCAGCTCTGGCACCCAAGCATTGTGCAGACATCTCACATGACAGCTTTCCAGTGATAGAGCCTTCTGCTGTCAGGAGCTCTTAGTGGACAGAGTATAACTAAATGAGCTTTGAAAACAAGAATGGTGGTATTCATGTTTCCTTTTGCTAATTGAATTCACTTGGAGCCCAAACTTTTAGGGCTTCTGGAAGGGAGAAATGGCTTGAAAGCTGCATGTTTGTATATACACTTTTAAAGAAGCAGAAGCACACCCTGCCATCCACCCCAAAGGGAGCCTGTGTATTCTTGGGTGCAGTTTCTTTTTGTGAGGGTTTGTTTTGTTTTGAATTAATTTTAATTTAGGTTCTGGCTTGATATCAAATGAAGCAATCTTAGAAGAAGCTCCTGTTGAGTATGACTGGTTACTAATTCCATTATACTTTCACAGCAGATCTCTATGCTCTTCTCTGAGTTCTGCCTCCTTGCAAGCCAAAATGTGAATGTTTCTCCCTTATTTTCTATCCCTTCTTTCCCTTGGGCTCCATCTGTGGTTCAACCACCTCTTCCTGTCTTGACTGTTACTTGGGAGGCCTCTGTCTCTTCTTCCCTCCTGGAAGTTCTGAGGTGTGATATATTTTTATATATATATTTAATGCCCAAGCGTGATTCTCCCACAGTCTGGGTGTGACAGGTGTGGTGAAGAAGGGAGTGTGCAGGGGAGAGCAGAAGCAGGGAGAATGGAAGAGTCTAGGACCAGGACCCTTCCCAGACAGCCAGCAAACAAAGTCATAAATAACATGCCACTGGGGACTAGTTAATCTGCTCTATGAAAAGGTGCAAAGTATACAAGTGGGAAAAATAACATTGTATAATAATCGGCATGCAACCATAGGTGTTAAACCATATGCAGCTAGGCAAATAAATGAAGCTCCCCCTGAGTGCTGTGTGATAAATCATTCCCAAAGAATTCAGTCACTCCCCCCTCCTTATCCCCCAAAGAAAGAAAACAAATTACTCTAGACATGGAGTCATAACTGCTACTCTGCAGCTGCCAGTTAAGGCAAGTGGACAGGGTGCAGTAGGAGAGGGGCAAAGATATAAGAAGCTGGGGTAAAAGGGGAAAAAAAACCCACAACCCTGCATTTAAAGCCACAGAGGATTTGGAGGGGAAAGGAAATAAGCTGCAGCAGCAGCAGACATTAGCTGGACAGACAGGGACAGAGAGTGGAGAGGTCAACTTTATGGAGTTTGTTTTGCTTTTAGCAGAAGCTGGTTCATATTGGAGAGGCTGCATTGATTTGCTGGAGTAATTCAATTCCTTAAAGTGCTCTTTGCTGTATGTAATAGCAGCCTTCAGCACAGGTTTGTGGATCTGCACTTCAGACATCCATTTGAATGTATGTTGATGCCTGCAGATAGACTGCGCTCATTGACTCTCCTTCCTGCCTCTTGAAATATTCCTGTCAATGTCACCAGAAAGATTATAACATTTCTTAAGGTGAGGGGCCACAAATAAGGAAGAGCTGTTTCAAAGCAGTGGCTTGACCTGCACTTCTGATTCCCACTGGGAAAAGTTCAGATCTAGGCTTCTCTTGAAATGAAAAGCCTTGGTGGGGCTTGCAAGTGATTTGCAAAGAGACAACTGAAGAAAAGAAGGATACAGTGATCCATAGATAGACCAGTGTATCCCTAAGAGTGTCTGCTGCCCCCAGCATTGTCCAAGGAGGCAATGGATATCACCTAGTAGAGCACAGGCTGTGAGGGAGCAGAGCTGTGTTATAGAACTGTTGGAGTGAGTGGATAATAAGAAGGGAAATGTGTGAGGCCCTGCTGTGAAATATCAGTAGGGCTTGTGGAGCAGCAGCATGGGACACTTCTTAGAATCATTTAGGTTAGAAAAAAACCTTAAGGTCATCAAGCCTAACCGTTAACCTAAAACTGCCAAGTCCACCATTAAACCATGTCCCCAAACACCGTGTCTACATGTCTTTTAAAAACCTCCAGGGATAGTGACTCAACCACTTCCCTGGGCAGCCTGTTCCAATGCTTGACATCCCCTTCAGTGAAGAAATTTTTCCTAATATCCAATCTAAACCTCCCCTGGTGCAACTAGAGCCATTTCCTCTCATCCTGTTACTTCTTACTTCAGAAATGAGACCGATGCCCACCTCACTACAACCTCCTTGTATGTTGACTGTGTTCTATTTACTTTCAAATTGATGTCAACAGACTTATGAGCAGTGTTGTAAGAGTCCTGTGTATATTTTGGTGGTGTGGAGCATGATTAAATGCTACCATCCTCATGTTCCCTTTTCCTTTTGCACTTTGACAGACCACTAAAACAAGAAAGTGGTCAGTGGGAGCCATTGAGTACATTCCGTGGTACAGTTCGGTGGTGGCTTAACTGTATGCTTTTCAGGGTATTGAAATGGCATCTAAGTAGCTGGAAGGACCTCTTAGTAGAAGGTCCCCAGGGTTGTCTCTGAAGATTCAGAAAAGAAGGTTGGGCAAAGAACCCACCTTCAGACCTGGGCAAAGAGACAGGAGTATGTTTAAAAAGCAAGGCAGCATTCAGTCTCCTAGAACATGTGAAGGATTAAGATGTGTTAAACTGGCTACCTTCTCACTGGGCGAATGGGATGGTATTTCTCTGGTTTCTGTTGCCTGTGTAAGGCTGTAATTTGGAGAAATCCTACTGGGACGAACACTGAACTCAGCTGTAGTGTCACTCCGTAGTCCTTCCCTTGCCTTTCAACCCAAAATGTGGAAGAGGGCTACCTCCATCTCAGGACACCGATGAAGTGGGAGCAATTTCTCTGTCCGTGGCTGATGTCTGAATCCCATATGTTATGTCATTGAACTTCCAAAGCCTGAACACTTTGCCAGAGACAGCTGGCTCAAGCTAAATGTCCAAGAGTGAGCGCTAACACTCCTGTCAGAGGCAATTCCCTCTGCCTCCTCGTAAAGTGCTAAATACTACAGGAAAAAGCTGATCTGTCATTACATGAAAAGACTCATCACACTATAAACCTGTCTCTCTTTCCCGCTTTTACACACCAGCAGTAGCATAAAAAAAAAGACTGTTACTGTAGTTAGGAAGACCAGTCTGAAATACTCTTTACCTGCCCGTGTCAGTTTTCATAAGCTTTCTATTTGGTGTCCTATAATTATACACTTACAGTACTGTAAAAATAGTGTGCTCGTATACTCCAGCCAGCAGAGGTGGGCAAGTTCTCCAACAATTGCTGTGCTGGTTGTTCCAGCACTATTAAAAACAGGTGTGGAAGTGAAAATAGTTTCCCAGTAATGTTAAGGCTCCAGTGGAAACACCTATGGCTTCTTACTTTATTGAATAGCATTCCTCAGTGTGGAAAGAGTGCAGTGAGAAAGGAGTATAGGGAAAATGAATGTGTTCAGACAGGTGGCTTATCTCAAAGCTAGGTATGCCACAAGCTAACAGTGTTTAGGAACTATGTGAAATGGAAAAGAGGAGTTAGGGAAGAAAAAATGCAGACTCTGGGTAGCTTCTTCTCAAAACCAACAGGGCAGTGTCTAAGGTTGAAAGCTTTTCTACTGCTAAGGAACTGTCCTGATGTAAAGAACTGATGAAGGCTGCATTTTGGTGCCAAGCTTTCTCTACTCAGACTGTGGAAACTGTTGTCATCGTGAAGGTACTGCACAGCTACAGTTGTCATACAGAATATGGAAGCCAGGTGCATTAGGAAGACCAAACCCCAAATTCTGGAAACTTAAACCAAGTCAAATATTTTCAAGGTTTTAGGCTGTGTTTGCAAAGAGGTTGCCTCAGTCATCTAGGATCTGCAGGAGCTTCTCAGTCTGTGTGAGGAGACTGGAAAAGATCTGAAAATATCACTTGGGTTTTTTTCCTCCCCTTTTTAACTTGGGGTCTTACCCAATTAACAGCAGCTCTGATGTGTGTAACCTGTTCCTAACGCAGTGACAGGGATCCCACTGACTCTTCCAGTGAGTGAACAGTGAACCACCAGGGCTTTTTTTATTTCAAACCTTAGTCTCCTTTCTCCAAGTAAGCTGACTGCTACTTGAACTACCCATGGGGAAGAAAAAAAAATGATCTATGACCATCTTTTTTTATATAACAGCTTTTATGTCTCAGAAGACTGAATGTCATCCCTAGACTAAACAAATGGAATTCTTTCAGCCTTTTCTCATAGATCAAGTTTCCTAGAACTCTGCCTGTTCCCTTTGCTCTCTCCTGCACTCTTGCCAAATGGTCCACCTCTCCCTCAAAGTGCAGTGCCCAGAGCTGGACACAGACCTGATTTAAAGGCTCACCAGTCCCTGGTGCCTGTTTCTTATGTGAGGCCTCTGTCCCTACTTCCCACAGCTAGATTTACCTGTTTTGATTTTTTTGTTGTTGTTTGCAGTGTCATGAAGTTGCAGACTTTTTTGTGGTCTACTGAAGCTCCTGACCATTTTTTTCCAAATCTTGCTGTCTCGCCAGTAGTTTCCTCTCCATGTACGGGATTTATTCTTTGCTGGTTGTTATGGTTTGTACTTATACGTTGCGATCACACTGATTTTAAACCATTTATCAAGATGACTTCGAATTCTTTCCTGAATTCCAGTCTGTAAATTGGATTCTGTGTTCCATTAGCCAAATCAGTCATTTAATTTGATGCAACACAAGTCTCATGATCACTTTCAGTACTAAAGAAAGTTTCTCAGAGAAAACACAGGGAACTCTGTTTCACAGAGAACTTCTGAGACCTCTCCTTTTGGAGCATGTTTTTCTTAACCTGCCATGTTGGGCAACTATCTCATAGTAATTGTATGTAGTTTAAATTTTCCTCATTTGCTTATAAGAATGGTACAACTGATAATATACTCTAATGAACTAGAATTTAGTCAGAGTTCTAATGCATGATGTATGAACATGCAAATACTGGCAATTTTTTGCCAGAATGCTGCACTGTAGACATAAAAAAATATTATTCTCTTTCTGCCATCCTTCAGCTCGTGTGGCTAGCTTTAGGAAGGCTAGGACCGTGTGACAGGCTGCTTTCAGAGAGATGGTGGTAGAAGGAGCCCAAGCCCTGCCTGAGAGACAGTTGAGTTAGAATTGCAGGGACAGGTAGGTTTCAGGATGCACAGGTGTGGAGCTTTATTCCCCTGTGATTTGGAAACCATGTGGAGTGGACTCCTTTCCTGTCTGGGCAGCACCCAATGCCCACAGGTTCTGCAAAGTGAGCACAAGTTGTACATCAAAAAGTCCCTCAGCAAGTTCAGTCTAATTCCCGAGACAGTGCTTCCTTCAGCCGTTCCTCCTTATTTCAAGCTAAAGGGTAGATATTGAATGGGCTTCTCATCACATAACACTGGCCAGAGTGCAGAGCAGCTTTATCGCTTTGAGCAGAAGGAAAATGGCAGTGGAAGGATATGTTCCTGGATAGCTGAAGTTTAATGAGCCACCTGGAACAATGCATCTTTAAAAATTGTAAGCCACCTGTTAAACCTTTGCATTGTACTTGTTCAGCACTGGAACATGTAGTAATCTCTGTTTCCTCTGTAGCCTATGCCTTGAGAAATGAAACTGAGTGAGTACCAAGGTAAAGCAAGGACTGGTCAACTGGTACAGTGTTGGGAGCACCTGCAAGGTTTGTTTTTCTCTTTACCTTTTCTCTTAGCCAGAGTACCCTGGAAGGACCACGGTCCCAGACAGAACAGGGTGGAGCGGGTAGCAGCGCTGATGACTAACGGAGGTGCGGAGAGATTTATGCTATCCCCATGAGCCATATTTGCTCAGCTGTTATTGTGCTCCTGGTAAACACAGAAGGGGTTGTTTCTCCGTCTCCACCCACAGCCCTGCTCGGGGGACAGGCAGCTACTGCCTATTCACCGTGTTGCTTTGTGAGTCCTGCCAGCCCTCGTGCATGTGTGTACCCGAGGCTTTTCAAATTCTCTTTCCCCTCTGAGGCAGAAGGGATGCAGATTTGAGCTGCTGATGAAACCTGTGCCCAACTTTCTCTGTGGAATGAGGCTGTGCTTTCTGCCCACAGCTTTTGTAAGTGCTGTAAGGGATGAGGCACCTGCTCTCCCAGAGCAGACATGGGTCCTATTCTCATTAGAGCTCCCTTTATGCAACAGAAAAGTACCTTTAAGCTGCTCTATAGGCTATGATAAAATAACCGGTTCAAGGCTCATCTTCTGTGCCACAGACAGGCTAAATAAAAATGAGAAATCAAGCCTGTTTGAATTAAGCTTTCCTGGGAGACAGGCAAATGCTCTCTCTCACTGAGAGAAAAACTGAGGCACAAAGACACTTAGTCCTCACTTTTGGGTTGGCACAGGATGTCAATAGGAACTTGGCACTAGATATCCATACTGCTGCCTTTTGTTCTGTGCTGCACTACTTCCTCACTGAGGGCAAAGCTGGGAGCTGAACAAAAAAAAATTGGGAGAGGCATGTGTTTGATTTTTTTTGAAATGGTATTTTGAAGTCAGATTCCTGTTGCAGCACTAACAATGGGGATTGGTCAAGAATCTGTCAGTAAAAGATCTTTTCCTCCTCTTCTGATGAATGCTTGTTCATTAAAACGGAAGCTTTTTGTGGGAACTCCATGGGAAAAGTTTCCCCTGTCCAGACAGAATTTCTGGTCAAAAGAAATGAGAGAGGGGAAGAGAAGGAAATCTGCCCTGCCTGGCATGGCCTGTGTCTCTGGGGTTAGGCTGTTCGCATAGGTTCATTGGAGCTGGGCAGAAGCACAGAGGGAGGTTAGACCCTCTCTTTTGCCTGCTTTGGAAGAAGGACTCCTGTCTCTCAAGGGTGTAGGGATTTCTCCAAGGTGGTTGGTTTTGATGTCGCAGTCTCCCTCTTCTTTTAATAAGAAAAAAATTGGGTGCAGAAGAGCAATATTCAAAAAGCAGGCCACTGTGGTTGGGTGGCAGATCTTCCTTATGTCGTACCCTGATGACCCACAGCATCTTTGCAGCCCCACTGATTGATGCTTGGTCCTTTGGCTCTGATAGCAGTGGGAGTTGGTATGTGTCAGGAGGGCAGCTGGGGGAGGCTGCCTCATCCCCAGAGCAGCGCGTTGGCTGCATCCAGCCCTGCAAGCAGAGCATGAGAACTGTTAAGCACAAGCCTTTGGTTAGATGATGCTAGACACCCTCTCTTCTCAACTTCGTAAGGTAAACAAACACCCCATCTCTTTAATAACCGTCTAGTTTATTAGACAGTCAGATGAATCCCTTACCTCATCCATCATTTTTGTTTTTGTTGTGCAGGCAATAGATGTATGTTTGAATGTGTGTACTTAAGGGACCAGGAATGAGAGACCTTTTTATGAATCTGACCATGTATTTCTCAGAAGGCCATTACTAGGGGAAAATTGTTGCATAAATAATGTACAACTTCAGATGTCCAAGCCCTCTTTTCCTGCAATAGCTCATGGCTTCGGAGACACTACTTTTAAAAATGTTTTAAGGAGTGTTAGAAGCAGTCAAGAGTAAGAAAGAACAGTTAGCATTTTAGAGCTGAGCAGTTAAAGTAAAATAGGTATTTCTGCCAGTGGTTCTCTCCTTCGTGTGTGTGTGAAACCTATCGGGGATTTTTTTTTTTTTTGCTGTCCTTGGATTTGTTGAAGTCTAGATTTGCTGTCTCCTGAAGGTTTCGCTCCCCAGCAACATCAAGTTGGCAAGTGTTACTCAGCTTCTTTGCTGATGGTTGTCTTAAGTCAAAGCAGAGATGGCAGAAAACAGGGGAATGTGACAGTGCCTTTAAAATAAAAAAGAGTGTAATATTATTGTTGGTCCTGTTTTAGAGCTGAGCAGTTAAAGTAAAATGGGTTTTTCTGCCAGTGGTTCTCTCCTTTGTGTGTGCGTGAAACCTATCGGGGTTTTTTTTTTGCTGTCCTTGGATTTGTTGTAGTCTAGATTTGCTGTCTCCTGAAGGTTTCGCTCCCCAGCAACATCAAGTTGGCAAGTGTTACTCAGCTTCTTTGCTGATGGTTGTCTTAAGTCAAAGCAGAGATGGCAGAAAACAGGGGAATGTGACAGTGCCTTTAAAATAAAAAAGAGTGTAATATTATTGTTGGTCCTAGGAAGGCTGTTTGTGTCCCACTGACTTTCTGTCTTAAATGTCCTTCTCTCTCTAAATGTTTAATATAGGGAAAGAAAGAAAACCTTTTTTTCTTTATCTTTCTGTGCCTGTAACCCCCTTTAACTCAAACAGGGAATAGACTTATAAGTACCCTGCACGTATAATAAATATATGCTTCTTTCTAAGATGACAGCTTAATTTCATAGCTGGCACTAAACCTTCTAGCTTGGCCATAGACTTTCAGCGTCCTCCATAAACCTGGCCTTGGCAACAACAGCAAAGTTTCCAGTAAGCAGTCTGACTGGAACAGGCTGACTTCAGTGTCCTGGAGCTGGGATAGCATTTGATGGTCCCTTCGCTACCCACGAGACCGTCTCTCAGGGTGCCAGCGTAGGCAGTTCATGCCAAGTCCCATACTAGGGAAGCTGATGGTATGGATTTCCCAGCTGATTTTTCTGGCTGTTGAAACGCACCCCAACTATTAATATTCATGTTTATTTTTTAAGGGAATTAAGTGCTATTAGAGTGGTAGCCTGGAGGAAAGAGCCTCTCTGGGGGCTAGTACTAGTTAATGCTTTCTTAGTAGGCAGATGTCACTGAAGGAACTTTCCAGAAGGCTGCTGTCAGGGCCTCCATGTAGCGTCAACGTGTTTGCTGTTCTGATCCCCTCTAGGTCAGGGAAGGTATGGTGGATCTGCAAAGGGTTCAGAGAAAGAACTGGGTCAGCTGGGACTTTTCAGCATGTAAGAGATGAAGTAGAAATCTGTATAGCAGTGAGAGGTAGGGAGGGGGACTGTAAACTGTTCACTGCTTTATCCTCCAGAAGAACTAGCAAACAAAACTAGTTGGAGTCAGGTTTAGATCAAACGGAAAGATGTGCTGTGTTCCATAAGCAATGCAGCAAGCCACAGAACTAGCTGCAGGATGTCATAGTCAGTAAAAGTTTATAAGGGGAGACATGACATAAGGGGTAGTGGGTTCAAGTTGCACCAGGGTACGTTTAGACTGGACATTAGGAAACAATTCTTCACAGAGAGAGAGTGGTCGGGCATTGGAATAGGCTGCCCAGGGAGGGGGTTGAGTCCCCATCCCTGGCTGTGTTTAAGAACCGTTTAGATGTGGTGTTGGGGGATATGGTGTAGGGGAGTACTTTAGAGTAGGGTGGATGGCTGGACTCGATGATCCTGAGGGTCTCTTCCAGCCTAGATAATTCTGTGATTCTGTGACAAATTGATGGAAAGGGAAAAAACATTGTTACTCACTAAATACAAACTCCCTGTCTCTGCAAATTTCTGATCCACAACTGGTTGAGACATGCAATACACGCAGGAAGGAAGTACATCCTTGTGCTGTACCTCTCTTCTACTCTAAGCTTCTGGTTTTGACCGTGGCTGTAGGTGAAACAGACAAGTTGGGCCTTTGGTTTATCCCAGTATGTCTCGTTTATGTTCTTCAGGATGTAATGGGACAGATGAGACCTTCGTAGTGGCTACTTGTAGGTGCGTGCTAGAAATGAGAAAAATCTGATCTCCCTGCAGTTCCTGCTGTACTGCTGTCAGTGCCAGGCCATTGAATGCTGGTGACGATGGCACATTTTGAATCATTACATCTATTTGACGTCGACTGAAAAAAATCCTGTAAGATTTGCTTCGCTCAGCCCTTAAACACCATTCAAACAGGAGTGACGACCAATTAGTTCTGTATTCTGTTAGTAAATACTGTGAATATTCAGTTCCCACAGATTTCTGTTAATTTGTGCAGAGACTTTTTTTGCCATTTTTTGTGCGTAAGTATGTACATTTATTCTGTGTAATTTGCATACCTAATTGCAAATGTATGTAAAATAAGATACTAATTCATTAAAAGACATTTATTCTTTGTTTTTTCCTTGATTTCAAGAAAAGCGGCATATTTTATTTTTCTGAAACACACACCCCCCCTTTATTTTTTTCAGAGATGTTTTTAGTGCTAGTTTTGCAAGACTCAAAGGAGTTGAGAGATCTTGGTTTGACTTTGTGCACTCAGGAAGCTTTGGGGATTTTGATAGAAAAATTTCTGGAATGTAGTTCTCTTCAGCAGAAGTTTTTTTTTTCCTTTTGCTTATTATATAAAATGATGATAGGGAGTTCTGCCCCTGTTTTTGCTTCCCCAAGCTGCATTGAATGATTCTCCTCACCTGAGGGCCAAGGTGTGAATTGCTGTCGGCAGACCATGGGCAAGCAGGGGCCCCTCATGATGTAAGTGGTTTGTTAAGGAGCCTGCAGACCTCTCACTCAATGACTCCTCTGTCCACATACAGCTTGGGAACAGTCACGGGGCCTTTTTTTCAGATGTGAAATCTGTCAGCAAAGTGAAGTCAGCTTAAATATCAGCTGAGGCTTGAGCTCCCTTTCAGTTTTTGTTGACTTTATCCCCTCCTGCTCCTTCCCGATCAAGTTTCTCTCTGCTTGAGTCAGACTTGCCGACACTTAAAAGTTTTTATTCTGTGTTTCAGTTGTGTGGATTTGTGTGTGGCAAAGTTCAGGTGCCCTTCAAGTTCCCAGCCTCAACAATGGTCTGAAACACTGAGGAGAGAGAGACCATTCTGGGTCTTTGAGACTCCTTAGCTGCTACAGTTTGATTAGAAACCAGTAGAAGTGGTTCTGGTACCCATCAGCCATACTCAAGTGATGCTGTGCAGACCCCCCGGAGTTTTTTTTCTGTTGTACCTGCTGCTACTAAGCTGAGGAATTCTAGTTGTGAATCAGAATCCCTTCTGCTCCCCAAATACAGAACAAAAATTGCTCTCTGTGCCAGAATTTATCATCAGAATATAAGACATAACCCATGGGGTACAGACGGGCAGGTGAAATACAAGGGAGCAGTGAGCACATGTTAGGTGTGTGCTGAGCCTGTCGCAGGGGCAGGATGCTGAGGTCGTGCCGTGTGTGCTGGCTGACCATGCAAACATCTGCAGGTTTGGGATGAACCTGTGGTGTCATTGCCTGTCAGTGTAAAAGCATTTTATGTATTGAAAGCTTGAGGGGATTCTTGGCTGTGGCAAGGAATTTCAGATGTTGTGGCTTATTTATAAAAAGAAAAGAACAAACACAGTAACTGCAAGGGAGAGGAAAACTAGGGAAGGGGAGAATAACAGTTCCTGCTTCTGGTTTTTGTCACTGTCCTAAGGATAAAAGTTAGGAGTTACATTGTTGTCTTCTTTTACCCTAGACTTAAACATGTTTTAAATCCTGTGATCAGCTGCCTTGACTGCTTTCTGTCCTACGTGTATGCTTTTTTTTTTCTTTCTGTGATACCTTCAGTGGTTTCCAAAGTTGAAATAATCTTCCTGCTTCTGAAAGGGCCAGAATGTTTGAAGACTTGTCATTGAGAACTTCTGGTTTTTCTCTCTGTGATACCTTCAGAGGTTTCCAAAGTTGAAATAATCTTCCTGCTTCTGAAAGGGCCAGAATGTTTGAAGACTTGTAATTGAGAACTTCTGGCTGTTGAGCCAATTAGGTCTTAATGTCCCGTGGGTACTCTGTGCATCTCTTCCCCCTTTAATGGCTGGTCTGTATAGGAGGCAGCAGCCTGGCACTTCTCCGTGCACCCGTCACTCCTCTGCAGGTGGTGGTTGAAGAGGCAGCGTTAGGGCTGAAGGTGCCAGGCTGGCTGCAGAAGCCACTTTGGGGCTTCCCTCTGTTCTTTGGTACATGCCATCTGTGTATTCTGCTCTCTGGTTAACGATCTTTGGAAATAACCTTCTCTGTGTAATAAGCTAATAAGGGACAGGGTCCTACCTACCCCTTGGTAGGAAGCAGTGTTGGATGTCCTTTGTTTTCCAGGTGAGGACAATGGTGGAATGTGCTGGAAAGGTGATGGCAGCGTGGGTAGAATGGGGTATCCCATTCTGTTCCCTGCCGAGGTGCGTGCAGGTGCTCTCTGCACTGGATAAGGTGGTGTTAAAGCATAAACTTCTGCGTCTCTTGGGATCATGCTGGAGAGATGCTATTGAAAGGGAAGAATGCATTGCAGTCTGGAGAAACAGATGGTGGGGCAGGGTGGGGTGTTTGCCGCCTCCATTTAACTGGAAAATACAAGTCACAATTTAAGATTTCTCAGTACATGAAAACATCAACTGGGAAGTGGCTGCAGTAGTAATGAATTATTGTTATCTCATAGCTCTGTTCCAAAACCCAGGTGAATGGGAACAGGTTTTTTTTCTGTTCCTGGCTTGCTGGGCACTTGGCAGTCAATGTCTATAAATCCATAATCTTCTTGTGTCACAGCTAAATGTAGGAGGAAGCTCTCAACCCAGAAGTCCCTGAGTCCTTAGGGATGTAGACATAGTGGTGTTTGCTGAGAGGGAAAACAGGCCCAAAGGTCTCCTAATGTGAACGATACCCATATCCAGCTGATCTGAGAAAGGTGATGTTGGTTTGACTTTTTTTCTCCACCCCTCCCAACCTCTCTTATGTCTTCCAGAGAAAGTTCACTCCTGTGACCAGGAAAGGCAGAGCGCCCTGGAGGAGGCCAGGCAGAACCCCCGTGAGGGTATCGTCATCCCCGAGTGTGCTCCCGGAGGGCTCTACAAACCAGTGCAATGTCACCAGTCGACTGGGTACTGCTGGTGTGTCCTGGTGGACACGGGACGCCCCCTGCCTGGGACTTCCACTCGGTAAGAGCTATAGGCCTGGTGAGATGCCTGTCTGGAGAAGATGAGATATAAAAAAATACTGTTGCTGTATCAGATAGGTTCCTAATTCTAGAGCAGTCAGCTCTATACCACCTTCCTTAGAGCTAGCAAATGCTCTATGTGTTGTTCCCTATAGAATGCTACTGTGCAGCTCCTTCTCTGTAGGAGTTGGTGCGTTGTTATTGCTGCCCTTACTTTCTTTTGTGTTGAGTATTCATGCAAAGTAGCCTTTTTTTCTCTGGCTTGCAGCTTTTGGGTGGTAGCAGTAACCAGGGCTTTGCTCAAGAGTACAGATCAGGGCATGAACAGTGAAAAGACATGGGGCTTTGTTGCATTATCCTCTGCTTTACATTTCCATGCTGCAGCCACTTGGATCCTGACCAATACAGGTTTAGAAAACTGCTTGGTTTTGCATTAATGGATTTTAAGCCAGTGACAGGTTTTTCTTTAAGTTACTCTGTATCTTAAAACTATCTAGGGATTTTTTTCTAATTTGGGGTTTGGAAACAAGTCATGGGTACAACAAGCTAGTAGGAGCTGGGACTTAAACTCTGCTAGATACAGTGATACTGCAGAGCATGGACAGCTTTGGAAAAAAGCTCAGCCTGTGCCCACAAGGGTTGGAAGAGGTCTTTGTGCTGTTTGTGGGTTTGGGTTGGTAGCTGGTGCTGGACTTAAGTGTATGCTCTTCCTTCTCTCTCTACTTCTGCTGCTGACTGTCCATAAGCAAGCAGCTCCTTGGGGATAATATTTCTTCTGCAGGTTTTTGGTTTCCCCTGCAGTAAGCAGATAAGACACAACCCTTCTGCACCATCTGATGACACTAAAGCTATGTCATATAGTTTAGCATCTGCTGTTCTCCTTTTTCAGCTATGAGACCCCAGTGTGTGAAAGCGATGCCAGATCGAAGAGCACAGAGATTGATGATCCATTCAAGGACAGAGAACTTCCAGGTCAGAGAGGAACAAGAACCCGTCTCTGCCTTCTTCCTTTTCTCACCTTGGGACTCTTAAGAGGCCAAGAATATCGTTGAGGAGATGGGGGATTTCCCTCACCGTGCATGTTTTACTATGGGTTTTATTCAGTGTTATTTTGGATCACCTCCAGTTGCAGCAGTGAACTGGAAAAGGCTGGGAATGTCCTGGGGACCGGTTTATTGCCTGTCTGCCCTTTGAAAATATGTCTGGGACCAGAATTTTCAGGAAAGAAACCTGGATTCTTGGATGTCCCCTGGGGAAAGAATGGACTCAGCATTGAAAGTGCTTCATTGAAAGCCTGGCCAGGACAGGATCCTTTCCATTTAGCAGGACTTTTCAGCAGCTTGGTGCCCCCTTAGCAACGAAAGAGGACACAGCTGGCAATTGTCAGTGGACCAGCTGGCTCCCTGGCACTGCACAGACCAGGCAGGGCAGCATTCCTGGTGCACTAAGGTCCCTTAACTAGTGCTGGCTTCTCACTTAGCTGGTCTTTATACCTCATTTTATGCCTGGGACCCACTTTATCTCCCATTGCTGCTTGTTTTATATTCTGCTTTTCCCCTTTAACAGAGTGACAAGCTGTAATTTACTGTCTGCCTACCTTGTTTGTGCACTCTTAAAAATGCTATCCTATCTGCCTGTGCTCTGGTTTTTCCTTCATAATGCCTTTCTAAGGAGCAGACTGAGGGGCTCATCACTCATTGCTCTCCTGGGTGAGGGCTGACCCCTTGAAAACAGAAGCTACAGTGGGTCCCTCCCATGAGAGAGAGGTAGAGACCAAGAACTCTGCAGAAAGAGCTGATAGCTCTGGATCGACCGTTTTCCCCTGGCGTTTTCTAGGGCTAACATGAAGTGAGTTGTCCCTGAGCAGGTTAGCAAAGGAAATGAGATTTGTTCCAGATTTGCCTTCTGTGTCTCCTAATTCTCCTCCTGCTGGCTCCTAACCTTGGGCCCCATAGCTTTTTGCTTAGCAGATCTGCCCTCAGCAGGGTTCTTTTCTATGCAGCTCCTCATTTTCACAAGTGATGTAGATGCTTCCTATCTGTCTCCCTGTCACATTCAAATGAAATTGGCCAATTGGTTCAAGTATTACTTTAGAGGGTAGGAGGAGGGAAACCAGCTAAATGATTGCATTAAGGCTCATTTCCTTAGGAAATCATGCTAAAATAGAATAATCTTACTTCTGTTCTTCCCCATTCCCTTCTCTTGCTTTACTGCCTCTCCCTGCATTTTCACCCTGCCTCTCCAGAACTCCTGTGCTCTTAGGCTTTTTCTTTCTGGTTTCTCAGGAAGACAGAATGGTTTTGTTTCCCTTCTCCCTCCCCATCTGCACTGCAGTTGAACAAGGGGACACAGAAGAGGACACATGATGCTCTGTAGCTTAGTGGACTGGTCCCAGCATCAGACTCCAGGAGAGCTCCCCTCTCAGCTCAGGCCACTTTTCTGTGCCTGAGTAAACTGTTCAGCTCTGTGCTTGGCTGCATTGGTTGCCGTGATGGCTCCTGTCACTGAAAATACCCCTGTCTATGGACAGACTAGGAGATGGAGGATCTCATCCTGGTTTGTCTGCCTGAGAGATGCTGTGTTGCATGATCTTTTGATGCAGACCCGAGGTTGGTTTGATTAGCTGCTCTTGGGTGCAAGAATTCACTGCAGAGCCAGATCTGCAGGGAGTGAGAGAGGATGTTTCTTTTTACACCACCCCCCACACCCTTTAGTTCTTAGCAGATCTGAATTTTAAGAAAAACTGCTGCTTTAATTTGAGTCTGATTGTTCCATTTGCACTCAGTTATGTAAGGGAGACCCCATACCTTATTCCTCTTCTAGAGGTTCTCCCATTCTTAAGACTCCCAGCGCTGCAGGCAGTGTGCTCTTGGCCCATGTGAAGAGGCCCTGCAGAGGACAAGGTGGGGGAGACAGAAGTCCAGATCCTTGCACACCTACACATACCCTCTTCACTAACTCTGTCATGGCTGTGTCAGAAGAAAGAAAGAAGGAAGGAAAGTGTTGCTTGCACATAGCAA
Organism: Calidris pugnax; assembly: GCF_001431845.1. NCBI lineage: Eukaryota > Metazoa > Chordata > Aves > Charadriiformes > Scolopacidae > Calidris > Calidris pugnax. The sequence continues at coordinate 17,101,096 of NW_015090839.1, forward strand.
ATGGCAAGCTGCTAATTCCTGCAGACTGTGAGATGCTGAGGCCCCAGGGAGATGACTTCTAGCAAACGGGTTTTCAACCTTCTCATTACTGCAACAAAAAGCTCCTTTAAGAGAGTGGTCTACTCTGGCTGCCATAGCAGCTTACCCATTACAATGCTGACATTTTCTGGACCATGTGCCAAACGAGTGCTGAGGGGTGTGCGTGTGTGTAATGCACATAATATGGAGACAGGCAAGGGACTGTTGGTTAGCTATTGCAGGGAACAGAGCCTGTAATACTGCAAAGGAGGGAGTTTTGTCAGATCAATTTGCAAGCTGCTTTCAGCTGTCAAGGGATTACAGTAAGTTTCTGGTGCTCTGTTTGGGGTACGCGTGCTTCTCTGCTTGTCTGAGAAAAGCAGAAAGCGTTGACACTGGTATATGTTGCTGGGACAGGCTGTTTTCTCACATCAGCTGCCTTAATCAGCTTACTGACTCATAGTGCATGGTGGCTTGGAGAAGGAGAGAGGTGAGGGATGTGGTGATGGCTTTTCTGTCACATACAGAGAAGACAACAGGATGGGAAGTGATGTGTTTTGGACAATAGTTTTGGAGGTGGTGGGTTGAAGTTAAGTATCCGTTCCTTGATAGGCTAGAGCAATTGTTGGAGTATTAATATGGTAGTAAACGAAGCATGCTTTTGCTCCTTTAAGAAACAAGGAAATGGCATAGATTGCCTCATAAAGGTGAGGAGATGGAGAATTTCGTCTCAGCTGTGTCATAACAGGCTGGCACTGTTAGGGGTAGGAGGCTCTGTCAGTCTGTGGTTATGGTGGTGGGGAACTAGACGGCCTCAGCACTAAGTAATGGAAATGGTTACGAAGTTCATCTTCAGCCCATTTTGTCCCCCTTAAGCCAGGAGTGACTGGGGGTGATTACCGTGTGTTGACTTAGACTGACGTATTTCTGGTGCAGCGTGATCCTGCAAAGAACTGAATTATTGTGGTGGCTGCTGGCAGGGAATGCTCTCTGTGCCTGAAGAGGAGAGCGCAAGCAGCACTCCTCGCTTTGGCCCGTGCTTTGGGAAGCTTTAAGCTGTCAGTTAGGACCTCAGAACAGCCATGCTTGTGGAGGAAGATGACCCAGGAGGTAATGAGTTGTTTTGCAAACTTCTCTGCAAGTGTCACCATGGGAACTCCCTTCTGCCAGGCGCTTCCAGCACATCCCTGTGGTTATTCTGGTAGAGAACTGGGAGAGGCCATAAAGCTAACCACATGGTCTTCCTGCCAGATATTGTTGGTGACCCTGTGTGTGCCTGGACAAAAACTGCAAGACAAATTACCACGCAGAGAAACCCACTGAGGGATTCTTCTGCCCTTCCTTAGGGACTGTGATGATGGGTTTCGTGTTAGAAACAAAGGAGGTTCTGGCTTATCCTTGCTGAACTGGGATAGGAGACCAATCCTGTGTGTTATTGCATTAAACCTCCTCTTTTCTTTCTGCAGGCTGCCCAGAAGGGAAGAAAGTTGAATTTATTACGAGCTTACTTGATGCTCTGACTACGGACATGGTACAGGCTATTAACTCAGCAGCACCTACTGGGGGTGGGAGGTGAGTCCAGAAAGCACTCAGGCTGAATGCCACCAAGGTGGCTCTGGGTGTCCCTGAGGCGGGGGCGGGAGGGAAGGGTGTTGCTCTGCGATGGTTCAGCTTCCTCTGTGTCGCTGGGAGAGGATCTGAGGCTGCATCTTCAGAGGCTGCTCTGTCCTGTCATCCCAGCCCTGCCTGCTGCCTCCTGCCCCTCCTCCCTGGCAGCTGCTCCGCCATAAAGGTTAGTATAGCCCATTTGAAGTGTGAAATGAGAGCTCAGTGGGAGGAAGTGGCTTGTTCTTTTGTCCCCTGGTGCATGAAAAGACCTAATAAAATGCAAATGGATTGAAGGAGACCGTGTTGGCCTAGTGGCTACCACAGGGAGTGAAGAATGCGAACCGAATTCTTGGCAGTACCAGTGCTGTGGTTTTGCTGTGGGGCCGCAGCCAGCCCGCCGATGAGGAGAGGAGCTGTTTTTCATGGCCCTCCCCTCTGACCGGCTGCCTGTTCATCCCACTTGGAAGGAGCAGCAGGTCAGGCCTGTTGAAGAGGTGAGCAGAAGTCTTGTGTTTCTGGGGGAACTGGAGAAAAGCTGAGGTCTTGTCTCCCCCTTCTGCTTGGTAACAGCAAATCCCCTCAGCGCAGCAGCTGCAACGCTGTGGCAGGACGGGTCACTAAAAATGGACTGTGATGGATTTAAAAAAAGTGCTATATTGCCTTAGCTATGCAAAGCTTCTATGATTCTGGATTGTAGGACTGTAAAGGGAGTCAGTGCTAGTTTAGCACAGAGGGATGCCACGGCGAGTGATGGGCTCATCTTCATAGGGGTGCAGAGATGAAGGAGGTGCCTCCGTGCATGAGTTTCTTCCATGGGTATTGAGAGTGATGTTGATCCCCTGCTTTCTTCTTTCAAAGTGTAGAAGGAAGCAGTGCCATCTATAACTGCTCCGGACAAAAAATCTTCTTGGGTGGCACCTCTGTGCCTCTTGGTTTCAGTAGGGATTGCCTGTGAACCCATATGGTTTTAACTTTGCATTTGGACCTTATAAATCAGGCCAGTGGCTGAGTTCCTGCACACTGGATGTTCTGTAACCCATCGAATTAGCAGTATACGCCTAGCATGTCTGTATTCGTATAAACAGGATGAAAAATGCCCCAAGGATGGGAAATACGTTGTTCTCTCCCAGTTATAAGCATTCCAATGTCAATTCTGTCTAATTTGCATGGTTCAAATGCAGTGGGTAGGGGTGGTGGGAAGCCCTGGAGAGTATTTGATATTTATTTGGCATCTTTGGCATTGGGACTGAAATTCAGCCAACGTAATCATCACTCTTAAAATAAAGCTTAATATAAACCAATATTGTAGAGACCAGAGATGTATGCCCCCACTGCACTTCTATAAACCAGCAGGCTTGCTTCCTAATGTTCCCCAAGCTTTGTGTATTTCTCAGCTTTCAATAGAGGCCTTTCTCGTAGATTTTTTTCACTGCCCAGCTCTTCACACAGTCGTCATGTTGATTTATTTTCAGCTGTAGTGTCAGCAGCCCAGTTGCAAGGGGAAAAAGAAATCTTTTAGCAGGCTGTCCTTTGCGAGGCGAAAGACGGCTACCACCCAGATACTCTGCCTGCCCACAGCCCTGATTGAATTCAGGAAACTGCTCTGGCACAAACTTCCACACATATCAGCCAGGTGAAGCACATACCCCAAAGAACATGTGTCGAGCTTTTCCATCCCACCATGCCATGATGACACCATTTATTTGGGAAGAAAAAAATAAGGGCATTTCAAGGAATTTTTGATACTTATATAAAAATTTAATCAGTACAGCTTTCCTTTCATATGAGTTTGCAGAGTTGGGAAGCCATCTCTGTGCAATAAGTCCCGCTTTCCAAGTTTCCCAAGGGGAGGAATGTCCCAATTCCTCCCTTCAGGAATATCTGAAATTGTCTGGGTGACCTAACTTGACTTTGGCACTGGAAACAAAAGCTCTTTTCCAAGATGAAGGGATATTTTACCTATAGGCCTAATCACAGGGCTAAATAATTTCTGGCCTTAATTATTAACAAAATACTGGATTTATGAAGGTGCTTATCCTGTATCTCCTTGGCCCAGGTTTGCTGAGAAGGTCATGTTGAAAAAAAAAAGAGATCTGGCTATTTGCTATTTCTTAATGTCAGTCATGTCATTTTTAATACCTTAATGCCAGTTTTCTTACTGGAGAGGCAAACTTCACTTATTGCAGGCTCTTCTCCATCTTTGCTATAATGATGGCAGAACAGATTTTGTATTAAAACAGAACTCTGTAGCCTCCCTCTTTCTGTTCCTTTTCCTCCTGGGCCTTTTGTAGAGTTTAAACAAATGCATCCAGTGAGCTAAGGCAAATTTTTAATGTATCGCCAGCAAAGTTTATGCCTGTTGCAGAGGGCAGGACGGGCAGACAACAAACCATACCCCCAGATCAGTTGGCTCCATATATTGTCCTATGTATTTTAATCAATCAGAGAAACAAGAAGCAGGAATTTCAGAGAAGGGCGGGAGTATTCCTGTTTCTCCCTGGCAGCAGAGAGATGATACTGGCATACAATATGCATCTTTAGTATCTACATTAAAATACAGGACCAAACACAGAGCCTTTCCAAACTGTCAAGGGCTGAAAAAGCCTAACAGTGAGAGTCTTAGGGAGCTCAGCCTTCCCTAGGGTATTAAAGAGAGGAAAAAAAAAAAAAAAGGTTGAAAGATGATTTTGTATAATCTGAGTATCTCCAGAGGGACAAAAGCTCTGCAGGCTCTTTAGTCTAGCAGGGAAGAACATGATTAGTTGAATTTAAACAAACTTGTGATCAAAATTTCTTTGAAGCAAGGGCAATTCTAAGGCAGAATGAAGTCATGAGGGAGGTGACAGATTCCCTCTCTCTAAGGCTTTCATCTTAGGCCTGATGCCTTTCAGAAAGACTTGCTTTAGTCAAACCTGAATTATGCTCCTAAGAGTAATTCGATTCGCATTCTGTATGATCTACAGGAAATCAGATCAGATGACCCTGCGGCCCGTAGTCTGAATCTGGATATGGGGAGTGAAAACTTCTTGCATTTGATGAGTGTCTTCATCTTCAAGAGTTTATTTATTTATGCTGTAAAGCTATCTGTGGCTTTGCAATTAATGTCTGTATTAGCTTTTTTTTTTTTGGGGGGGGGGGGGGGTCTTCATCTTCAAGAGTTTATTTATTTATGCTGTAAAGCTATCTGTGGCTTTGCAATTAATGTCTGTATTAGCTTTTTTTTTTTTGGGGGGGGTGGGGGAGGGAGGAGCATGGGGAGAAATGAGAGATCTGCGTTTAAAAGAACACACTGAGCTGTGCTAAACTGCACACTTTGTACTTGGCACACAGAAAAACAATCTAGTAGCAGCAAAGTGAGGCTATACAACTTGGATTGCTGCAGGCCATGTAAGTAAAACCTGATAAGATTTTTTTTTTTTTTTATTGGGCATGCTTAAAACAACCTTGTAATCCCTTATAGGTCTTGTCTCGTTTAAGCAAGTTCAAAGCTATTGACTTTAATTGAGTTACTCTTGCTTTACAATAATGTAAATGAGATGAGGACTTCCCTTCCTCATGGCCCTGGTTTATATTACAGCAAAATAGGCAAGTAGACTCCATTTAGACTTTTGAAACAGAAAATCTCTGGTAAAATTCATTCTTAATTTTAAGTTTATGTAATAACTCCAAGGCACATCTTGTTACTGTATGTTTTCAAAGTAATTAAGGGAGCGCTTGTAGGAAATTGGTTTATTAACCAGTGTTTGGTATACTTTTTGAAAAGACGCATAGTAGAAATTGTTCACAGATAAATCCTATATAATAGGGGCAGCACTTTTTAGAATTAGCCTTTGCTTTAATACATTTTAGTCTCTTTTCTAATTCGGACATACTCATATTACACAGGGCCTAAACTAAAATAGACCAAAGGGGATCCCAGTCTGGGTTTCTCTCATCTGGGGAACTCTCGCTGGTCCCTGCCAATTCAGAAATTAATTCTAGTTGCCAAAATGTGTGCATTATGGCTTGCTACATTATCAGCAAACATATTAATGCCCTGTGGAATTTTGGGTTAAAAGGGCAGCTTCCAACAGCCACCCTTATCATGTAACACAGCAGCTGTGTCCCTTCATTTTAAGTTGCCAATTATTCCCCATGTAATAACCCTAAAAAGTACTTCAGAAAATTGCCCCCAAGGTTCCCTTTCATGCTGTAGTTGAGCAGTTTGAAGCAGGCAAGCACAGCTCAGCACATCTCCAGGGTGTTCTGAAGCCGAGCCATGTTTTAATAAAGATTGACACTTTCAAACAGTGCAGGGAAGTTAATGCCCAACTCCTATTGCATTTCAATTGAAGTTGGATACTAACTTTTCTTTGTGCTCCTATGGAAATTCTAGCCTAATTAAAGATACAGCAGAGTTCATGTAAGAGGAGGATCTTTGAACAGTCAATGAGGAGTGAAGGATGTGATTTTTAAACCTCCTAAATGATTTATCCCTCAAATCTTCAGAGAAGTTGTGTTCAGCATAGTGTTTCATACACAACTTAGCCGGAGGAGAGGAAGAAATGGGCCTGTAATAGGAAGATAACTTAAATTTTAGCTGCAGAGGAATTATGCATTCCCCATAATGAATTCAGATTGTGTGGTACCCTTTTGTTTAGTCTGAACGCAGCTTAGGGTTTTTTTGTTGGCTTCTTGATTCTTTAGCTACAGGAAAGGGGAGAATAATAAAACAAATACATTAGAGTAATCCTCTTTGATTCAAGCCATGTTCCACCATTACAGCTTTTAACTTTAGAATAGACAACTACAAAGAACATCAAAAGGAGCGTAAGAATAGCAAGAACAATTTTGAATTTTACCTCAGTTTGTTAAACTCTTACTGCTTTCCACCGCTCCCCCAGGCACCTTGGTGGACATGATGAATGCTATTGTGGGCATTGACTGGCAGGGTCAGTCTTGTCGTTTCTTCAGCTTTGCCCTCATCCATCCTTTGTTCAGCAACAGTCCAAGCAAGGTATGCATCCTTGCAAAGTATTTTCACGTCATAGAATCTTACAACTTTAACTCTGTAGATGTCCTGACTTCAAACATACCTTATGTGTTAGGAGTGGAAGCTGGTCTGTTTTTTCTACTCCATTGCTTCTGCCAACAGCTTCTTGTCCATCGATGTTCTTTCCACCTGGAATAACTCCCTCTGGTTTATAGTCCCTGCTATCCAATTAGGTGATGTTGAGTTGGTCTTACTCTTCTTTCCTCCTTCTGTCTCAGTTGCTAGTGTTGCTACATAAAGTTTGTATTACAAAATGATAGGTTTTCTAAAGCTCTTCAAACAGGTGACCATCTGCTGGCTAGTTCTGAATTTGCAACCTGGCTTTCTCTAAAAGCAATGTTTTGTAGTAGGATTTTCTGTCACTGCAGCAGTGCTGTGGGTCCGTGCAGCCTGGGCAGAGGGATGCAGTGGGGCTGCAAATGTGCAGGAGGAGCAAAGGATCAACTTTGGTAGGAATGGACTTTGTTTACTCAGTAAAATTTAGTGGGGTGTGTTAGACTTTGACAGCACATTTCTGTGGAGGACAATGTGATTGCACACTGAATGTGGGTAATGTCTGATGTTTGCTGCTCTTGTATGCTTTGCTCTATCTACCTCCCTTCTTCCCTGCTCCTTCCCACTGAGTTAACTCCTGCTTTCTTGCAAGGGGCCTCAAAGGCTGGAAAGCATTACAGTCTGCATGCAAAGTGCACATTTAAGCTGTCTATTAGATATTTTGGCATATTCTTCTCTCTCTGCTCCAGAATTTGGTGGACCTGCAAAAGTACATGTCTGTGTTTTGTAATAGCCTCTTTGCTTTCTGCCTGTACCCCAGTTACACAGATGATATGAAGGTGTTCCGTGGAAGTGCGTCTCAACTGGAAAACAGTATTGTTAAAAGTAACAGTATGTTAACCCACATATTTCTAAGCGTAAGCCACCTCAGAAATAAGCATTCTCCTCCTCTGAGGGAGCTGATAGCACATTAGACAGGAGGAAAGTCAAAAGCCTGCTCAGAGAAGACCATATATTTGATGCCAAAAAATTAGTAAGAAAGCTGAGAGCAGGTTCCCTGTCCCAGGCTGTTAATGACAAGACTATATTCATAATTGGACTGTGGGTGGGCTTATGCTGCATAATGGAGCTGAACTTCTGCCTTATGTACGGAAGTGATCCAGCAATAGCAGGTTGGATTTGGAAAATGCTCTTTGCTTCTCTGGCACTCATTCTTTAGGATTGATTGTTTTACCATAGAGTGCTAAAGAGGAACAATTAGAAAGAAAAGTAAGTACACATGTAAAGTGGTCAACACGAGAAGACTGAGAAGGCTGTCTGCATTTTGGCAATGTCTATCTTTACTAGGTCTTACAAAGGTGCTACAGGACTGGAGTGAGAGGCTGGAATTCAGTGGATTTTTGTGTGGCTGGTGTTAGAGCAAGAGAGGGTGTTTTGCTGGGAGTTGAGAATGTACAGGGCAACTTTATTCTCCCTTGGTTTTTCTGGTTACTTTCTGGTCTGAATGAGTAGAGAGACAGCCCAACAAACAAAGCTTGCATCTGAGGGATGATTTATTTCTCCTGAAACAGCAATGGAGAGGTAATAGAGGGAAATTCCCCTGGAATACTCCTGCAAAGTCTGTGCTTGCAGGACAATTAGAGCCCCTAGATTTATTTCAGCTGACCTGGCAGGTATGGTTGTTGTCATGGCACACCATCAAAGCTAGGTGGCTTAGCAGCACTGTGAAGTTGCATCAGTTCATGTTTCATGGATGGTGTCTAAGTGTCTTGCATGGGCAGCCATCAAAGTCAAGGTAGTTACATTCAGTGTTGTAACCTCAGCCTTCTTTAGTGTATCATGTCATTTCATAAGCCAGGGAGGTACGGCTGCAGTGAAATGGTGTGGATCCTTCCTCTGCTGGGATTCTGGATGATGATCAGGAAGGGCAGGCAACCAGCTCTGGAACTGCAGTCCTGCCAAGGCAGCCAACAGGAAGTTGTAAAAACTCAGAAATGACTGTATCTTCATTCCTGTTACAATCACAGCAGTTAAATTAATTCCCTTTAGCTGCGTTAGCATGCTGCAGTTTTCAGCATGAGCTCTCAGCATGTTTGTAATGGCAAAGATTGATGTATCATCACCTCATGAGTCAATGTATTTGCATTAGCCTGTGGATTTTCCTGATTTTCTTTACGGAAGTGGTGAAGAGCACTATATTGCCTCTCTTGGTAACTCTTAAGAGCTCCTCCATGGTGTACCTCTGAAAAAGAGGCACTTTTAAGTCCTGCTTCTGAGTGACTCTGCAGCAGGTAGAGAGAAGCTTCTGTTCCTGCTGTCTGTTGTCTTTCTGCTATTGGTTCTAAGATGCTCTGCTATTTTCTCCATTTCTGCCTCTCCAGTTGTGGGCCTTCAGGAAACAGAGGGCAGGCCAAGATGTGGGCCAGGGGAATCTTGCATGCAAAAGCTCAGGCTTTATTCCTCTGTCTCAGCAAAAGCAGAATATTGTCCCTTGCAATACAGAACTTCCCTGTGGCTGTTGGAAGCATGCTGGCCTTGAAATGATAGCTAGCTCATTTCCAAAAGGGAGAGAGGCCAGTGGCTGTGTTCATAAATGTCACAAAAACAAGCCACAGGATGTGTTTTTATTCTCTCCTGTCATCCTGGTCTTTGCATACAGTTTCAAGGCACTGAAAAATCCAGGCGCTCCCTTAGCTTCCTGGGGAGATTTTTGTAATTTCTGCATGTCCATAGGTGGCTCCAGGGGCTTGCCTTGTATTTTGGCTTCCAGAACAAAGCCAGATTTATTCCCAACCTCTTCATCTTCCCCCACAGTGTTTATCCCACTGCACAATGACCAGATGCTGTGACTGAATCCTAGGCTGCCACTCAGCTAAGAATTAAATAATGAAGGAGATAGTTTCGAGTAAAACCTTGGGAAAAAGGTTGTGCAGTTTATTTACCACTCTCTACTTGTTGTGAAGGTACAGGTGTCTCTGGATAGGGGCTACCTTTCTAAATTGTATCTTCATTTGTAAAAGCTATCAGAGAAGGTTAATGAGGATCTCTGTTCTCCACCTAAGCTCCATTGCTTGCTTTCTGCATGTTGGACACTCCCCTTCAGTAGGGATTTAAATTACCGTGGTGGTAGGAAGAGGTTTTTATTTTTCAGGCTCTGTAGCTGAGTTTTAGAGGCAAAACTGGTCATACTGGAAGGTCGAAAGAATTTTCTTCCTTCTGGTTCCCAACAAAGAATTTTTCAGTGGCAATTTAAATATATATCCTTCCAGTTTCTGAAACAAGGTCAGTGACAGACTTCATGTGTGTTTTATAAGGTACTTGGGTTCATGTTTCCCCATCATCTAGAACACCCTAAACTCTCAGCAGAATCTGCAGAATCTCCAGCATGCAACTGATACTGCTTAAATGGTATGACATAACAGTGCCTTTTCAGTGATGGCTTGACATCAAACGGCAGCATTCTCTATTCGTGCATCTTCAGCTGTGGCTTTTCCTCCTGTTCCTCTTCTCCTTCTCTCTGATATTGTTTGTTGTTGTCCACAGAAAGAAAATGTGAGCCAAATAACGTCAAACTTGTGATATCATGATGAGTAAGAAATGAAGCAAACCAAAGTTGCCAGTTCCGTAGTATTGCTTTTAATGGATTTGTGGTGCTTGTCTGCTGTGGAATTCTTGTGTATAAATCAACCATGTGAAAAGCATTAAATATGCTGAAAATACAGCACAGGAGTTCAGATCATATAAATAGATACAGCAAGAATGTTGCATCTTGCCAAGGACATTTTCAAACAATGAATGTGTCTTGCATTAAATGAATTTGTTCCCTTTGTGAAGTCTAGATGTTGCTGTCACAGAAACTACCATGACAGCTGACACTCACAGCTCTCCTGCTGGTGACTTGGGTGGGAGCCCAAGGGTCAAAAGGACGATGGAGATCACCTCGTGCACTCTAAGGGGGGGTGCTTCTGGGATTAGGCAGAGTTTCAGCAACTAGTGTGAGGGGAACCAGAGCTACTGAGGGTATCAGTCTCAAGGAATCTCTTGGCACCACTTGTTAATGCTAAGGGACATTTTTAAAGAAAGTTCATCTCTCTCAAAAGAGCCCAGCTAAAAGGAGGAGATGGTAAGACCTGCCTATTTCTGCCTGCTTAAAATATGGCATAGTGTGCATCTGACTCGGCGAGAGGCTTTGGCTCCTCAGCAGTGCTTGGCAGCGTTGGTGACAGCACCCCTTTGTCGGGGGCCTTTGGTTCCTCTGTTGCAGGTTCTCTGAGCCAGACCCCAGCCACACACTGGAGGAGCGAGTGGTGCACTGGTACTTCAGCCAGTTGGACAACAACAGCAGCAATGACATCAACAAGCGGGAGCTGAAGCCTTTCAAGCGTTACGTGAAGAAGAAAGCCAAGCCCAAGAAATGTGCCCGACGTTTCACTGACTACTGTGACCTCAACAAGGACAAGTCAATCTCGCTTCAGGAGCTGAAGGGGTGCTTGGGAGTCAGCAAGGAAGGAGGTGAGTGCCTTTCCTTCCCCATTGCATGAGAATAAAAGGCTTTATGTGGAGTTAACAGCAAACTCAGGAGTCTCTTCTCTCCCAGGTGATTCCAAAGTGCCACAGTTTGTGTGAGAAGAAGAGGGGGATTAATACCCTGCTATGCAAATGTAGTTATTAGTGTTATGGCTTTGACTTACATCCTTTATCACAAACCTTTGTGCTAAGCGCTACGCAGAAGCAGGGCAAAAAGATGAGCTTTGCCCAGGACTCTGCTGATACTGTAGAAATCCTTGGAAACGGTGGTTCAGATCAGGTCCCTTCTGAGTAACACACTGCTAACAATATTCTGTTGTCTCAGCCATGTAGGTTGGATGATGTGTGAGCCAGCACAGGCCCAGTCCTTCTCCAGAGACCCTGTTGACTAACAGAAATAATATTTATTTTCATTGCTAAATCCAGCATGCAGGAAAGTAGATGATGCAGAGAGAACAACTCAGAAGGTGCAGTTGCCCTTTTTCAGAGTTAAATTGCACTTTAAGATTGGGGGAGAAATGGGGCATATGAATAACACACTTTCCTTTCTGTTTAATGCCTGAGCAACAACTTACCCTCCTCCTGTTTCTTCCTCTTTCATCTTCACCTCATCTTCTGTGGTGATGGACCTGGACCAAGTTGATATTTTTGGAAATGTTATGAATCGAAACTGTTCAACCCAAATTCAATAATTATCAGTCATTCTTAACTGTGGGCAGATTTGCTTGGCAGGAGAAAGCAAACAGGGAGATTCCAGGGGACTAATTTCCTGTGCAGGTGTCTTGGCTGTGCATGCAGCTCTTGTTAGAACTGTTGTGCCAGTTGGGAAGGGTGGGCCGCTTGCTTTCTCCAAGCTTAACCTCTCCTTAGTTCTTTCCTCAGGTTTAGCACGAGTCAGTGCATTTGGGTGTTGGGAAGTTGCCTCTTCTGGGTGCTTTGCAAACATCTTAGTTATCATAATAAGCCTGTTGCATTACTCGTCAGCTGTGAGAAGTATTCAGTTTCCCTAGTTCAGTGGAAGTTTTTTTCTTGGTCGTCAGTACCTTACTGAGGAATGACATACCAAAATAGCAACCCCATTCCTTAATTTTATTACCTTCCCAATAAGATGAATATGCCAAATGAGTTTTATTGCTATTTGGCCTGGAATAAGACTCTGGAATTTGCTGCCTTGGCCAACCGACTGTTCAAAATTTAGTTTATGGAAGGGGGAGGGAGGAGAGAAGGAAGAAAATGCGCATCTTTGAGCCACGTGAAGGGGAAATAAAGCAGCAAGACACTGTTACGAGTGCCTGATTGCCCAACTATTTGCTGAGAACACAGCCTTGACCTTTCTTGGTTTCTTCCATTGTATGAGGACAGGATTGTGTGCAAAAAGGGGCTCTGACCTTGTTTTATCATACAGCTCCACGTAGTTAACAGGCCTGATAGGCCTTGAGGATCAAAGATAAATGGGTAACTTCTGTGGAAGGAGGACCACGGGGGGCTAAAGGATGGTGAGGGCTAAAGAGCAGTAGAAGGGGCAGTGTAGAGAGCAGGTACTAACAGCAGGAAAGAACTGAGGGAGAGTATTCTAGAGGTGCAGTAAGCAAGTTTGCGATGGATCTTTTCTAAGAAGTCATGAATTTGTGAGGTGGTAATGACATGTTTGCTCTGCTTCCTATTCGCAAGAATTTCTAATTAAAGAAATAACTGGTAGCTTACCCCTTCTCCAGCTTTCCCTTATCCTGATCATGGGTGCATGCGGTCAATCAACTAGTTCATGTATTTGCTCTCAGTTTCTTTCTCTGTACCGTGGCCTCCAAACATCTGCTGGGGCTGAGGTCACTGTAGGTCCAAGCCAAGAGCTGGTTGGGAACCTTTTTGATGACGTACTTTCAGTTGTAAACTGCCAGTCAGATGAAACCAAAACTTTTCGTGGAAATGTTTCTGTTTCAACAAAAGCTTTGTTGGAAAGGTTTTTCTGGTCTGTATTGGATGAGGAATGATTAGAGGGAGGCAAGGAAAGTCATCATTTCCCCTTGATATACTTCATTACAAATGAACTTACCTCAGATGTTCCAAATCATGGTTGGGTATCCAGCAGCCTTAGGACTAAAATGAAGTGGGTCATCGTTCCAGGTGAGTGTGCCTCTTGCTAAGCAAACTGAGCACTTGTAACAATGATGAAGAAGAAAACTTAATACAAATTTTGTAGAGTTTGGGATGCTGAGGAAAACAAATGTTAAGGCTTCTGCATTTTTGTCAGTGTTTTGCTTTTGGGTTTTTTTTTTCATGTGTCCAGTTCCATTCAAATGTGGAAATAGTGTTGCTTGAAGAAAGCACAGGGCATAGGATAAATCAGTGCTGTTACAAGCCTCTTGGGTGCTAGATAGTCTAAATAAATAAGATTTATGTGTGAGGGATTCAGCTGGGATATTCATAAGGACAAACCTGAATCTGAGCTCTTTCCAGCTTAGGATCAAATCTGTCCCAGATGCATAGCTCCGTCTGTCTTCCCCTCCTCAGTAGGTTCTTGATGCCTGTGGTAACTAATATGTGGGAGCTGCCAGCTGGGGGGGTTCAGTGAGGAAAATACCTGTCCAGTCAGCTGGCAACCCCTCATCTTTTTCCATCCTTATGATGACCCAGAAAGTTTCTGGGAAATCTGCTAGGTCTGGGGGCCACTTTGCACAGCTCTTGCCCCTCTGCTTAAACCAGGTGTGTTTCTATCAGGGGCAACTCGGATGGAAAAACGCCATTCCTGGATCTCAGAATGGAGTAGCCACATAGAGCCAGCCTTTGAGGGTTTGCAGAAGCCTGTAAATGGTTTCTTAAACTGAGGCAGAACAGGCAGAGAGGGCTTGTAGCTCAGAGTATGCCAGAAACAGTCTTTGCCATCATTTGATCTAGGATTGTCTATTTGAGGAATTGTGGAAGGAAAACAGACTGATTTACAGCCTGTTAAAAGTTAGCATTCATCAGTGCAGTCTGCACAGCCTGAGTTAAGGGGGGGGACCATCTGTGATCAAAGAACAAATTTAGCTCTATGCATTAGTCAAAAGGCAGGGTCCTTGAGAGGAGATAGACATGTGCTGTAAAGCTTTGCTGGAAAGTTACCGGACCCAAGATTAATTAGAGTCCAGTGATCTTGAGGAGGAGGACTGTCAATCTGAGCAAGGCTTATACTAGTTGTGCTGACTGCAAAATGCTGGAGTTGAGTTTTACCTCTATATTCTTCCAAATTCAGAGGACAAAGTCAGCATTTTGTGCATGTCCAAAGAGGAGCTAAAGGATTAAGCAGCAAAGAAATGTCCCTCCGCCAGCTGATGGGAAGTTTCCTTCTGCCAGTTCAGATCCCGTGATTGCTTTGCCATCCAAGAGCTTGTCAGATGTCCGACCTCCCCGCAGTCAGCAGGGACACCCCCAACTAGACCAGGTTGCCCAGGGCCTCATTGAGCCTCACCTTGAATATCTCCAGGGAAGGGGCCTCAACCACCTCCCTGGGCAACCTGTTCCAGTGCTCCACCACCCTCACAGTGAAGAACTTGGTCCTAATCTCCAACCTAAATCTGCTCCCCTCCAACTTAAAGCCATTGCCCCTCATCCTGTCACTGCAGGTCTTTGTAAACAGGTTCTCCCCAGCCTTCCTGTAGGCTCCCTTCAGGTACTGGAAGGTGCTATTAGGTCTCCCCAGAGCCTCCTCTTCTCCAGGCTGAACAACCCCAGCTCCCTCAGCCTGTCCTCGTAGCAGAGGTGCTCCATCCCCCTGATCATCCTTGTGGCCCTCCTCTGGACCTGCTCCATCAGGTCCATGTCTTTCCTACATTGAGGGCTCCAGACCTGCACACAGTATTCCAGGTGAGGTCTCACCAGAGCAGAGCAAAGCAGAAGAATCACCTCTCTTCCATGGTCACCATCTGCCATATTCCTTCTTATCTTTCACGCCAGTTTTATGCCGGGTGCAGGATTGTTTTGGCAGGGTTTTGCCTTCTGTAGGTCTGTGTGGGTGGCCTCTGTATCGAAGGCAGCTGGCTGAAGCTGATGCTCTCTGCATTTGGAGTGACAGGTGATGTGCTTTGGGGACGTTTCCCAGCATGGATGGATGAGGCAAACCCAAACCCAGGGAGAGCACAGAGCCCTACCAAGCTGCCCGAAAGTTTTCTTTAATTAAGCAAACCTCCCATTTCAGGGATGCTCCCTGCCTTTTCTGTCAACTTACCTGGACCTCCACGCCTCCTCTCGAAGGCAAACAGGGCTCGTTGCGGGCAGAGCTGCACTGGGTGCAAAAAGGGGGGTTTTGGGGGCGCTTCTCCCTTGCCCGCGCCGTGCGCGGCTCAGCAGCGCCCTCCAGGGGCCGGCCCCGGCAGCGTCCCGGCCCCGCCGCGGCCCCGGGCTCCGGCTGCCAGCCCCCGGGAGGGTCCCAATTAGCCCTGGAGGAATCTGCCTCTTGGCAAGGAGCTCTGCTTTGTGTACACGGGCGCAGGAGTAAGTGATGGACGACGGCCCCTCTCGTCTCGCCGGAGTGATAGGAGGCCAGCGTTCAGGGCGGGGGGGCCTTGAAATAACTCATCACGTTCATACAGTTTCTCTTATTAACGATCTCTGAAGGGTTCTGCTTTCTGACCCGTTTCAAACTCAGCCGCCACCGCCGCCTCTCTTTCCGTCTCTCTTTTCCTTCCCAGCGGTTCTGCTCCTGTCCTGCAGCCCAGCCTCCCCACCCGGGGCTTCCCTGTCTCACCCCTGCCCGAGGAGCTTCTGCTCCTCTTGGTCTTGCCAGGTCAGATGCCTGCACAAATCAAAGATAAGTGTCTTAGGCTGGGCCGGAGCAGAGGGTGGCCAGAGGCTCACTGCTTCTGGCAGGGAGCAGGAGTTCCCCTTCCCAGCTCACCTGAGATCAGACCAAGCAGCTGGCAGGAAACGTAACGTGCTTTCGAGAGCTCCTCTAATCCCTGAACTGTCTGTGCCCAGCACGTGATAGGAACAGGTTAATTGTTGAGGTGAGAGCCCTTGTCATGAGCTCCATCTGGTGTAGGGTGTGTGTGCCTGTATCTCATGGAGTCATAGAATCATCTGGGTTGGAAGGGACCTTCAATATCATTGAGTCCACCCAGCAACCTAACACTGCCCAAACCACTACCTATCCCTGTCCCTCAGCACCACGTCTACCCATCTTTCAAATACCTCCAGGGATGGTGATTCAACCACTTCCCTGGGTGGTCGCTCCCTCTCTGCTTACAGTCAGGCTCCGCTCGTGATGCAGTCACAGCTCTGTGGTCTGTCCCTGCCCTTCTGCCAGGTATGAGTTCAGGTCTTTGCATTTTAGGCACTGGTTTGATTGTTTGGTCCAAGCTAAAGATCTAGTGAACTTGGGCTATCTGTATTGCCTACACCTTCACTTTTCTGGCTGTGCCCTGTCTATATGATGTTATTTTGCTTGCTCTTAGCAAAAACTGCTTTGGGAAACTTCATGACACTACTTGCATCCTTCCTTTCTTCTTCTTCCTCCTTCCACAGTTAAGTTTAACCTTGTAATTGTTGCTTCTTACCCTCTGGATTTCATGACGTTCAGATACTACACCACCAGGTATTTAACATCTCTCATCTCTAGCACATTAATCTGACTCTTGCATGTGAATCTTAAGGAGTGCTGGCAGGACTTGCTGCGTGCACACTCAGAGGAGCTCCTTTCAACCTGCTCTCTGGCAGCAGACAGTGGGGAGGCTCCTTTGTCATGCCACGGCATTTATTGCCTTTAACATGGTTCTTGGATTTTACAGGTAGCCTGAGCAGTTTCCCCAGTGGAAAAAGACAAGGCCTTAACCCTTTCAGTGAGTATCTTGTCAAAATGTTTCATTTTTTCCTGTGATAACCCTGTCCCCCAAAATTCATTCTTTCTTGCTCTCCTCTGTACACAAATATCTACATAGAAACAGATGAAAAACGAAGCTGTTCATAAATGGTGTGAATATAACAACTGCAGCTTCACTGCATCATCTCGAGGTCCAGCACTGTGTCTTCAGCTGGGGCAGACAATACATTGCTAAGAAATTAGAATAGGATACAGCAGTTATGGGATGAACACTCTCCTACCCTATTCTCCCTGCTTCTGGCAAACAATGATTTAGGTGATTTGTTGTGTTTACATTACATTACTTCATGGACAGCTTCCCATGAAGACTCTTCTCTGTCCTGGTGAAGGTCTGCTCTCCTCTGTATTTTGTGGCAGTGAATCACACCCTTTCATCAGGCAAAAAAACCCAACTTCAATTTGCTTTGCTTTTAGTCCTGCTGCCTCGCAGTGTCATTGGATGCTTCTCATTTTGGATTGTGAGAAACAGTGAGCAGTTCTCTCCTGCCTGTCTTTCTTCCATCACTTGTTCAATAGCTCTCCGATATATGTCCAGTTAGACTCCTTTCTGTATTGAGAAGACTTAGGCTATGTGTTTGCTTAATGACAGGAGCCCTCCCATACCTCTTGCTATCCTCCTTACCTTTCTGGGCACCTTATCTGGGCCTCAGAAGATGGGCTGAACAGAGAACTGAAGGTAAAGATCAGCTAAGCCTTACACATTGATGTAGTGATGTTTCCTGGTGTATCTTCAGTTCTGAGCACGTATTTGATTTTTGTCTGCTGCTAAAAGCTGAGTGGAAGCATTAAAATAAAATGTATACTGTGGCTTCAACCTCTTTCCTAGTGGCTCAGCGTGGCTGGTGTAGGGCAGGTTGTCCCCAGTCACTGTGTTGCATGTGTGACATTGAAGTCAATCTGCTGTTTTTACGAGCTGGTTGTTGAGCACTGCGAGCGCCTTTTGCAGAGCTGGGTAGTCAGTTTCAAATAGGAGTATTTGGAATAACTTTGTGTTTTACAATATTCCCCCCCTGTGGCAGGGCATGTCAATCAGTGCTGAGCCCAGTGAGGCCTGTGGGATAACCTTTCTGCTTTCCGAAAACCAGATCCCTACTTCTGCCTTCTCTTCAGCATGTTTTCACCTGTAATTAACCCACAGAGCTCTCGCTCTGATCCTGTAAGAGCCTTGATTCTTTCAAGAGCCTTTGATGAGGGGCTTAACAAAAGCTTTGTGAAGAAACAAGTGTGTGTGCATCCATGTGAGCTGCTAAGCAGCACCCTTGTGCCATCCACCAGGATGCCCACAGCCCTGGCAGCTGGAAGAGCAGAGCGAGAGATGTGGGGCCAGTTGTTTGCCCAGACTGCATGCCTGTTTCCACGGAGGAGGAGGAGGAGGAGGAGGGAGAGGAAAGTGGTGGTTTATGTTTAAAAATGCGTCAGTCCCCAGGGCTCCGTGTGACTCATTCAATGCTTTTTTCAGCAAGGCTGTCTTATTAGCCCCTGGTTGTTTTCAGCCTCACAGCTTACTCTGGGATCTCAGCCTTCTGGGGACATGGCTGCTGCAGAGGCCGTACTGTATCTTTGTCTGTCAGGTGGCCTTTTGGTTTTAATTTGCCATTTTTTTCCTCACTTTTGCCTGCTTCTGTTTCGTGTTTTCTCCTTCCTTGCCCACCCCACCCTTTCAGTAGGTCGCCTGGTGTAGCAGCAGAAGACAGGAAGGGAAGGCAGGAGCCGACCCAAAGGAAAGAAAGATCCAGCGACAGACGGACAGACACCTTGCTGCCTGTGAGCATGCATGCAGCATCAGCAACATCCAACGTAGCAGAAGTGGCACCCAGAACATTTGCACTTTTTAATAATTGGTTTGGGTTTGGGTTTGTTTTTAATTGCTTTTCAATGCCATTATCTAATACTTTAGAGAGTGGGAGGAAGCAGGATCATGACTTTTTAAAATTGGAACAGCTACTGATGACGTAAAATTGAGTTCACTGGGACTCAAAGAAAGAGAATTTTATATACTGTATATAAATATATATGTAAATTGTACAGTTGTCTTGTACAGGGGTTGGAGTCACTGTTCTGTTCCTCCCTTTGCTTTTGAAGGCTGTTAGGGCTAGAGGGACACTTTGCATTTAATGGATTACAGTAATGTGTTCATTTCTGCCACCAAACCATCATTGGGTTGCAAACCTTAACATGGCCATGCACGAAGGAGCAAGTATATCAGCAGTTGTGCTTTGAGGTGTGCACACAGTGCCCCAGGCACCAAATGCTTCTTGGGAGCATCTGAACCCCTACTTTTCTTACTGTAAAGCCCTGTGCAACTCCCAGGCAGTTGGGCTGTTGAGAGAGCACAGATTTTGCCTAAGTATTGGTGCACTGCAAAGCTGCTTGAAGTAGGGATAGAAAAGGGTTTTATTGAGGACACACAAAAATAGTTTCTGCACCTGTTGCAAGTTGGGCAGAAATGAATTGCAAATGCATTAGTACCCAGGGCCAGAAGACGTGTTTGGCAAAGATGTGCCATCTTGGGAATCGAACGTTGTAGGAAGGACGTGGGAGCTGCAGGCCGAGTAGAGTTGGTGGAGTGAAGTCACACATCTTCCTCTCTCACAAAGCGTTCATCTGTATGTTGTACAACAATAAAAATATGGAGCAGCCTGCTAAAAGCAGCATCAGCCTGCCTGTTGCTTTGCTGAAGAGCAAAGAACATATTTGTCAGTGTAGAAAGACACAGTTGTGCTGCTGGTTCCCAGGAGCCTGGTTTACTCGTGTTTCAGCTCTGCAGCTTGGGCCACGCTGGTAAAGGAGTGTCTGCAGTGACTGTTCTTGTCTTTGGTGGTTGTGAATCCCAGGCTTCTCTCCTGCCTGGTGGTGTGCCTGCCCAGCTTAGAGTGTCACTGCACCCCATCCGCTGTAATCACTGCCTCCTGTGTTGTCACATCCAGTAACAGTTGAAGGCTTGGACTGAGGACCACAGTCTCTTGGGGCCACGGGGGCTGTTTCAACCACCAGCAGTTTTTTCCAGAGTTGTTTCTTACTTAACCTCAGATCCAGTGGTAGAGTCAGGGGTAGGGCAGGGACACCCATATTGGCAATCCTAGGTTTGGGCAGAGTGTGGTGGGACACGCGGTGTTTTGCTTTGTGCATCTCCAACCGCTGGCAGCACTTGCCCATTGATAGGAAATGTTCTGAGCAGCCTCCCACTTCAGACCTGGTGATCTTCATGCCACCCCTTCTGACTAAGAACCTGAAGTTGGAGATGATGACGTGCCATGCTAACATGAGATCACACCAACAATTACTTGTAACACTCGCATTGCTGTAGAGACTGGGCTTGTGCCCTGAGGCTTTGTCGCTTTGGTAGAAGATCTTGAGATAATCACATCGAAGCAGGAGTGTCCTTATGCAGTAAGTTAGTGCCTTGTTGCCAAAATGGAAAGTTAAAACAACCCCACAATCTTTCTATAAAAATCTTTTTAATAGTAATAATAACAACTCTTCCTCTGGGAAGTAGATTGGAGCTTGATTAAAGCATTTGACATGGTTAAAACCACATCTGGTAGTCTCTGAAATATACATCACACCACCGTAATGTAAAGAACTCTCTTTAACAAGAGCAGATCCTGCTGCTGCTGGATCTTCATGGTTCCTCACATACAATGTATGTGCTTTACTGGCCTGTAAGCTCCCATCTTCTTGATTGAATCTTCTCTGTTTAAATGCCCAGGACACATCTTTTGTGTGTTGAGATGATTTGGTTTGGTGTATAGTTAGAAGTGTCCCTGTCACTCATTAATCCTTTTGTAGGAGTAAAGAATTCAACTGTATAAAAAAAAAAAAACCTCTCCTTTTTTAATATGCTAGTTTTAGGAATGTAAAAGCTCTGGCTGCTGGGTTGATGGTTGTTTTGCTTTTTTTTTTTTTTTTAATGTATAGTTGCATCCAGCAAAAGCAGCCACTTGGATGCCTATTGGAGTTCTGTCAGCCAGCCACTGGGGCCAGGCAATGCCCCACAAGGTTTTTGGGGGGAGTGCAGAGCTGCTGAAAAAGTTACTACATCTTTTTTTTCCTCATCCTTGTGTCCTTCCTCTCTAAAAGGCCTGCATTCACTTGTAGTTTGCAGTAAAAATTGGGTCAGTTCTTCAAGGAAGCTGAGCGAGGTGGCTGTTGATGTTGGCTTTGGTGTTGGTGGGTGTTCGTGTTGCTGTGCTGGAACTGACATTATGGGTGGCTTGGGACCCAAGCGTTATATTGCTTCCCCCTTTACTTTCCCGAGAGAAGTCCAAGTCCCAGCATGGTGGCTTGCTGGCCTCTGAGCAGCTTTTGGCAACACTTGTACATTGGCCTGCAAGACTCGGCCAGCGTGATTGTGCGATGTCTGGGCAGGGGTTGGGTTACTTGTTCTGGGTTTGTGTGTTGGGAGCTCATGCAGACAGCACTGGTCCCTATTCATATAATGTATGGAACTCATCCTATGAGTTGTCCAAACAGTCTGTACTCATCAGAAGAGAGCAGCGCCTCAGCTTCCCTCTTCTCTCATTGCTTTGACTGCCAGTGCACCTGGCTGCCAGGCTAAACATGTCCTTATCTGGTGGTGGTAAGCATGTTCTGCTCTGCCTTGCGTCAGTAGCGTCCTACTGAAGCTGGGGCATTGGGGGTGTCAGCATTGTGCCTGGAAGCAGACCCTGGCCATGTCTCTCCTCATCCTTCAAGTCCTCCTGGGCCTCTCCAGCTCTACTTTGAATGACAGCTGGAAACAGCTGGGACAGAGAAGAGAACCAGGGCTCCACAGTGCAAGTCATCTGCTCTTCCTGCCAGAAGCTAAAGTCTTTCCTTTTTTGCTGATCCTCTAAGGACGTAGTGTGTTGGAGGGAACTGGATTATGGTGGGATTCATCCATGTGGAAGGCACCACATTCCATGGCCTGAGTTTATATTGAACTTACCCTGCCCCAGCACATTTCTGCCCGTGGCATTGTTTGTTAGACTGAAAGGCATCTGTTTGATTTTGATTTTTGTAATAAAATAGATAACTTTTGCTCCAGTGTCATGTGGTGATTTCTTGTTGAATCGTGATTTCCAGAACTCATCTCTTTCACATAATGTTCTGTTACCTACGCAGTGTCATAGGAGAGGGAAGGGGACTTCCCTGCTCCCAGTCATGTGGCAGTCTTTGGTTGAAATCTGAGGTCCTTGGATGTTTCTCTGCGGTGTGTAAGCTTCCAGGTTGAACTGAACATACTCTGGAGTGCTTCTCCGAGGTTTGATGGCAGCTGCCTGCATCTGCCTTGGGCTGCTGAAGGCTGTGAAGCTTCAGCAGGAGAGTGGAGGTGACCACAGAAGGTGGGACCCACAGGTAAGTGGGATCTCGCTGCACAATCTCCCTAAAGCAGGGATAGAAGACAGGCACTGCATCTCACATCTCCTCCTACCCACTGACCTTGGGGGCCTTCATATTCTACTTTTGCAGGTCAGGCCTCATAATATGGGAGCCTGAAATGCTGTCTGGTAGGTGTTTTCTGAAACCTTTTAATCCTCGGAGGTGACAAGTAGCAAGCTATGCTGGGGAGCTGCTGCTCTTGTGAAAAATACTATTTCCTAGGCAACAGAGAGGTGGTGGAGGCTGCAGCACCAGGTCCATGATAGAGGAGGCCACACACTACTCCTATCAAGAAGCTATGACCAGTTTTCTATTCACTATCTATGTCATTTTACTTGATCACGTGTAAATCTCTTGAATAAGGAGCCAACGCATTTATTGCACGTCAGATCGCACAAGTCTTATGAGGAGAGGCTGAGGGAGCTGGGGTTATTCAGCCTGGAGAAGAGGAGGCTGAGGGGAGACCTTATTGCTCTCTACAACTACCTGAAAGGAGGGTGTAGAGAGATGGGGGTCGGTCTCTTCTCTCAAGTCACAGGCGACAGGACAAGAGGAAATGGCCTCAAGTTGCGCCAGGGGAGGTTCAGGCTGGATATTAGGAAAAATTTTTTCACTGAAAGGGTTTTCAGACGTTGGAACAGGATGCCCAGGGAGGTGGTTGAGGCACCATCCCTGGAGGTGTTCAAAAGACAGGTTGATGTAGTGCTGGGAGGTATGGTTTAGTGATGGTGATGCTTCTCGTTTGTTGTGTGGGTGTCTATTTTTGTCAGGTTGACGGTTGGACAAGATGATCTTTAAGGTCCCTTCCAACCTAGAAGATTCTGTGATTTTGTAGTTGCAGTCCCAAAGGGAGGGTTCCTGCTTGTGTAGTGTTCAGGTGCTGCCTTGTTTGTAGATGGGCAGAGAGGGGTCTGCTTAGAGTCTTGGCTTGAGATGCAAAGGAGACAGTGGATTTGCCAAGAATACACTGGGAAACCAAGCTAACTTCCTTGTTTTACCAAGGTAACAGGTCGTGGGGCAAAGGGGGGAGCAGTAGTTGTCATCTCTGGAGTTCTGCAAGACAATTAAAAATAGGAAAAGAATTTTTTTTTTAAAAAAGAGCAATTTATTGGCTGTGGTTCCTGTTTCTGGGGTCAACATAAGGTGCTCTGAGAGGCCTTCACCCTTCCCTGGCAGCGCAGTCGTTCTGTAAGAACTGCAAAGAGCTTGCTTCTGCCTCTGCTTCCAACGGTGAAGACCTTTCCTCCTCCCCTGCCCCTTTCCCCCTTATCTTTGACATAACTAGCAAAATCCACATGCGGAATGCCGACCTCCTGACATCTCAGCAGCCAGCTCCTGCAAGCCATTTCAGGCAAAATAACTTGGCAGCCCTCCAGAAGCTGGTATTAAATTGGAGAGCGGGATCTGCAGAAGCGGTGCTCTTCAGTTTGGAAAACACCTTGAAAGCAAAGTGGGTTAAAAAAATACCAACCCCCCTGCCCTCTGGCACTAGGATTATACCAGCATCGCCCCTGTATGGAGTGTGTGTGAGACAACCCGGGGCTGGCTGCTGTGATGAGAAAGGATGTTTTCTGCCATTCTGTATGGGAGGCCCTGCTTGCTGATTTTAATAGTTGTTTCTGTTTTTCAGTGGTGCCTGGCCTGGGCACTCCAGGAGGTGTCTAGCTTTTGTTCAGAAGGCACCACCAGCTCTGTGCTACTCATTCAGCACAAACGGATGGTCCCACTTACTCCAAAAGCACAAAATGAATGTTTATTTCATGTTATGTTGATCTTTCAGCATGCTGGGACTCAGCAGAGGGTCCTTTGTCTCTCAGCCCGGGTGGAGGAGCGGTGGCCTTGCTGTGTACGTAGCCAGTGGGCATCGCCTTGAGGACAAGGTGGTGGTGGTGGGTGGCTTTCTGCTCCCTGCCTCATCTGGACCCGCTCCCTGCTGCGGGTGCGTGTTGAGTGATGAGGGAGGCAGACGTCTGTGGCCCCCGGAGATGGAGGTTTCCACACCTTGCCTCCTCCCTGGTGCCAGCAGGAATGGCAGGCCCAGCTCTCCTGCATGCAATTCACAACCAGGTGGCCCTGCTGTGGGTGTCAGAGTGGCTCAGATCTGGCAGTCTGGAGAGCAGATGAATTCAGCTCACCTTGCTAAAGTAGGTAAATTCAGTCCCGCCACAAAACAGAACCTTAATGCGTTGCTTTTTGGTGTGTGAGTGAAGGACTCAGAACTGTGCCTGACCTTCACCTTCAGCTTGGTGAAATGAGTAGGGAAGTGATGGTGCCTCTGTACTGGGCACTGCTGAGGCCTCACCTCGAGTATTGTGTTTAGTTCTGGGCCACTCACTACAAGAAAGACATTAAAGTGCTGGAGCGTGTCCAGAGGAGAGCCACCAAGCTGGTGAGGGGTCTAGAGAACAAGTCCTATGAGAAGAGGCTAAACATGCCAGTTCCGGGCATGTTTAGTTTGGAGAAGAGGAGGCTGAGGGGAGACCTCATTGCCCTCTCCAGCTACCTGAAAGGAGGTTGTAGAGAGGTGGGTGTTGGCCTTTTCTCTCAAGGGAATAATGACAGGACCAGGGGAAATGGTCTGAAGTTACAGCAGGGGAGGTTTAGATTAGATATTAGGAAGAATTACTTGACTGAGGGGGTGCTCAGGCACTGGAACAGCCTGCCCAGGGAGGTGGTGGAGTCACCATCCCTGGAGGGATTTAAGAAACATGTAGATGTGGCACTTCAGGGCATGCTCTAGTGGCCAAGATTGTTGGTTTGTGTCTGTTTGTGGGTGGGTGTGGTGGAGTTTTTGGGGTTTTTTTTTTGGTGGTTGGACTCAAGGATTTCAAAGGTCCCTTCCAACCATGAATATTCTGTGATTCTGTGAGTTCTTCTCTAGCGTCTCAGTGCTGTGCTTCAAGCCATAAAAGCTGCAGAGTTTGAATGCCCCTCATACAGGGCAGCTCTGGCTTTGCACAGCACAAAGCACCATAGCTGTCATCTCCCTCAGTCATGATTTTGGCTGGGACCCCCTCAAGTAATCCCTGCTGACTTCACCGTGTCAGAAAGGACCTGACGCAGCATTTGGCTGAGGAGATGGAGCTATTTCTGAAGTGACTTGGATGTTCTCGCTCTGAGCTGGCAAGTTGTAGCAGGCAAAGCTATATGAAGGTGGCTGAAGTTGGATCTGTTCATCTGCAGCCCAACATGAACATGAATTTTTGTATCTTTTGAGCACTTATGATTGTTTCAGGTGTTCAGATGTTTTGAAACAGAGACCACTAAAGGGGATCAAGAGCTGTTCAAAATCCTGAAGTGTGAAAAGGGAAGATATAAAATGTGGGATTGCTGTTGGAGCATTGTAGGCTGCATGTGAGATGCCGGGGGACGTAGGGATGGCGTGGCAACATCACTTAAATCGAGATGAAGAAAAACCAAGGCAATCATAGACCTGATGTGCTAATATCCCTCCGTGAGAACTCACAAGAGTGAGTTATTCTCTAATCCCCTAGGTAGATTTATAAATTTGTAAAAAAGAAATATGTCTGGAATAGATTTGTTGATGTTTTGCTGAGGACAAATCGTATCAAACTGATTTGATTCCGTTCTTTGACAGGATAACTGGCCTCATGGCTGGGGGGGTTAGCACTAGATGTGATATGTCTTGACTTTGGTGAGGCTTCTGGCACTGTCCCAGAAGACATTCTCGTAAGCTAGCTGAGGAAATGCAGCTTATTTGGACTCACAATACATTGACTTCAGTGTCAAAGTCAGAGCTCTTTCTCCAGTGGCTGTCCCAGGTCCAGGTCTGCTGAGGCTTTTCATCGGCAGCGTTAGGAAAGCGCTTCGCTTTTGTGGCCGGGCTGGTGGGGTTTGTGGAGATGTGACCGTCCCGAGGGAGCGATGTGCAGCAACAGCCTCCCTCCCACAGGTGCTCCACCAGGGCCACCGGGCCTGTAGTCCAGACGCCCAACTGGGGGTCCCTCCCATCCCACCTCCCAGAACACAGGGACAGTTCTGGCACAAGGCTCACTGTGAAGGGGATTTTGGGGGTCCAGGCCCAAATACAAGTGGAAAAAGGCAGCTGGGAGCGGGAAGGCAGCCAGAGGTTCCACTGGCCCCACACCACGTGTGTCCCCGTGCCCTGGCACCGTGTCCCCAGGGACACAGCAGCTCCTTTCATCACCTCATCAATTCATCATTTCCCTCCCAATGTCAGGGCATGTTATTTGCCCGCAACCACAGCAGGAATGGGGTCTTGGTGAGGAGTGGGGATGGAAGGGAGAGGGAGGCTGAAATGGCTGCCACAGGAAGCTGGCAGGAGACAACAGAGGGGAATGAGCAGTGAGAACAAAACCACCAGCAAGATCTCCTTTCCACCAGCCAGAGACAGTGCCACCAAGTCCAGGGACCTGCCCAAAGGACAGCAGGAGCGAGCAGACTGCAACACCCAAAATAAAAACATAAAAAAGCTGTAGCAAAAAAAATTAAATAAAATAAAAATTAAATCCCAAAATGCACCAAACCTGATTTTTTTTTTCAGCTTGCATATTTTTTAATGAAGTAAAAAATAAAAATAAAAGAAAGAAACACTCCATGGATGTTGTCGGGCTGGCACAGATCACCCTCGTGCATGGAGGGCACAAATGTCCCCGTGCAGGTGGCAGCCAGGTACCCCCCCCGAGCCCCTCCCCAAGGTCAGCTGAAGAAGGAAGCGGATGAGAAGCACGTGGTGGATGGACACAGCACAAGCAACAGAAGAACGGCACGGCAAGGCCCCAGGCCAGGCTCTACCCAGGGGTGGGTGAGCTGGCACAGG
The DNA here is from genome assembly GCF_001431845.1 of Calidris pugnax. NCBI lineage: Eukaryota > Metazoa > Chordata > Aves > Charadriiformes > Scolopacidae > Calidris > Calidris pugnax. The sequence goes on from NW_015090839.1 coordinate 17,128,288, forward strand.
TAAAATAAGAGCTCAACAGACTTTATATGTCCCAAATCAAAACACAGCAATGGTAACAAACCTTCCCCTTGAGAGCTGTGCTTTGAACCCCCCTCCTCCCTCCCAAGACAGCATCTGGAGGACTTCTGTAATTTTTCTTTCAGTGTCACCCATGTCCCTGGCTGGCGGGCAGTGGCGGTGGTGGCCATCAGCAGCTGCTCTCGGTGGCTGTTGGCACAGCTGGAGGCCAGAAGGACCAGCAAGCTTGTCAGGAGCCTGGCCTCGGGGCTTCTTGCCCATCCTTTTCAGGCCTTTTCCCACAGGTGTGGCGAGGGGAGGGTAAGGAGGCAGGAGGGCAGATGCTTGTTGGCTTCAAACCCACTCCCACCAGCAAAGCTCCTGCTGCTCCTCTGAGAAGGAGCCTTCTTCTCTAAATTTATGTGTATACACATTTATATAGAGATATAGATTTCTGATAAACATTATTTTTTTTATGAAAATAAATATTTCATCTGTGTGTTAAGGACCATCATCGCTCTCATCCAGTCACTTCCTATAATGTTACATCTCTTTTTTTTTATCCGTGACACCCTTGTTCCCATCATTGCATTTTTCCTAACCTATGGCCACCTCCTCCTGGGGCAGCAGAAAGCACTGCAGTGGGCAGAGATGGATCTTTGGGCAGACCCTCTCGCTACCTCCCAAGGTTTGGCTTATTATAAGGGAACTTTACGAAGAAAACGCTTCCTTTTACAGCACCTGTTTCTGGATAGACTAAATTATCTTAATCTTGCAAATACTTTACAAAGAATAACGTTTTAACATCCTCTTCCAGGGCTCTCCATTAAGAAATATGTTTCTAGATAGCACTGCTTATATAGATATAGGTATAGTTTTTATTTATTTTTCTTACCAACCCAACATTTCAATTTGCAGCCATTGATGTAATTCATGACACACTCTCGTAGTGGTTGTTTGTTGTTTTGTTTTTGTTTTCCCCTTAAAAAGAAATGCACTTCAAATGAAAAGGATGCCTTTTTGTCTATCTGGTATTCCTGAAAGGTATTCGAGATGCTACAGGAGTCCTGATGGGGGGGGGGTTGGCAGTTTTTAAGCCTTTCAATGGCCTGAAATCTAGATAGCACTGCTTATATAGATATAGGTATAGTTTTTATTTATTTTTCTTACCAACCCAACATTTCAATTTGCAGCCATTGATGTAATTCATGACACACTCTCGTAGTGGTTGTTTGTTGTTTTGTTTTTGTTTTCCCCTTAAAAAGAAATGCACTTCAAATGAAAAGGATGCCTTTTTGTCTATCTGGTATTCCTGAAAGGTATTCGAGATGCTACAGGAGTCCTGATGGGGGGGGGGTTGGCAGTTTTTAAGCCTTTCAATGGCCTGAAGACCACCAACAAGATGATGGGGGGGGCTGTGAAAAGTGGGGCAGCAAAGGAGGGAAAGGGCAGCCACACCACAGCTCGGGGTGGGACGGGGCTGGGACCAAATGGGGACACTACCCAGGGGTTCCTGAATTCATTTCCACCTCCGAGCAGGAGGACCATGCAGCAAACCCACCACCCCCCCCCTGCAAGGAGCTGGTACCGCTTTCCCTGGCCCCCCTTGCTCCCCAAGGGTAGGCTAATCATGGGTAGCCATTTATTTCTTCATCCGTTGTAAATTAACATAATTTTCTCTCCCTGCAGTACCACAAGCTCAAAGTTAATTATACAAAGAGAAATGCCATAGTCAAAATATACATGATACGTATTATAGTAGAAGGTTGGGGTTTGGGTTTTCTTTTTTTTCTTTTCCTCCTTTTTTTCTTAGCCCAGGCAGGTGATTTGAGATGCTACATGCTCCAGCCTTTGTCACTGAATGTGTGTGTGTGCCTGTGTGTCTGTGTTTGTATTAAAAATATATCAGTCTTGTGATGTTCTTAAAAAAGAAAGAAATGGAAGGCAGCGAGGGAGGAAACGGGTAATAGTGAAAAAGTTCTTTGACTGTATCACAGTCTTTTGTGGCTTCAAAAAATACACGTGTTCAATTCCAGCACTGACGGCAGCTTGAAGCTTTAGAGTAGATTTCTAACACTTTTTTTGTTTTAGTAGTAAAAAAGAAAAAAAAAATAACCAAGCAGCGTGCCCCCCCCCAAACCAAAAAGCAATAAGCAAACAAAAAAAAAAAGAAAAAAAAGAAAAAAACCAAATTCCTGATCAGACTTCTGCAATTCCCAACCAGTAAAACCAAGAAAACATCTCCGTACAGTGGAAGGGAGCTCGGGAGGACAGGAGACAAGCCCCTAGAGGAGAGGTGGCCGTTGGAGATAGCTGAAACGTCTTAATCTCATTGAATGGGGTCAGTGGCTGGGTTTACTGTGGTTTGTTTTATTTCAACACTTGCCATTGTTGCTTTTTTTTTTTTTCTTTTGTATCATTTTGGGTGGGTTTTGTTTGTTCCTTGTTGGTTTTTTTTTCCCCTCTGTGATGGTTTTGCCCTTCTTGGTGCCCAGCCGTCCGACCGTCTGGGCAGTGGTGGGCCCCAAGGGATGGACAGACGTCCCCTCCGGTGAAACCACGCTTCCAGGACTGGTGTCCGGTGAGGTAACGGAGGAAGGGGGGGTCCCTCCCCGCGGCGGCACCGTCCCTCCACCACCTAAAACCCCTTGATGTAGCAGTAGGCCTCCAGGGTGGCGAAGAGGATGTAGAGCAGCCAGAGGCTGACGAAGAGCAGCATCGTGGCCACTTTGCACCCCCGGGGGCCGCCCAGCTCCCCCCCGAGGTGGGGCCGCCGGCGGTAGAGGAGGACGCTGATGCAGATGAAGGCGAAGATGGTGAAGAGGGTGACGGAGAAGGCCAAGGTGCCTGCCGACACCTGGAACTCCTGCCCCTGCGATGCCCAGTAGATGGCCGCCACTGACCACGCCAGCCCAATGCCCAGGAAGACGTTGACGGCGTTGCTGCCCGTGACGTTGCTGATGGAGGCGTCGGCGTACACGTCCTGGATGGCCGCCGCTTTGCTGGCGAACGTGTCTGGGGTTGGGGGAGGAGACAAAGAGAAATCATTGGGGGGTCCAATGGGATAAAAGGGCAACCCTTCATGTCTAGGGGACAAGGGAGGCTCAGGTGTGGCACTGGCCCAGTTGGGACACAGACCTCTCCTGGTGCACACCCCTGCTTTCCATGTCCAGGGACCCCGTGTTGCCACCAAGTGGGGTGCAGACCTTGCCTAGGGACAGGGCTTTGTGGACCCTCCTCCCAGCCTGAACCCCATCCCACGACGGAGCTGCTTCCTCGGAAGCAGGAGAGCTGCCAGAGGGTGGTGGAACACTGGAACAGGTTGCCCAGGGAGGTGGTTGAGGCCCCTTTTCTGGAGATATTCAAGGGGGGGCTCGACGGGGCCCTGGGCAACCTGGTCTAGTTGGGGGTGTCCCTGCTGACTGCGGGGAGGTCAGACTAGATGACCTTTGGAGGTCCCTTCCGGCCTGGGCAATTCTATGACTCTATGATTCTGTGACATCCATCCTCTCCCCAAGGCCGTCCCACCTGGTACAGAAGTGCCAAAGGCGACGAAGACGACGGCGGTCACTGAGTCCTTGAGGCCAATGGTGCAACCGAAGTGGGAGGCGAGGTCGCCGATGACAGCTGTGAGCATGCCGATGATGAGGATGGAGACAACGAAGCAGGCCCAGCCGTTGCAGTACTCGGTGGGGGGCACGCAGGCAAACAGCACCTTCCAGAAGACGGTCAGGAAGTGCATCACATAGTCAAAGCAGGACGGCAGGCGCTCCTCACCGGACTCGTCCTCGTCCTCATCACCCGCTGCAAACAATGTGGGAGGGTCCAGCACTCATGATGGGGCAGGTTGAGATTATGGGGGTGGGCTGCAGCCCGTGCTTGGCCACCCTCCCACCCCAGGGCTCCAGAGATGCTGCTTTCCTGGGACAAGGCAGCGTGGTGCAAGCCACAACAGTGGGCTCAGGGCACACCTGGTCCCTGAGGTTTGGCAAGAGGGGTGCCCCTCGGGACACCCCAGAGCCTGCAGGGCTGGTGGGTGGCAGAGGGGTGCTGTACTCACAGAGAGACAAACTCCATCCCCATCCCTGTCCCATCCACAGGCAGTCCCTCAGTATGTGTCAGCCTGTGGAGATCACTGTTGAGGGGCACCATGAAGTCACATAGGCAAATGATGTTTTGGGGGGGGGGGTAAAACAGCAGAAAGTCACCAGCAGCATCCCAGGAAGACACTTCCCATTTGTGTGAGGGAATCAGCAGCAGCGCTGTAGCCCCTTGGAGAGGTTCTGTCCTTAGCCTGATGGGCCAGGTCAGCCCCAAGGCTAGAAGCACTGCTGGTTTTTGTGTGGATGCAAGATGATGGGAAGAAACTGGAGGAAGAGAAAGCAGTTGGGGAGCACAGAGCAGAAAGCAAAGGAAGGAGAGAGATAGAGGAAGAGAAAAGTAGGCCTGCTCTCTCCAAGGATGGAAGTATTCTTTCCACAGAAGAAGTTTCTCTTAATTGTTAGAATGAAAAAAACCTGTTTGCATGTGGTAACCCTCCCTACTCCCAGAGACTCTACTGGCCATGGCAGACAGCCCATCTTCCAGCAGCAGAAGCCACCTGACCAGGACAGCACTGGGCACACCAAAGCTAGCAGCCCAGCCAGGATGGGATTTTGCTGCCTGTATGCTGGTCATCAGACCACTGAAGCAGCAGGAGCACTGCCAGTGGACATAAAGTCTTTGAAAACTGGCCTCCTGAATGGCTCCACACCAAAAGATGGATCCCCTGGACCCCCAACAATGCATCTGCAAAAGTCCAGTATATTTGGAGCAAAGGAGCTCTTTGGACTGGCTTTGCTGATGGCCACCATGCACGCAACAGCTGAGCATCACTGACCAGGCAGACGCTGTTTCCTGAGCCCCAGGCCGCATGAACCCTGCCAAAGCTGGTGTGAGTTTTCTGATGTCCCCCTTACCTGCACTGACAGTAATGGCCTCCATGAACTGGTCCCTCCAGGAATGTGTGCCTACAACCAAAGCCAGGTTCGTCTTCTTAATCAGCTTGTCCACGGTGCTCTGTTTTGGGAATAAAGATGCAGAGCAATTAAACTGGCTGCTAGTGGGCAAGGCACTGTCATCTCACAGACCCTTCCCAAACTGTGGAGGTGCAACAAGCCCTCTCCCCAACACTTATTGCATTGCATACTCCTTTTCCTCTTCCAGCAGCCCTCTCCCTGAAAAAGCAGCCACCCCCTGCCTCCTCAGTCCTGCTCTCCACAGCTGCTCTTCAGTGTCACACAACTCTCCCCCCCTGGAGGACCCTTTGGACAACTACTGACCTTAAACTCATAGGATTCCTCAATGATGACTTCTAGTTTGGGATGCTCGCCAAGTATTGGTTTGCCCATCTCTGCAATCCTCTTGGCTTCCTCCTCTTCAACCGTCAGCTTCCTCTCAGCCACCTCTGTGAAAGCAAGGTCAAGAGCAAGCTGTAAACAGCAGCCCTGGAGCCCCAGGGCACCACAGAGGCTTGTCTGCAGGGCCTGAGCATGGGCTTCATGAGCAGCCCCTTCACACCTTGCTAAGCCTATGCGGGGAGTGGTGGGGTGTTGGGCCACAGAAACAAAGGACTCAGATTTCTGAATATCATTTAGGCACCAAGAACATACAAAACATGGTTTCAATTTATAAAAAAAAAAACCAAACCAAAATGTTTCTTCAGCCTGCACTGGTGCCCTCCCACCATCCCTGCAGAAACCATATCTTTGGTGGGACCGAGGTACCGATTCATTCTGCCATTTGGCACAAGCGTCTTCTCAGACAGCTTTAATGCCCTGGCGTGTCCCCTGGTTTGAAGGAACAAGAGACAGGGTATTTTTATTCCTCTTTGATTAGGGAATCACTGTTGGCACCCTCTGCCACTCCGTGCCTCATCTAACGCTCAGTCACAACCACCCGTGCACACAGGTCCACGTTCCTAGCATTTGGAAAAATGAACAAAAAGAAATAAGAGCCAAGTGGGTTTTTTTTTCTTTCATATTACTGGATGTTTAGTGTCTGCTGCAGGAAATTATACCAGGACCCCAGCTCAGCAGCACGGTGAGACAACCCTGTGTCAGACCCCAGCAAACCCAAAAAGGAGCCTGGGGAGGTTCTGGTTGCCCGGATGGGAAGGAGCACCCCGACCAGCAGGAAGGGTGCCCTGGCAATGTCCCCAGCCCTGACCAAATCTCCTCTCCCACCCACACACTCAAGTGCAGACACGTGCTGGTGGGCTCTCTGAAAAACCTTGACATCTCAAGGAAGAAGCTGTGTTTCTCCTGGCCTTCCTGTGTCTGACCAGTCGGGGCTGCAGCACAGGGCCCAGCTGAGCCTGGGAGCAGGAGCTGAAGCTCTGCAGGGCCTGGGAGGGGTATTACAAATGCAGAGCACCTTGTTCTGGCTCAGCAGTGGGCCAGATGTTACCCAAGGTTTCCTGTAGGATTTACAAACAGCCCAGGTAAAGCCTCAGACACCATTAATCCCACGTGGGCTCCAGCAGATCTCATAGTTTGCACCAAAAATCACACAGAAATTATCAACTCTCCATGAAATCTAGTTATACAGCCTGGCTCCTCTTCATCAATCCAGCTGAATTGATTGCAAAGGCTGTAAGCCTTGCAAGACCTGCAGAGTTTATAAAATATATAACTCCTGTGGCAGGTGACATTATTATAACCCATCTCAGAAGCAGAAATAACTACATCCATCACTCGAAATCAATGATGTACATCAAAACCAGCAGTGCCGAGCTCAAAGACAGCGTACTCTGGATCTGGGAATCCCCAAAAGTTTACAAATACTGAGAGAAGAGAACACAGCACCTGGAGAAGACGGGCAATGCATCTGGGCAATGCAGGATACCAGAAGGGTAAGAGGCAACTGCAGGCAAAGGCCAAGCAAGCACAGAGGGGAGGGGGCAGCTGAGATGGAGACGTGCAGAAACAGGGGTGTTCTGCCTTATGCAACACTTGGGAGACGTGAACTGATGAGCATCAAGAACAAGATTCAAGATAATTCTATTCAGTTGAGCAGGGAGTTAGATGAAACCTAGATCTCGTTCTCCAAGACAGGGATCAAGAAAGTCCAGTCTCTGCCTCTACCTGGAAGCGTATGAAGATATCAAGGTGTATCCATTGTCAAAAATGCAGATCCTTACATCTCAGTGGCCGTACCACATACGTGGGTCTCTCCCGCCTGAGCTCCACCATCACCTGAAGCTCAGGAGAGGAGGCACCCTCAGCTCTGCGAGGCCCAGCCTGGCAGATGAGCCCAGCAGGGGCTGAGGTGGGCACAGCAGCCATCCCACCAGGGATGCAACACCCGGACTCGGTGACAGTCCGGCTCACTACAGCCTTTGGTGGGAAGTCACTACAGGAGAAAAGCTGTGGTCACTGCTGGCGGCACGCTCCCTTGGGCTCTCGCCCGCTGGCTGCAGTTGCCCAGCGCAGGAGGCAAATGCCTGGAATCAGAGGACCTGCCCCGAAAATGGGAAATGTTGGGCAGAATTTCCTCAGCTTAACGACTGTAGGAGAAAAGATGCAACGTAGCCTCAGCCTTTAACAGAACTGATAAAAGCCCTTGGAGTGGTAAGACAACACGGAGCCTCAGGCAGATCTTGGCTACCTAGGCAGGGCTGAGGGCAAGCAGGTCTGTGAGCACAGGCAGTGCAGAACGCCCTCCCCTCCCCGCAGGGAGCCATATCCAACATGGCTCTATCCCAGAAACTGGCATCTTGCTCGTCCTGGTTTATGTACCTGTGCCAGGCAGGAGGGGGCAACACCCAAAACCTTCTCCTGTGTCTCTTCTCACCATGCACCAGGTCCAAGGCTGTGTCCATGGCCAGAGGCAGGACCTTTGGCTGCTGGCAGATGGCTTTGCTGCCTCTGCAAGCCACCTGCAGATCATCTACTGATTTGATGAGCATGGCAATCACCTGCCAGGCAGCTCTTAAGAGTAAAACAAGCAACACAGAATCACAGAATCATCATGGTTGGAAAGGACCTCTGAGATCACCGAGTCCAACCACACACACACAAAAAACCCCAACAATCTCAGCAATCTCAGGCACTAGAGCATGCCCTGAAGTGTCACAAAAGGACGTTTCTTAAATACCTCCAGGGATGGTGACTCCACCACCTCCTTGGGCAGACTGTTCCAGCGCCTGACCACTCTCTCAGAAAAGTAATTCTTCCCAATATCTAATCTAAACCCCCCCTGCCGCACCTTCAGACCGTTTCCCCTGGTCCTGTCATTATTCCCTTGGGAGAAGAGGCCAACACCCACCTCTCTACAACCTCCTTTCAGATAGCTGGAGAGGGCCTCCTCTTCTCCAAAGTAAACATGCCCAGTTCCCTCAGCCTCATATGACTTGTTCTCTAGACTCCTCACCAGCTTGGTGGCTCTCCTCTGGACACACATCTCCAGGAGTGGACATCCATGTCCAGGAGTGGACAAATTACTCTAAGCCTGGGGCTGGATGCATTGTAAGCATGGGACCACCACCAAATTGAAGGCACTGGTACTTAACAGAGCACTGAAGGGCTGTGGGACTTACGCTATTTCAGAGGACACCTTGTCAGCAGCAGAAGTGCCACCAGGGGCACCTTGAAGCCCCAGGTAGGCCACTCGTGGTGAAGGGACAAGCTCGCCAGCGATGGAGACCTGCTGCCTGCTGACAGCACGTCCACTGAGACATGAATAATGGAGGCCCTGCTGTCACCACGCAGCTCCTCTGCGGTGAATACGGAGAACTGGGGCACAGAGAGAAGAAACACGGTTGCCCAAGAAAGCATGTCAAGGATGTCCTATGGGGGCAGGCGATTGAACACCACTCCCAGGCTTTCAATGTCTGCTGCAGCAAACTGGAGGAGAACAGGCATAGGCAGCACCTCCAAATGGGCAGAAATGCTACTAGAGGAAGCTTGCAGATAATGAAAAAAGGAGGCGATTCCATCAAGCCTCATCAAAAAGCGGTCACATCTGTGAATGTGCAAAGCACAGAACCCTAACGACTTCAAAGGTGCACCTGAAAACATTTAACCTGCCATTGTTATTTTCACTGAGCCTCTGACAGGTGACATAGATTAAAAGGCACATGTCAATATCCTCCTGGATCTTGCTCAATGCACTCCTGTGAGTGACCCACAGGTGCCCAACACCTGGCTGCCGATTGTCCTCTGAAGTAAAGGTAGTGCCCTTTGTGGCAGGAAGGACAAACTTAGGAGCCACAACTCTAAGGAGATTCAGGAGACACGTCTCTTGCCCCAACCTACCCTCACCGCTCAGTGAATCAGTGCCAACCTCTGCTGAACACCAGACCCCAGCCTGAACCTGCTCCAGCCCTGCTGGGTCTGCCTGTTCCCATGGGATGCTGAGGGCCGAGCTGAGCCCCGTGTGTCCAGGTCCAGTGGCTGAGAGGGAATGAACCTTCCAACATGCTCTCTGCAGCAAGCACAGGGCATACTCCCACACAGGCTATGGTAGCCACAGACCCCCATCTCCTGAGGGATGGAGTGTAGGGATGGGGGTCTTGGAGGGCTCCTCCAGGAAGGAGGAACTGGGCAGGGGTGAGGTGCGTCACACCTCATCCTGGTGCAGTAGCCTGCAAAGATGACTACCAAGGGCTGCAATAAATAAAACACAAGGGGTTGGGGGGGTGGGGAGAGACAGATTTTTAATTTGGAAGGTCAAGTCTGTCAAGGTGAACGCTGCCAAGCTGCAGCTTAATTATTAACTAGCCTGATTTCTGTTGGTATCAGCATCAGTACCTACTTTTCAATGCGGCTTGCACCCCGGACTCCCTGCTGTCAACCCCAATTAAGCCTGATAAGGCCTGGCTATGCCCAGCGAGACAAGATGCTTGCCAGGATCTCCTGGGCTGCCTCCACCTCCTTCCTGGGAAGGGGAAGGTGGGGAGAGAGAGGTCCCCTAAACCCTGTCTGCACAGGCTGCTAAGGCTACACAAGCTGGGGCTGCACCAAGATACTCTGCTCCTGGTGGCAGGGAGCCCACGGGTCGGAGAAGAGATGCTACAAGCAGGGGAGGCTCAAAATACTGTAAGCAGATCCCCTATTTCTCCTTTCTTCTTTCCAGGGGGAAAGGGGAACTCCGGACACATCGTAAATCAAAGTTAGATCAAGCCATGGGGTCATCTGGCTGCTACACCTTCTGAGCTGGAACAGGCCACGGGAAGGCCCTGGAACACCATTAGAGAGGTGAACTACCCATCACCTAGGCAATGCTGCAAGACTACCAAACAGCCACGGACCAGTTTGTATTCCCTATCCCTTGCTGAATAAATTGGATTAAAACCAGCAATGTATTCATGAAAGATTGCTATGAAGGCCATTTCACACCCCTAGAGCTATCTCGTTTCCATCCATTTCTAGGGCAGGCATGTATCTGCATGAAGGTCACCCCTTCTGGGGACTGCACTGCTAGGAAGAAATTAAAACGACAATTAAAATGGGACTTTTTTTTTTTTTTTGGCTGTTGGGGCTCAGTAAAATATAATCCTGGCTAAACAAAGTAAACAGTGAGCATGAATGAGTTCCTCTCTCCCGTGTGCTGTCACGCTGTCAGTCACAACGGGGGAAGACTGCTGGCTAAAAGACACTCTGGCTTTTGAGGCTGGCATATGGATATGCCCTTTACTGAAACACACGCACCGGCAGCCTAGGCCGCTTTCTAAAAAGGGAGGAATCTGCTTACTTAGCCCTGAAAGCTATTTTTGAGGCGTGATGAATCCCGTATCCATGCCCCAGCGTCCTCACCGCTAACCGGGGAACGCTGCGCAGCGATGAGAGGGAGGGGAAGGCACAGGGCTGGGAACGGCGCGTTATTCCCCTGCCAGCCCTGCCTTCAGAGGGCTGCTCACACCACTGCCCTGACAGGCCACGCAGCTGCCACCTCTGCTCCCCACTGCAAAGCGGGCCCCTGAGTGTTAATGCCCAAGTAAAGCAACTTATTTAGACATATTTTCTTTGATCTGAGATGTGGAAATGAGGATAAAGTTTCTGCTGTTTAGATAATTCCTCATCCCTTTAAAGCTCTGAGCCTCCTGAGCCCAAAGTCTTGCAAGCCAACCAGCAAACTTGCTCAGGCTTTCAGTGACTTCTGCAAAGGTTGGAAGGACCACCAGAGCAGTAAGATGTGGAAATGAGGATAGGGAAGTTTCTGCTGTTTAGGTAATTCCTCATCCCTTTAAAGGTCTGAGCCTCCTGAGCCCAAAATCTTGCAAACCAACTGGCAAACTTGCTCAGGCTTTCAGTGAGTTCTGCAAAGGTTGGAAGGACCACCAGAGCAGCATTCACCACTGGCAACGGCGGGGACAACTGGAGTAGCCACGCACTTTGGTATCAAATATTCACCTGTATAAAGAGTATATGGAGAGATCATCGGCAGTGCTGAAAATAAAGGCTATGCATAAGAGCAGTTTCAAAAAACCCCAGGTTTGACTTTCAAGTCACTCCACAGCTCCCCTATACTATTGTGGCCCTCTGCAGCCCCAACAGCCAGCACTGGACTCTCGGCCAAGGGAAGGCTTCACAGCCTTGCAAGTCTGGCTCGGAGAGCCCATTGGGAGGAAACAAATGCCCAGCTGAACCTGTGCCAAAGGCTCTGCCCTGCCCAGTTACTTTGCCTTGTGTAAAATTCACAACCCTGTTTTTCCAGGGAGGGCTCTGCAAGGTGGCTGGGGGCAGAGCCAGGATCTCCCATTTACCCCCAGGTAAGGGCTGCTGGGGCAAGAGAGGTGTTTTCACTCGGGCTCATCCCTCTGGGCATCATCCTAGGGCTTCTGCAAAGAGATGGAGCCACTGCAGTGAGCAGGGGCCACGATGCTGCTGGCCCTGCGGGGGCTGCCCAAGAGGTGCCAGGGGAGGGCGAATGCCCCAGGGCTGCAGAGGAGAGCCAGGGTGCCCAGCGCTCCCGGGATGCAGTCCTGGGAAAAGGGATGCTGCACGGGAAAAGCTGTGTGAGCTGCGCCCGGAGGGAGGGGACGAGGAGCGGGACCAACAGACTCCACTGAGATGTTCAGCAATGCAGTTTTTTGCAAAGATTCCTGCGCGTCCGTGTAATCTAAATCTAACATGACACGGACTAAACGAGGACGTCATTTCTCTCCCTGCTGATTAGCCGTGACTGCCGCCTGAGTGACACTCCAGCACGTGCCTCTGCTCGCCGACCGGCTGGTAGCCTGAAACGTGCACGGGGGATGAGCACCGAGAGCTCAAACCACGGGCCAAGCACACGCCGTACACAGGGAGGGCACCTCGGGGCAACCTGGCAAGTGGGGCCACCCCAGGGACACCCCCCGCCTCCTCTTCCCAGACAGAGAGGAGGCTTTTCTTCATTAACTGGAAAGCAACTTTCCATAGCTGGTGACCAAGTTCTCCAATAACGGCTGCCAAAAGCAATCAGGCTGGATCGCAAGAGAGGGAGGAAAGTTATGTTATTTTAATAGAAATTATTTGGTTCCTGGAGTTCTGATCAAATTAGGCAGCTAGTGAATTAAAGCAATGCAATTACTGGGAAGGAGGCTGTGCTCAACTTATTTCCAGTCCTCCTGGACCTGAAGAAGTAACAAAGGAAAATGTCCAAACCGCTCCGAGGAGTTTTCCGTAAACACCCTAAGCTGATATTTGGGGAGCTGGGGACTTCTGCCTGCCACTAGCAATTTCCTAATTAGCCCGATATCCGATGGGCTCGGGCCATCCCCTGCGCAGCCCATTTGGCATCCTCCGAAAAGCAGCGGAGACCGGAGCCCGCGCGGCAGATGCTGCTCCTTTGGTTTGCAGCACGGCTCGGGCGGGATGAATGCTTCGGTTTTCAGCGCTGCTCGCAAACCCATCAGACCCCAGCTCCTCTCTGCACCCTGCGTGCCCGCCCTCATCTCTTGACAAATGTTTCTTTAGTGCAAATTCAACTGTAATCATATCTGGAATTGGTGGAATAAGAAAAATAGAGGAGGCGTATGTCGCACCGCAGTGGGATCGAGAGAGATTGGCGTAAGGGGGGTTTCGGGCAAGGAAGAGGGGGGCTCAGTATTAATACACGGAAAAACCCACCACAGGGAGAGATGAAGAATGCAGAGCCAGAGCTGAGGGTGAGAAGGAAAAGGTGCTGATGCTTATCGTGCCCTGGTAGTGCTGCCCTGGTGCTGGGAGCACCCCTGGGACCCTCCAGGATGGCAGCCCCTGCAGAAAAACCCAGTGCTCCTTGGTTCATCAGCACAACCCAAGCCCTGGAGCTGCCCAAAGAGAGGGTCGAGCCATGGCCCTAGAACAATAAGAGCTGCATGTTCTGCTTTGCAACCCTGGCCAGGTCATTTCCCAAAACCCTGGGGAAAACTCTGGAATACGGGGAAGGCTCTCAGACATCAATCAATCAATCAATCAATCAATCACTGTGGGGAAGTCTCTTAGACATCAATCAATCAATCAATGCATTGCTCTTAACTAGTTCCTGCTGGACACAAGTCATGTTTTTAATGTATTGCTCTTAACTAGTTCCTGCTGGACACAAACACCATAAGCTGGGGTTGTCTACAACACAGTAAACACACATGTGGAGCGGGGGCAAGGAGGGTTGTGCTGACCAAAGGGGATGAAGACAGAGCCAGAGCAGGCAGAGGAAAGGAGAAAGAGCACTTACCTTGGGTGAGCAGCAGGGCTGTGGGGGGGGAGAAGAACATGAGAAAGACAGGGAGAGAGAAGAAAAGAGGGAAAAAGTTAATATCCCAGGGGAAAAGCGTTTTTGCGGGTGACAGCCGTCAGTGAGCAATGGACATGGCGCAAGGCGGCGTGCGAGCTCGCCGGGTCTGCATGCCGGGGACAGGCTGGGGACCAGACCTGGCCGCAGTGAGATGGGGAGGAGGCTGGTGAGCACCGGGGCACCGGCTCCCCAAAGTCACACCTTCCCCCCCCCCACCGCCCAGCGAAGGCAGAGGGATGGGATGCAGGCAGCGGGTAGCCAGGAAGGGAAGGGAAAAATGGGGGAGGACGGTTACGCTTGCCAGAGGGGCCTGACATGATCCAAACTGACCCGAAGGCATGGGGGGGTGGGTGCCCGCACTTCAGCCAGGAGTGTGTGGTTGTGATGGGGGTTGGCATAACTGGGGAGACCCTGGTAAACCCACGGGCAGCTGAGAAGAGAGGGAGCCATGGGCAGCTCACCGAGAAGAGCACCATCAGGGGAAGGTGCTGATAAAAGGGGTGCTGTCCTCCAGTGTGAAATGGGGCAGGGGGTAACATGACCATGCAACACCCCCTAGCTCATCTATGCTTATCTTGTGCCCCACTGGCCCCACTCCCAGAGGGTCGGGGCGCTGAGAGGAGCATGGGCACACCTAAAGCATCACCGCTTTGAGTCTCCCTGGCTCTCTTTGCTCCCGGTTGCAGGTCCTGCTGTGCAAGGTCATCACAGCGGGATGCACCTCCTGAGGGATGTGACTGTGTGGTCCTGTGAGATTAGAGGTGGGAGGCACGGAGGAGAAAGGGACAAAGATCCCTTGCAAGGGATGACCTTACCCTAACTTTCTGCACAGGCACAGCCCAGCCCTCCTGGTGCCTTGGGCAGTGACCTCCTGGCCTTCCCCTGCCTCCATTTGCCCACTACCCGGAGCTGTCACAAAGAAACAACTGGCTGCATCCTTCTCAGGTGTTATCCCTAGAAAGCCACAGCCTGCATCCATCCAACTTCCAAACTAACTACAGGAGAGTTCATACAGCCAAAACTACTGAACTTTCTTCGAGAGGGGCCAAGCACCAGCTCTGTGCCTTAGCTTTGACTTCTACCTGTCCTTCAAACAGCAAACTGGTCCCCGAAGACTTGGTTGCATGCGATGACGGTCTTGTAATTACTAACACTTATTATCATGCACTTTTAGTCTCAGAAGCTTAAAACTCTGTACAAAGACTGAGTCAGTATTAACAGCCCCATTTGACAGATGGTGAAACAAGCAAAGAGAGGCTAAAGGGAACATTTTGCAAACTCAGAAGTGGGCTGGAGTCCAAAAGTGCTAATTTACCCAGGCTTGCCGGTTCAGGCCTCTGGAAAGCAGGCACTTTTATACAGAGGCACCTAATCATATCTGTGCTGGTTTGAAAGTGATTTCCTAAGCAATTCATCAAAGGTTGCAGAGAGCATCAGTGGCAGAGCTGGCGAAAGTAATCCCGAGTCCTGGCTCCCAGTCACATCTCTCCTCCATCGTGCAGCACCCACAGGCACAGCTACCCCAACAGCCTCCAGAGGCATCCTCCCAGTCAAGATCTTCATCCACCTACCCATCTCCCCAGCTGGAAATACCGTGGGCACTCAGGGAGATCTCCCTCGTCCACACGGGCAGGTAGAAGCACAATGAAAGGGGCAATGAAGAGGCAATGAAGAGGCCCCTTGCTGAGCATTCCCCTTGTTTCAGGGTAAATTCCTTTTCCGAGTCAAAAACCTTTGAGGGAACCATTTGTGAATATGTTCTGTAGCACATATAGTGACACAGAGCCATGAGAAGCAATGGGATGTTTAGTTTGCCCACGTCATCTCCTGTCCTCCACACAGCTCTGCCAGGAAGCCTCCAGCAGGCTGTCACTGCCCCTTGAGCATGAATCTTGAGTCTCCTTGTAGCTCCATCCCACTGCAGCTCCATGCTACCCTGTGGCTCCTTACAGTTCCATGGTCTTCTGCTTCTCCAGACAATGTGGGGAAATTTAATTTGCCTTTTGCAATTACAAGCATTAGTACAATGGGTCGATTCACTGTTCAAATTTAATATAATGAAATATTGCTGGGCCCCTAAGCTACCGTGGTTATTAAAAAAAATATCATTGGATCCTCATGTTTTTTAAAACTGTTATTCTAGTGCTCTGGGATTTGAGTTTATTTTTTTCCCCATTTGCTTTCCAGCCCGCAAAAGAACTATTTTTCTCCCTTTCACTTATGTTATGATACATGAATATTTGAAGAAGCCTATAAAGCTATGAATGAAACATCAAGAATACAGCATGCAGAAAGCCAAGGGATTATTTTATCTGTATATTTCCGAGTGAATGCTGTGCATGCAAGCAAGAAAATGATTTCACGGACTAAAGCTTCCTTCCTGCACATGCATCTGCTAAGGTGCCCTTAGCCCTGACCTGTGATGCTTCCTGACAGTCCAGCTGGGGATGCTGTACCTGTACCAGCCCCATGGATGTCCCCCCGTGATGTTTCCATCCCACAAGCCTCCCTCTGCTGCCCCCGGCCTGGGCTGCATCCCTCCATCCCTCCCCAGGGCACCTCTCCCTCGCCTGCTCTCCTGCTCTGCATGCTGTGCTCCTCGTGGGGCCAAGCCAGGCCACCACAGTGCTGCTGGCATCTCAGGTACTCTCACAGGCTCCACGTGCATATTCTTACAGGGAGCTGCTAAAATTAACTCCGCAGTCAAATGCAGAAGAGCAGTCCCAAGTACCCCCCACCTAACCCTTGCACACGTGAGCGCAGACACGCACCCCTGCCCGCAGACAGGGCAGGCGACGCCGACTCTCCCAGGGGACCCAAAGCCTTCAGCTCTGGACCCCAGTTCCTCCTTTCCTGGGATTTCTCTGCCCTGCAGGTCCAGATTTTACTAGGCAAAGTCAAAATTGTGTGCACGATCTCTGCTTCCCCTGCCACTTCTGAAAGTGGACAATTTAGACCTCAATTTAGCTACTAAAAAAGCTAATTCCTAATAAATGATTTCATCTGCATGTTCTCAATGTACTTTGGAGTGAAATCCTGCTGTGATGTGCATGTTGGTGTGGGGTACAGATCAGCAACTGACCTCCCTCCTGCTTTAACTCTGCCAAGGAAGGTTCAACCAAGAGGAACCAGGCTTACGAAGGGAGCAGAGCAGAAATAGGGCAATCCTGTAAATCCTGTGCTAAATGTGTGTCCCAGTCTTTTCCTAAGCAGTAAAATACCTTTTTCTGCTGTTTACCTCCGAGAGAGAGATTTGACCATGCTGCATGCTTTATTCTGGACTCATTCTTCATTAACATAAATCTCTTCTAGTCAATATCCCTAAAGACTCCAGGAAGCCACTGCATAGATACGAGGATCCTTGTTAAAGGCCTGGAATTTACGGAGTGAGCTGAAATGAAGGAGAGGAGGCTGGATTTTGAGGAAACCCTCAGTCACACCACAGGGCACTCACAGGCACCCAAAAGTGACCATTCAAACCATGGGCTCATTTCCCCAGAGGGGCAAGGATCCCCCGTCTTCCAGATGTAACTGTCCACAGGCTCTGCCTCCAGATTTGCTCACTGAGGTGAGCAAACTGTTTCCCTAATGGACTGTGAAGAATTATAAACATGTTTTTTTTATAGGCTAAACAAGGCAGAGATTTTGCAGCATTAACCTGAATGCTGTTATTATTGAAGTCAATAGCAAAGCTCTTGCAGATTCCAAGAGACTCCTCTCCATCAGGAGAATCAGCAGCGTTCAGCTTAATCACAGAGCTGCAAGCAAATTATTAAACCTTCGGGGAAGGAGGTAACAGCAATCTAACATCTCTTTGCTATTCCCTTCAGCAGCTGATGGAAGAAGGAGTTTCTCAGCATCTGCCCACACTTCAAGAATCTGCAGCACATGTGCTTGTATCAATGCAGCTTATCTTATCCAGGCACAGACTTTTGTACCAAGTCACATTATTTCATCAATATTTTGATATAGATAATTTGCTGGATCAATCCAAGCTGGGAATCCTTCTTACTTCGCAGTCTAATCCTTACTCTGTGATTCCCATCCACATCCCCGCTCTGGGCCACGAAGCCTTCCTGTCAGGGCTGCTGACACTTGATTAAAAGGAGATGTATGATGAGATTTGTCCACACAGGTTGACTCTGCACTGGGAGGGCTGAGAGGGCTTCAGACAAAATCTTCGCACGCCAGGCCATGCCAGCAAGCTGTTGAATAGCGCTCGCCAGCCATCTGTGCTCCCCTTTCCACTGAAGTCACATCTTGTGGGAGACGTGCTTTCTGAAGCAAAATTTTGCATGAAGGATGTCGGCCCCTTTTACAAAGCCTAACCCTCAAGACTCAGCCTTCATGCACCAGCCCCGAGGCTGAATCTTCTATCACTGCAGCAAGCTGAGTTCTCATGAGCAGACTCCCAATTACCCTTATGAAACATTTTTTTCCAAATGCTATTTTCACAATTATCTGCTATCAAGTGAAATCTTCCAAAGTAGCCTCACTTGCCATTCAGGCTCCATCAACGCTAAGGTTAAACACAATTTGAGCAGAAGACTTATCCAGGGAAAGCAAAGCAAGTTTTTCTCTTGTAATCCAGGACTGCAGACAAAGTGTGAAAGCTGATGTGTGAAGAAAGCACTTCTCCAAAATCCCACTGGGCTGACAGAAATAAAATCCTCAGTCCGAGTTGTGATCTGACACAATACCTGAGCTGCCAGGAGAGCAAGAGTCAAACCAACAGATAGCATCTTGTCATCAAGGAAAAGACTTCTTTCACTGAAGGAACACTTTAAAAAGGTGCTGAGAAAAGAGTGGCCAGAAAGGTGGCTCAGGGTGCTGGGAGGTTTCAGAGCCCTGCAGCACTCAGTAGGCAGGGATTCAGTTTATGTGACTGCACATACAGAGAAAAGGTGAGACAAGGAGGATTCCGAGACTCATGTCTTGGAAACGGAGAAGACAAAAAAATCAGGAAACCTGGGAGATGTCCAGGAGGCAAAAGAAAAGCAACATTTACCATCTTTGCCAAGTGAAGAATGAGAGTCTCTCTTTGATTTCTTTTTACTCATTCACTTTGATATACTCAGCTCACAGCAAGTGCCATTTTTGCCAGTGCTCTTTGCATCTGATACACCACTACTGAGTCAGTACCGGTCTTCATCACAGAGCGGCTGGCGAGATACCCATCGCAGATCTGTTCTCATCTCTTTGCGTTATTGGAGCACGTCAACAAAAAAGTGCTGCTAAAGTAAAACTACTTGATGTGAATTGTTTGGATGATCAGAAAGGCTTTGAAAAATTCCAGCTGCAGAAAGCAATTGGTGAAAAGGAACAAATGGGTTGCAAGACAAAGTTTGGCATTAGAGATGTAACATCTATATAAGGGGGGAAATAAAGAACAGAAGTGGTCAGCTCTCCTTATGGCAAGGGTTAACAACCGAGTGCCCCAAGGCTCAAGGCAGCATGGCACTGATATAATTGGGGGTGAACAGCGAGGAGCAGCATCTGCAGATGATGCAAAATGTTTCAGTCAAAAGGCAGTTTTAATGGCTGTTATGTCTTCTGCAAAGTCCTGAGCAACCCGAAGAGAAGAATTTGTGTTTGGACCACCACAGGTACCTTCCTGAGCAGGGATGTTTTTCCCTGGTAAGGTGCTTGCAGGTGCAAACAGCAAGAGCAATAGGATGAATTTCCTGCTGAGCTCTGGCCCTCGCAGAGACTCTGCTGGAGATACACAGCCTCACCTAATCGTGCAACCCAAGACAAGGTCACTCCCCCATACCCCACAGCTCTGGTCAGGGCAAGCAGATATTCCCCTGACTGGTGGCAACTGCTTTGTACCAGCACACGTATGGGACAGCACAGCCAGTAATGCAAATCAGCCACAGGACAGCAAACCTTGCTGCCACCCGCCATCCTCTTTCGCTGCCTGTCACAAACCACTGCCACCGCAGCCGGCAGCAGAGCAGGTCCCCTCAGGGACAGCACAGGGGATCTCAACAGCATGGGGCTACAGACCAAGTTCTGCATCCAAAGTGAACCATCCAAACTCTGCCCCAGGCTGGTTTGAGAAGCACACACCTACTCCCCTGACCACCCGCCCTGCCATCTGAAGCTCTGCCTTCCCTTGGGGCACCACATTTCCTTGTTGATTCCATCACTGCCACCTAGCTTGTACCCTTAAGGTAAGCTAATCCAAACTCTGCCCCAGGCTGGTTTGAGAAGCACACACCTACTCCCCTGGCCACCCCCCCGCCATTGGAAGCTCTGCCTTCCCTTGGGGCACCACATTTCCTTGTTGATTCCATCACTGCCACCTAGCTTGTACCCTTAAGGTAAGCTAGCAGATACCCTCTGTCTGGAGAGGTCCTGGGGCCAGTGCAGGCCCTCGGCACAAAGCTGGCATGGCTGGAATGGACTGGCAGGCTGTGCACAACCCAGCTTGCAGACTGCTTCCAAACACGACTGCCAGTCAGCTGAGGTGCCCAGCACTGCCCCGCTCCCACCTGGGTCAGAGACATCTTTTGAAGACACTATGAAGAGCCTGTCTGAGAACATCCAACACTCCTACAGCTCCCTAGGCACCGGTTCAATGCGACAGAGCTAAGTGGGGACTAACAACAAAACGAGGACACACCGTCAAGAAAACCACACCTTCTGCAGTGCTGGAAACAAACGCGTGGGCAGCTGAAACCCAGAGAGACTCTTCTTCCAAAGCAGCCCTGCCTGCACCTCCCCGGAGAGGCAGGAGCTGTGCTGTGCCCTCGCTGTGTGCGTCGCATGGGGGCCCGTGCATCACTGCAACTAAACCAAGTGAATTCCCAGCGAGGCATTCCCAGCTGCCGTTTGGGATATTCCCCCCATCCGTGGGTGCAGGGTGATGGCAGCATCCGTGCAGAATCTGTACGGGTTGTGCGTGGGCTTTGCAGTAAGTAAACCATCCAAACTGCCCCTGCAACAGGAACACGTGTGCAGGGGGTCAGCAGGAGTATCCCTTCCCGACGCCATACACTTCCTGAGGCCGTGCGCATCCCAGGCTGCCTCCTCTCCGCCGGGAGCTGTCTGCTGGCAACAGCATCTGCTCTACAGCCTTGGCCAAGACCTTCTCTGCTCCCAACGCTCTGCATGGGAAAGCCTCGTGAAGCTCCTTGTTCTTCATCCCAGGCACAAGGTACACTCCTCGGAGATGTCACTGCACGCAGCGCTACGGAGCCGGGGATCTTTCCAGATGCCCTGGAATTAGTGTAGCGACTGTGCCACCTTGTGCCAGCAACGTTTACAAAAGCATTTTAATCTCTTGCCTCCCGGATTTTAAACCTGCAGTGCTCTCGCTCTGACTTTTCTCTAATGAGGCCCGCCAGGGCTCTGCATCTCCTCCTCAGCATGGTCCTTCAGTTCTTCCAGGTGCAGAGGGTCCGTCCGAGGCTGTGCCCTCACCTCCGGCGAGGGAAGGAGCTGGCCTGATGGCTCTGTGCTGCAGATCATTTCATCTGCTCCCATCTCCTCTCCGCCTGTTGCCAATCAGACAGTCCCACTGACTCCAACCGACGCTGGCGTAAATCAGACACACACCACACAGCAAACCAGCATCGCAGTCCTAATAATGAGGACACTGTACAACTGAACCACCTTCGGGGATATTTGGATTTTTTTTTCAAACGTGTTTTTACTCAGCCAGGTGCAAGGTGGCCCATAGCCAAAGAAACACAGGACTTCACAAAAAACCTCCCAATCCTGTCTCTGTATCCCGAAGCTCACTGGTTTAGAAAGGGGTGCAGGGCTCACAGAGAGCAGACAACGGAGCAGAAACTTCAGTGTGATGCTCAAAGCTGCCAAGTGCATAAACAGGAGAGAGCCAGAGGCAGGTATTTTTCCTCCTGCATCTGCTGAGATGGAGGTGGGAGCCTTGTGGACGGGAAGGGGTATTGTGTGGAGAGGAGACCCCGGGGTAATTCTAGGGCTGAAGACTTTGATCTAGCCCTGAACGCTTTGCTGACACAGATTCCTTAAACTTCTATGAAGAAATCTGACTGTAATATGGCTACAGTGAGCAGGTACCTGCACAGAAGGCACATATCACTACATAGCTCTTTCATCTGATGGAGAAAAGTAGGAAAAGCAACTAATGGCTACAAGCTGAGGCCAGACAACTTCTACCTAGTAGCTGTGCTCACACATCTTTACCCTGGAGGGCAATTCACTGCTGGGATATACTCCCACGGGATATGGCAGGTTGGGCACACTGCTTTGGCTCAAGGGCAGCTGGACTTCGGTGAAACCTGAGGGGCTGTGCTTGACACACAGTGAAACCTCATGTCCTTCACTGCCTGCAGGCTGCAGGAGATGGTCTAAGGGCATTACACTATGAATCCTCTTCGGGTTTACATTTTACAAATCCAGGGATGCTAGAAGACATTGTCATGCTAATACAAGCTGTGTCTGTCCCCAGCATCCTGCAGAGCTGTGCATGGGAGCTCAGATGGCCAGAGGGCAGCTGCTGTGCTGGCCAGATAAGAGACAGGAGACATTTCAGCAAGGGAAAGCTGTGATGTACAGGCAACTGCCAGGTGTTCCCATCACCTGCAGCAGCACAGAATCACAGAACGGCTGGGGCTGGAAAGGATCTTTGGAGATCATTTAGCCTAACCCCCCTGCCAAAGCAGGTTCACCCGGACAAGATTGGACAGGAACATATTCAGGTGGGTTTTGAATATCTCCAAAAAAAGGAGCACATGGGAGCAGAAATAAGCCCATGGGCACACATGTCTGTCTCTACTCCATACTAGACAACCAGAAGGTTCTGTAAAGTGTTTTTGTTTAAATCTTGGCCCTCCCAGGCCACCCCAAGGCTGGTGAAGCTAACGGCAAGACTCGCTCAGTGACAAAGAGGTCAGACGCATATAGGACAAGGACAAAGATACATCTGGGCAAGGCACAACCGTAAGCCAGGGTTTATTCCCACTATAATCCTGCTCTGCTGGGAGATCCTGGTTCCCGCTGCTGATGACGCAGGACCTTAGCACAGCTCCACACCTTCTGCACAACAGAATGTGTCACAAGCAATCACAGCAAGGGCATTTTTAGACAAAATACACGGAAAACCATTTTCAAAAATAAAAGCAAAATGAGATACCTCACACCTTCCCTCTTCTCCCATGGGCTTTTCACCGCGCCTCGTAGGGACCCAAGAGCACCAAGTCAATGCCACTGGCAGGCAACAGCAGAGGGAAGGACAGGGGGGTGTATGGGAGGAGCCGAAGGGGCAGCCATGCATTATACCCTTCTCTTGCCTTTCACACTCCCCAAGGTGCTGGCAAAGGAACAGGAGAGGGGAGAACAGCAAAGGTGTGCTCAGAATAAAAACAGTTCAAGACAAGGAAACCCAATCAAAATAACGCAGCCTCCAAGGCTCAAGCATTGCACAAAAGGAGGATCAGAAAGAAGCTGGGCTCTAAAAGGCAGAGATGACACCGAAACAGAGTGAGAATACAGGAAAGCAGAGAATAAAAGTTGATCCATCTACAGGAGGAGGAGAAAAGGAAGGAGGGGAAGGAGGAGAAAGAGGGTTATATTTTCTGGATTTGGGGTTTGGAGACTTGATTCTGGTTTTTTTCTTTTTTTTTTTTTTTTCTTTTTTTTTTTTTTTTCATAAAGGATCTCACACCTGATATTCCTCGTTCCATCCATTTCGGTTCACCAAGGGCAATGAAGAAATTCTCCTGCCTTTCGTATTCCTCCTCATCTACTATCTTAACCCTTACGGTCTTCCTGTAGGGACAACAAGAGAGACAACCGTGTACAGCGGGTCGGCCGGCCGGAGGCGAGGCAGCGGCGGCAGCAGCGGCGGTGGCAGCGGCGCGGGCTCCTGGCACGGTACGGCACGGCACGGCACGCAGCCCCTTCCCCGGCGGGGCGACGTGCCTGCTGGACACGGGGCATCCGTCGCAGCTGCTCCTTGGGGAGCGGGAGGGTGTTAGGGAGAGAGGGGGCTGGCGAGGGGGTGAGAAGGGAAGGGAGAAGGGGAGGAGGTGGGACCTTGCTGATGGTTAGTGGGAGGCAACTTCTGCAGCGCATTTTTTTTCAGTGTCACATGGTAACGGCAAGGGTATCAGCGGCCTGGAAACCACCAGGGACCACCCTGGGGTACCCACTGCGTTTTAGCTGGAGGATCAATTGCTTCTGCTACCCTCACAATTAATAATAAATCTGCAGGGACTCCGGGCTGGGAGCCTGAGGAGAAGAGAGAGAGATGGGTACTCACAGACACATCCCCCAGTGGGGTGAGGTGGGTCTCTGCTGGCAGCTACAGCTCTGTCAGCTGCGAAGGAGGCTGATATTTCTAATTTCCATTTTCAAAATGACACATCTTACTGCTTTTTCTCCTTGATAGTGTCTACCTCGTCCCCCTGACTTGTTCCCCAAGGAGGATGCAGCTTTCCTTGGGAGTGGAGAGCTTTGCTAGGACCTCGAGGGGGACACAATGGGAATAAAAAGCCTTGGATGCTCCAATGGAAAACACTGGGTGCCAGAGTGGGACTGACTCCTTCTCTCTGCTGCCTGGCTCCCTCCGGCACCCCTGCAATGCACACAGCTGCTGGGAGCCCTCCGGTGAACCAAAGTGGGGCATCAGCTCCTCCCTGCCCTCCTCTCCTGCTCCCAGAGCTGCTCCGCAGCAACCGGACCAGGGGGCTCTACAGCCTTGGCCAAGACCTTCTCAGAAATTGCAGGAGCTCCTTCTGTGCCAGGCCTCAGTTCCTGTCTTCACCTAACGTGGGTCTGACCAGGACACCCTGTAGGACCACGGCCAGGTGATGATCTCCTGAGATGCTGGATGTTTATAGCCAGCATCTTCCCACTGACGCTACAGAATTTGCTTGGACCCTCCAGTGAGGATGGCAGAAGGTCCCCGTCTCTCAAGGACAAGCAGGGCTGCTCTCCATCCTTCTCTCTCTGCCCCCCCTCACCCCTTTGCCTCTCCCCGGCCCCAGCATCACTCCCCCCCATGGGTACCATGTGACACGGTGTGTGCGCACAGCAGCGTTTAGGGCAGAGCGGTTGGAGACAGAGAGACATCAGAGGAAGAAGAGGAGAAGAGGAGGAAGGAGATGGAAGAGAAGAGAAAAGAAGGTTAATGTTAGTCTGGAGGGCCAGTACTACACCTTTCTGTAAACTCATATCCACCATGCGGGGGCTCATCAGCTGAATGAAGAAATTCTTGTTTTTTTCATACTCCTCATCATCAATTACCTTGATGTGAACTGTTTTGCTGTGGATGGAAAAATAGTAAGTGTCATAAAGCCAAGAAGGGAACAGAGAAGCAACAGTGGAGGAAGGTAAAGAGTTGAACAGGGTCATTAGAGAGTCAAAGTTTTCTCACCCACTGAACAAGCTCAACACGGCCCTTAAGAAAGACTAAAGCCCCACTCCTGCAAGTGACACTGGACAATTTTCTGTTTAGCCCAAAGGCTGGAATGGCAGGCCACACAGTGGAAAGCAAAGTTAGCCAAAAATAGCTCCAATCCCTCGGGAAACAGGCTCAGGAGCTGCCAGCATGGCTGACAGCTCAGCGTGTGGGCAATGAGGTCTGATGGTCAGCGGGGAAGCAGGGATCCCTCACCCTGCTACCCAACACACACATGTGCAAAAGCAGACACACAAACACACACACACCACAGACACTGTGCTGCTGCCTCCCTGCTGGCAACCCCCTGTGCCGGGCAGGCACCCCCTGACCACACGGGTCACGGGGGAACCCAGCTCTGATATCTGCATGTCAGAGTGAACCCCCCTTCCCACAGCTCCGTACCCACACGTGGCCCTGCAGCTACGACCTCCCCTCACTCCCTACCCATCCTCAGTCAATCCCTGGTGCATTTTGTGCACCACCCATCTTGGCTGGGGATAGAAAAGAGGAGAAAAGCAGGACTGGTGATCCCAGAGCCTGGAAAAATAGCCCCGAGCTTCAAATCCCTATGTGCCTCAGCCCGGAGCCCTTTGCATTAAATAAACCCGGTATCTCCAATCCCACAGCAATTCAGAGAATGAGAAGTCCATCCCTGCATCCTGAGGATACTGCGATCCCCATCCTGGGGCCAGCAGCCCCCTGAAAATCACCATTTCACAACAGAAAATCAGAGAGTTGATTAATTGCCATCGCTGCAGCTTACGTTCTTACTAGTATCACTAATGGCCCCAAAATTATCCAGCCCCCCTCCAATTTGACTCTCAAATCATAACTGCTCCTGCACTGTGACCATAGAAATCCCATCCTCTGTGCTGGCTCTGGTTTTTGGCTTGGTCCCAAACCCTGCCTTTCAAATAATAGCACATGGGATAGAGGGGAGAGTTCGGAAAACCTCTGCTATCTCCATCAGTGCAGGAATATGCAAAAAAACACCTCTAGTTCTTCTTTCTAAGATAAATCAGCTTTAGTTTCACCAGTACTTGTTCTACCCATACCCTGCACTAATGCCAGCAAGCCTCCTTTCCCTTCTCCAGACCCTTTCAATCCCTGCTAATCCAGCCTGAAGGATGTAGGATTTTAAATGATACGTCTCCAGTGTAAATGTTGGTGCTTGGCAAAGACTTCTTCACGATGATTTTGTTGCATTTTCTTTGGAGAGGTTGACCGAATTTGGCTTTTGAACCAGATGTTGTCTGGGACCCTGGAACTTTGCAACGCTTGTTCAATTTGCTGAGTTAAACCTACAGCTGATTCATAGCTCTGATCTTTTCCTTGCTCATATACTACAAAACAGAAGGTGGGATTTTCAAAAGCAGCCAGTGCTTCCTGAACGTGGGTTGCTTTTTAAAATCCTATCCGTAATTACCGCTGCTTACGGTTTTTCCATTCTAGGAACTCCAAATTGCTCAGTATTGCTTGTCTGCAAAAATTTGGAAAAACCTCCCAGAGATGTCATTTCCCGGGGGCCAGCTCAGGTATCACGACACAGCTATTCTAAGGCTTTCTGCAATGAATGTTATGCGTGCACACCGTTTGAGTTTGCTCTCATACGCTAACTTTCTTTTCCTTCCTCCCTTCTTTCCGTCTTTCCTTCCTTCCTTATTCCCTCCTTCTCTACCTCCCTCCCTTCTATCCTTTCTCCCTTCCCTTCCATTTTACGAGGTGGCTGTCCCGTCTCCATGGGTGGTGTGTGCACACACCACAGCAGAGGAGAAATGCTCCTTTAATGAGGACACATGCCCAGCAGATGATGTCCCCAGCTGTGTGCGTGGAAAGCCATTCTACGAGTCTATGATGTGATAGAGAGCAACCAACCACAGCCATGAGCCATGGGGAGAAAATGACCTTTTATCTAGCTCTGAAACAACAGGTGAGGGGCAGAACTTCCACAGACCAAAGCCACAGGTGCCCTGCATGGGCACAGGCAGGACATTGAACCCCTCGCCCAACCCGACTGAATCCCAAAAGAGGAGGAGATGCCTGACCTCCCCAGCTTTGCTGGGAAGCAGTGAGTGCTGAGCAGGTCCACTGTACTGAAAGGTTTGGGGACCCAGTGCAGGAGCCCAGAGGGGTGGGCTGTGTGGTGTGGGGACCCTGGCACCACCCATGGGATGGAGGGCTCCAGCCAAACCACAGCTACTGCCTACTCTTGCTCCAGAGGCAGCGTGTTGCCAGACTGCCCCATGCAAAGAGCAAAGGAGCCCAGCTGAAGTTTGCAGAGACCACGCAGTGACACCGGGAGGTGGGTGAGGGCTCACAGACCCAGTGCCAGACATCAGGGAACATTTTACCCTTGGCTGGGATTTTGCAGCAGAGGTAAGAGCAGCATCACCCGCTCCCAGCTCGCTCTGCAGCCTGCAAGGATGGGGATACGGGGCTGGGCTTGCTCCCTGGTGGGGAAGTGCCCTTCCCTCAGCTGCCTGGCTGCTCCGGTGCCTGTCACCCCAGAAAGGTCACCACTGACGGAGAGCAGTTTTGGTGGCCCATCAGGCCACCCCTCCCAGCCCACCCCAGCTGGTGGGAGCTGCCCTTTCCCAGGCTCTGCAGCTTCCCCAGCCATGGTGAGCAGCTCGCTCCTCTCCGGGGCTATGAAAGCAACCCTAACTACAGCTGCGGCCCGAGCTGTCGGAAATCGTCTGGAGGCCAAAACACAGATTGCATGGGAGCAATCTCATCCCTCACCTGCAGCCACACTGAGAGCTACCTCCTCGGAAGGCATGGAGAGCAGGGGAGATGGATGGGGAGAAGGGCTGGAGCGCAACACCGCCCCGGGAAGGCATCACGTTAATGCGAGAGCTGTGACAGGAGGACACCGAGAGGCAGAGAGCGCGCGGCAGCAGGAGGCTCGGGAACATTTTGCTGCAAGAACATCCTGACAGCTTCTTGAAATTAATGGAGGCAGAAGCGGGCACGAGGGGGGCTGGCGGCACAGCAGCGCTGAGGAGAACGCTCACCACAACAGGAAGCAAGGGATCTGAAGCCCACCTTGCTCAGCTGAGCAGCTTTCATTCCCCAGCCTCTCCTGGCTCTGCATGGGGAAAGGAAGACAGCTTCCAGCCTTACCCTTTCTCTCTGACGGCTCCACTGTGGCCAAGGTGGACCTCAGACAGCTCTAAAGTGGAGAACAAGAGAGGCCATCCAAAAACCTTCCCTGGCAATCAAATGCCACTTGGAGCTGGCAGCGACGAGCCACTCTGCAAACCCTAAAGCCCCATCACCAGCACCAAGACATGGCATAGGCCAATCTCAACCCCCACATTAATACCTCGGTGGGAAATGCTCTTAAATTCAGGCCTCGGTGGTGTTGCCAGCAGACTGAGCAATGCTTTCAGCAGGGCAAGCTGAGAGCCTGTGTTCCTGGGGACCACCTGGACATACAGAAGCCAGGATAGCTGCTTGCTCTCTCCTTTTTTTCTGGGGTTATTGCAAGCTGCCACCAATGGCCGTCAAACAATGGCGGCCTTAGCTCTCCCTTCTACAGCACTTAGAAACAATCACTGGTTTTAAAAGTTAGGGATGGGAAAGCTCCTCTGGGGAGCAACATTAAGTATGAGATTTCCCTGAGTAAGC
This sequence comes from Calidris pugnax, assembly GCF_001431845.1. Lineage (NCBI taxonomy): Eukaryota > Metazoa > Chordata > Aves > Charadriiformes > Scolopacidae > Calidris > Calidris pugnax. The sequence goes on from NW_015090839.1 coordinate 17,157,047, forward strand.
AACAGAAGATGAAATGAATAGACATCGATCTTCTCCTAAAGGACTTTATGCACATGATGTTGCTAAATTCTCCGCCTGGGAAGTACAGAGGATAATCTATAAAATCATTTTATTTGACAACACGTCCGCTTCCAACACATAAGGCAACAACTGGATGGTTATTTGATTAATGTGCTAGAAAATATTGAGTATCTCTCTGTGTGGAGACTCTCATTTGCAGGAATTATTGCTGAGGAGGTTAAGAGGATGTGTCTGCGTGACTTTGGAATGTGAAATAAGGCTCAGCTCTAAAAACAGCATAAGTCAGGAGATGTCACATAGTATATACCATTGAAACAGGCAGGGCTGCACAAGGGCAGGATTTACAGTCCCCGGTGGGATGCTGTTAGCCTGTATGGAAAGCAGCCAGGACAGCAAGGTAAACATCCCTGGGACAGTGAGAAGTACCAGGAGATCTTTAGTAACTCATTAACGTGAATCATTAGTGCATACACCTTGGGTCAAGCCACAGCATTCTTGACACATCTTGATATACCCAAATCCTCATCTGATTTGCTGTGGATGCAGGTCCCTGCAGCATGAATTTCAAAGCGTGTGGTGCCAGTCTGACTCTTCCTCAGAGCTCTGCACTGGGCTGGGGTTTCAACGTGAAACTACAGATAGGACCTATTAGCTCTGCCAGAAGATCTCGTTGAGAAGTCCTACTGCAGAAATGCTGACTAGGTAAAATGTCAACATTTGAGGCAAATCAGAGGGGATTAAGCAAGACTATGCATAGTGGGGAGCTGTCTTTGCCCAGCTCACTGGCAGGCAGATATTGAACAGAGCAACGTGACAGCATGGGCAGACAAGGTGAAGAAGCCAGCAAGAGAAGCCCTGATATGATGCACATGGTCACACGGAGTTCTGCATTAAGTTACCCAGGGGGGGACAGGCTGAGCCATTTTCAAGCAAAGGATTAGGCTGTCACGTAGCACACAGCTGTTTGAGGAGAAGAATCATTAGATCCCAAAGCAGATTCACTAAACTCACCAAGATGATGAGTGATCTTAATTTCAACAGGAAATCACAATAATGATTTCAACAGGAAATCCCGAGTGTGGCCAAGACAGACAAGTTGCACATTGGGCTTAAGCTCATGCTTATGAAAGAAAACTTTTGGCTCCCATGGGGATTACAGAGGGAGGAACAAGTTTTGAAGCATCTATCTGCAACCACCGGTGATGGTCACAGTTTGTTCTAGCAGCCAGGTCAGAATTGAAGGTGCCTCTAAGGTCAGAGCAGCCGTCGGTACCAATTACCTAATCAGACGTCAACAGGATAGACGAACTGTCAGGATAGAGTTTCAAGCAGATCATTGATGTGCAAGTTCCTGATGTATGAGTTACAGAAGAACTGGTGCTAGTACAGGAGCTGGAGACAAGCCACTGCAGGCCAATTTCCAGGAACTGGCTGTGTCATTCATGAGGAACTTGGAAGAGCAGCTGTGCAAGAGCCACTCCACTCCGTGCAGCAAGCACATGAGGGGGAACAGCCCAGACCACCTCCCTACAAGACCAGCTGGCTGTAAAGTATCAGAGATACAGAAATGGGTGGGTTTTTTCTCTTTTGTCTTCAAGTTGGCCTATGGGACAACCAGATGGTAACTAGTTATCACCTTCTCATTAAAATAGGGTTTTAAGCAGTGCTAATCACTAAGTACGAATCTACACATAGAATACCTATATATTTCTCCAGGCAAGCCTGAAGCCATCCAAGCAAGTCACTTGATACTTCTGTGCTTCAGTTTCGATACCCATGAAGTGACTGTGATCCTTATTTCTCACAGGGATTTGATAGGGAACAGTCCCTACTTGCTTTGAATGCCTACTGTGGAAGGTGTTAGAATGATGAAGCCATAAGGAGGGTGAGGAAGAAAGCAAAGAGCACTTGAAGTGGTGGTGGAAACACCACTTATTCATATGAGTAGCAGCTTGTTCTGCTTTACCTGATTTGGTCCTCACTGGAAGGGAGGTGTACATTTCTCTAGGGCACCTTTACACCATTAGGGAATCAAAAGACCTCAGAAAACAGGGCTGGAAGCAACTGCTAGCACACAGCTATTGCCCTGTCTCTGGGAAAGGCCAGATCCACCAAGCCATTCCTGGCAGGTAAGGTGGTTGTGCAACTTTTTTGAAAGGTTCATGGGAGAGATGGTTTTCTGGACAATCTTTCCCCTTATTTCAACTCTTTACCCCTAGGAAGTCCTTTCCTAATGTCCACCCAGACTGACAAGATAAAACTTGTCTGGGAGGGAAGCCAAGAGAAGCCTTTGGTGCTGCCTCCCGGCACACATGGCAAGGAGAACTCCCTATGTCCCTGTTGTCCCTTCCCACACAGGTAGGGTCTGGGACCTCCCAGTTGACCCAGAATCCTTCTACATGTCCCTACGTGCCCTGCGTGCAGCACATGGGGCATCTCCAGTCAATTCCTGTGAGGGCTAGGGCCAGAAACATCCATCTCCTCTGCAGCAGGTCACAAGGAGGAGGAAAAGGTCCACCGAGGAAGACAATGGGCAAGAAGCTGCTGTACCCTGAGGCAGAGACAAAGACCTCAACCAAAAGCCCTGCGTGTCTCCCCAAGCCTGTCTCCCTGGCACTGCGTGGGACCCTCCTGGGGACCACCGGGAGTTCAGTGGCTCTGCTTGGCTGGTGTTGGCAGCGCAGCTTGTGCACCTCACACCAGGTCCTCATAAGAGATAAAGGAGGAAATATTGACACAGAAAGGTGATTACCCTTTGTGTATTCCCTGTGTAATCTTGGCTAATTAGTAAATTGGCTCATTTTCAATTAGAACTATTGAAAATGCTTTAGTAGCTGACACATGATAATTCAAGGGACATGGCCAAGACTAAAGCCATATTTTTTAAAGTCTTTACTTGTATCAGAAAACTGTAAAGTGTTACCAGTAAGAGATCTATAGCGATAGCTGGTAAAAAAAATAAATTAAAAAGTAAATGAAAACCAAAATAATTGGCCAACTGTTATCCTCCCTTTATCTAGGACAGGGAAAGTGAAGTAGTCCCTCTGTGCCTGTTTCACTTTTGGTCAGTTTCATACTGGTCAGTTTCACTTTTCAATCTGTGCTTGTCTCCTGCCACAGCAGCCTAGCCCTGACGTTCTGCTGCCACGCAGAGAGGTGACACGACATGCCACTCATGTCATGACATGCGTTTCACACCTCCTTTGTACCAGTGCAAGCAACTGTACCAGCAAGAAGAACTCAGCGCCGCTAAGCTGCAGGCGGGTGAGCCCGTTAAGCACCGTCACGCCTTGCAAAAAAAAAAAATCCTTAAGCATGTGGTATGTTATTCAGGGCAACTTAGGAGATGAAGTACATCCACATGTGTCAGCCACGAGAACCAGCACTGGAGCTAGTAAATGGCAAACGTCTCACACTCAACTCAGAAGCCCTGAAGAAGAGCTGGAAAAGGCACAATAGGAAAGCACAAAAAAAAAATAATATAAATGCTCTGGGAAGTTCCTTAATGCAGTCAGCCCTGCCAGACAAACAGATTGCCAAAGCACTCTCTATTTCACTTTGTTCGAACATGATACAGTGCTCTAATACTGACACTTCTTCAAGGGAACATGCCACAGTTTGGTTTCAAGAATTTCTGTGGATGGGAAGAAAACGGCTTGTTAAACCCCCTTTCCCTCAGCCGAGTCGAGGCATTTAAGTTGGGTTGCACAAGCATAGCAGCCCAGCTCTACAGGTTTTTGGTCTTTATTCAGTTTAATAAAGGTTTTGGGTTTTTTTCCCTATTAAACATTTTCAGGTTCAGCTACAATCTTTGAGTTCCTCTTAAAAAAAAAAAAAAAAAAGATATCTGGGCTGATCTGTGCATCACCTTCCAGACTGTTGGCTCCGATACTGAAGCTGTGTGTGTGGACATAAGAAGGTCCTTGCCTGGCCTGCTGCAGATCAGCCTTTTCTTACTGACCCTATGAGACCTGATGCTTCAAGGCCAGGGGAGAGCAGACAAAAGTCTCAGCAGCCTGTGGAGCTATTTGTTGAGGTCTGTACAATAAGCACTTGCCTTGTACAAGTAATAATTCAACTTGGCAGCCCATGAAATCAGCCAGTTCTGGTGGGTACCAGCCCGGTGTAGGTGCAAAGCAGTGTCAGGCCCCTGGGCATGGACATTTCTCTCTTTCCTACCTCAGGCAGGTTCCCAGGGGAGCATCTTCTCTGAGAAGATGCTGTGCTCTTTTTCCCTCAGAAAGGAATTTTAAAAGGACCAAAACCTCAGCCACAACCCCACTGTGGTCACATGGTATAAAACTTAAGAAAAAGTAGAGGGTGGAAAAAGAAGGAAGGAAGAGAATTTATTCCTCAGACTTTGAGTTCTTCTGCTTCCAGCTTAGGTCTAACACACCACAACAAAAGCCCACAATGTCAAAACTCATCATGGATGCCAATAGCCAAATGAAATACTGGAGATGCTTCTGTCTGCTCTAAAGAATGGCTCCAAAACCTGACAGGGTGCAGGAATGGGAGTGCCCTGGACAGGAGAGGTTAGGCTGGACTACCTCAAAGCCCCTTGAGATGTTGTGAACAAACAAGGAACTGGCATTCAGCTGGAAGGGACCCCCATCCCACCACAGCTCTCCTGAATCCCACCTGCAAGACACTCATCACTAGCTTTTATTAGCAGCCCCACTGGGCTGCCTTCAAGCACTTCAAGCTGTCGCCCCTGGTTTTAGACTTTTCGCTGAAGGCATGGAGATTTGGAAGCTATATTTAGATGTCTTCTCTATTCTTCAGCAACAGGGTTGCCATGGAGATGCTGGCGAGGACAAGAAGGTGGAGACAGAAGGGGAGAGGAAGTTGAGGAATGAGAAGTGCCAGATTCAAAACAACCCTCACCAGCCCAGGAAGGCTTTAAACTCTTTGCAGGGCAAAAATTGCTGAAGCTTGTTAGCTTAGTAAGTCCCCAGCACTGGCTGGTGGGGTGGCCCTGCCATGCATCACTCAGCCCTTTTGAAGAGACCCAAAAGGCACACTGGGGGCGAGCCATCCAGCACAGGGAGTGAGGCTGATGGCCATGGGGACCTCAACTTCCTGATCCAACCACCACAGCAGGCATGCTGTGGTGAGGGTGAAGGTGGCCACTGCCAGCAGGGATTAGAGACCCTCCATCTCCCCCGTGACACATCCACATCCCCTGTGCTGGCAACAGCTGCAGGTGCACAGCCCAGATGTGCAGCTGCGAGCAGAGATTTGCACCTACTGCCCACAACACTGCTCTTCCCAGCACAGACAATGTAGGTGGAGACCAAAAGCTCCTCTTAACGTGTCTGTTCCCAAGACTTGCTGTCCTACACTTACAGCACTTAGAATAAAATTTGGCTTTCCAAAAAAGGTCAGAATAACCCACCTAATTCCCAGCTTGGGAGCTGGCATACCTCAGCTCCCCCCTGCCTGCCTAGACCTCCTTCCTGGCTTCTCCACATGCCAGCATCCCCAGATTTCAGTGCTCAAAGCACATCAAAACCGGTGGAGAGCTTTCCCATCACAAACCTCTCTGGACATCAGCCTCGCGAGTCCTTCTTTCCCCTCCCTCACCCTGCTCTGCCCACAGACCCGGGCAGCCGGTGCTTCCAGCCCAGCAGGATGGTGTTCAGCCCAGCCATTGGAGCTGCGCTACGTTCAACAGAGCAGCAAGGCAGCAATCTGTAGGAAATTAATGAGCTGCAAACAACGCTGTGCAGCTGCCAGCCTGAAACAAGCCCGCTCTGCAGGCTGCAGATACAATTATTATATATGAACAAAAGGAGCTGGAGCCGGAGCCGGGGTGCTTTGGCTCCGGTCACAGGCTTCTTGTGACCAAGATAAAGGACAGCAAGCTGAACTGTCACAGCACCATCAAGGTTGCATATCCAGCCATTTACACAGAGCCAAGATATTGCATCTTTATCCAAGGCCCTGGACATTTGACCAGGTTCAGTGGTTTTTTTTCCTCTTTTGTAGCACCGAAAATAGGGTCTGGGAGACTCAGCTGCACCATTTCAGTTCTTTGGGACTGTTTTCATTCTATTTCTTACCTATTAAAACACACTGGAAAAAAACAAACAGGACCATTTGTTAGCTTCCAGGAGCTAATGCCTCAGGAGGAGCTGCAGGTTCTCAGGAGCCGGCCAGCCCCCCTGGGCTCACACTTCCAGAATCCAGAGCTTTGGACCATAAAAAAGCCACCTCCTTGTTCATAAACTGAGCAAAAATAATGTTATCGGTCAGCTCTTCAGCAAAGAAGAGTGTTTCAGAAGGGTTAAATCTGGGAGCAGGGCAACCTTTGAGCCTTGCTTGATTTTGCAGATGACCTCGTTTCAGCTCAGAGGGGCTGGTGGACACTTTCCTGCCTCCCCACAGCCGGTCCCCTCACAGGACAGCCCGGCTCAGCCAGAGAAGGGAACCAGTGCTGCACGACCACATCAAACAGACCAGACCACGGCCTGCACAGCCCTCTCCCACCCAAGCGGGTCTCCTTTAATCAGCACAGTCCTCTATCATCTTACTGCTGTAATTTCCACCCTAACACTGTCCCATCTCAGCCTTCACATGTGGATCCAGCTTTGTGGGAAGCATTTTTGGCAAAGCCTGCTGACCAATTCACAGCAGAGACAGCTTCAACTCCTCCTGGAGTCTCTGGCTGATGGACAGGAGTCTCCTCCTGCCCTCTCTGCCTCGTGGCAAGAGTTAGTGCCAAGGCCCTTCACCCATCCTAAGAGCAAGCCCTACCCTCATCCCAACATGCTCAGTTCTTGTTCACTTTCTTGCTGCCTTGATCCTCCTATTGCAACTCCCTCAACACTTTGAATCCTCTGTCTTCTCCCTTTCAGTTCATGACAGTGCTGCTGAACAACTGTTTGACTTGACCTGTCTGGACACGCTCCTCGTGCACTTCGGCGCAAATCCTTTCAAACTCCCACTGAATGTTGGGTTTGCAGCCTGGTGCCACACGCTTCTCACCATCTGGTTAGAACCATAACCTGATAATGAAAAACAACCATTCTCCCAGCCTTGGTCTTCCACCCAGCTCGGTGGTGAGTGCAGTACCCTTCACTCCAGCACCAGCCAACATGTCCCTAGAGGTTTAGTAACATGACACAACTGCTCTGAAAGCTAAAACCTCATGCAGACCTCTACAACAAATCCCTTGCAGTTTCAGAGGAGGGGCTGTTACCTGATGAGCTTCCCCTTTGCTCTCCTAGCCCTTTCACCTTAAAAATTTAACTTCCTGACTCCACTGAGAGTCTTTTCCATTATGGGACCTAGAAGACCTTTTAGGACTTGAAATACAAAGCTAAAGAGCTGAAGAAAAAGGAAAAGATGCACTTGATTATTTTTTTTTTTGAGCTGATTTGGATTTTTTTCTGAAAGGAGGTCCCATCCCATCTCTGCCCAGAGTGTAACTGGGTTGCAATGCCATAGGTGCCTGAGCATCACTCCCTCCCTGCTCCAGCCTCCGCTTTCTTCCAGCTCGCTTCACATGTGCCCCGCAGTGAGTGTCAGTGCTCTTACAAGGAAACTGCTATACACCGGGGAGACTGTCAGGAGCGGGAGCCTTCTGCTCTGTCTGTCTGTTTACCAGGATGTCTGTCTGTGTTTATCAGCGGCTCATTCTATTTTTCAGATGCTGTCCCTAGCTCTGCTCCTTGCCATCATACTCCCCCCTCCAAACCCCGCCGACTTCCTTAGCCACCCCAGAAAGGCACTGGACTAAAATGCATGCTGAGAAATAAACTCTCTCTAAATGCTAAAAGCCACCCAGACAGCTGCTGATCGCCCAGATCCGAACACACGCCTCGTTGGTCTGAGGTTCTCCTCTGGTTTCACACCCGTGGGTAGGCTGCACTTATCTTTGCTCTCCAGAAGCAGAGAGGATATCAAAGACTTGCTTGGCTTCGTGGGCAGCAATCAGCTGGAACAGCCGGGAATGAAACACAGGGGCCTGAGTGTCCCCCCCACCCGGGTCTCTCCCTGGGGACTCACCCGGCCTCCCCGCTGCCGGGAACACCCCTGGCACTGGGGCTGCTGATGGAGCTGGCTCCGTGCCGCAGCTCAGCAGCCCGTTTCTGTCCCGTGACACACCTGCAGCAGCATCCCTGGGGCACTGAGGCTGCAAGAGCACGACAAGAAGTGCCCTGGGCTTGCCAGGTCCTCACCCACACAGCCTCTTCTCCTGGGTAGCTGGGCACTGCCAAGCAAGCTCACCAGCTTGGGGTCTTTGAATTCGACTCAAGCTGTGCAAGACTAAAAAACATGACATTGAACTGGGAGATGTCACAGAATCATAGAATGGTTTGGGTTGGAAGGGACCTTAAAGATCATAGAGTTCCAACCCCCCTGCCAAGGCCAGGGGCACCTCCTACTATACCAGGTTGCTCAAAGCCCCATCCAGCCTGGTCTTGAACACCTCCAGGGATGGGACATGCCATGCAGAATGGGACGGCACACGCAGAATGAAGCTGCCTGAGCAAAAAAACCCTCGTCCTACTATCATAGCAAGACTGAAGGCGAGTTGCACGTCCTGCAACGGTAGAGGAGAGCCTGTGAGTCCCTGCAAACCACAGGCACTGACTTTTTCATGGTCCTAATGTTGAGAAGGGTCTGCACAGAGAGCCTTGAAGTGGGAAATAACTCCCCATGGAGGATTGAGAGATGGTCTACAGCAGAAAGAGCCTGCAGCTGCAAAAGCTGGCTTTGTCAGGCACATTTGCCTACAGAGAACCAGGTCACATCCCATTTCCAGCAAATCAGAAATAATTCTGGGTTGGTTTGTTGCCTTTTTTCTTTTTTTTTTAATGTTTATTTACCAGTTGGTGCCTCCTGCAGAGACAGACATTTTGAGATCTGTGACTGGAAAAAGGAGAAAAAGAAGCTTCTAATGGTATTGCCATCTCTTTAAAAAGCAATGATAGTAACAGTCCCTACTAGCCCTTGGAGCTTCACATCTGACTCTGCTCCGACAGAGTGTGACTGTACAGGATGGCAGCGTTGGGCTCTATTTTAATTTTAGCCCAACCGTTCCAGATCAAATTTTCACAGCCTCCAAAGAAAGAGCTGGCTTTTATCAGAGACCAGAGTTATTAGTTTACAGTTGAGCTGTACTCTTTCCTCCTCATGCCTCAGCACAAATAATAACAGTTTTGCAGGCTAAATGAGGCTCTCCTGGCCATCTGCGAGACCCACTGAAGACTGAAAGATTGCCCAGGTATAATTTAGGATAAAATCTGTTTTTTGGAAGCACTTAGCACTGCTGGTGGAGAGAGAGAAAAAGAGAGAGAGGGCCCAGCCCCAAGTTTTGAGCCAAGAAATCCTGATAGTGCTGAGAGACACTAAAACCTCCTCTTTTTTTGTCTTCCACTGCCAGCAAATCTGATTTGAAATGATCAAGACTGAACATGTGGGGTGTTTTTTTGGTTGGGTTTGGTTTTTTTCCACACTGAGTGCAGATTTCAGATCCTTCAGTGCCTCGTGTTCCTCAAACAGGGAGACGGGCTCAAATTCAGTCCTGCCAAAAATGGATTTAGGTAAGATTGCACCCAAGATTAGATTCACCCTAAGCATCTATGAGACCACCTAACTCCTCTTTCTCCTTTTGGGGGGCTACGCACTGAGGGGTCTGGAGAATAAGTCTTATGAGGAGAGGCTGAGGGAGCTGGGGTTATTCAGCCTGGAGAAGAGGAGGCTGAGGGGAGACTTTATTGCTCTCTACAGCTACCTGAAAGGAGGGTGTAGAGAGGGGGGGGTCGGTCTCTTCTCTCAAGTCACAGGCGACAGGACAAGAGGAAATGGCCTCAAGTTGCGCCAGGGGAGGTTCAGGCTGGATATTAGGAAAAATTTTTTCACTGAAAGGGTTATCAGGCATTGGAATGGGCTGCCCAGGGAGGGGGGTGAGGCACCATCCCTGGAGGTGTTCAAAAGACGGGTTGATGTAGTGCTGGGAGGTATGGTTTAGTGATGATGTTCCTTGTTTGTTGTGTGGGTGTCTATTTTTGTCAGTTAGGTTGATGGTTGGACAAGATGATCTTTAAGGTCCCTTCCAACCTAGAAGATTCTGTGATTCTGTAATATGGGGCATCACTTTCCCCAGAGTATTCACAGCCAGGAGTGCAGTGCTGCCCTTCAGCTGAGCTCAGATGATTTTCTTCCTACCCGTCCAGGTGTTAAGGTTTTGCTCAAGTCAAGAGAGACTTTTTACCTTTAGTCTAATTTAAAGAGAACCCCCCGTTCTTTGGAGCCCCTGGTGCTCCACAGAACTATGCCACCACCCAAAAGCTCGCTTGGCCATGAAGACCAACTCCGTTCACTGCATCTCCCCCGTGCTCAGCTCTAGCAGCACCGGGGGCTGCCAAGAGCTGCCTGGCCTGGGAGAGCTTTCCCAAGCAGGGCATGTCTTTTGGCCGGTGGTGGTTCCTGGCACGCCTCCATCAAGGCGAGATGGAAGGCACATCCCCATCCCATCCCGTCCCCCTTATGCAACCACCACTGGCTAAAAATACAGCCGCAGCCCCGGCTGGGCGAGATGCAGATTTAATGAGGCTTCCATGGCAACGGGCTTCACTTCGGCAGGGACCGGGATGCAGGGGACAGGGACGCCTGGGGGGAGAGGTGCTCCTCGGCCAGGGGAGAGCTGCACGGTTAAAAGCTTGCAGCGGTGGGGTCTGAGGTTTTTTTTCCCCTCGTTGGTATTAATAAAACTGCCGGGCATTCGGTTCAGTTAGCTGCAGCCAAAGAGGCAAGCTGTGTAATATTTTTAACAGACAAACCTGGACCCATTTCTGTCATGAGGATAAATATTTACTAGTCAGCCTTAATTAAACTCAATCACCCACAGGCAGAAATGTTAAGATAGGGATAAATCAAGGAGCCTGTTTCAGTCTACCAATACTATAAACATCCTTCTCAGTAAAAACAGCCTTCTGCCAGAGCTCACGAAATACCATGGCAGAGCTGGCCCATACAGAGCCAGGAGACCTGGGGGTAGCTAAGGGCACAGAGGAAGAGGCTTTGGTTGATGTTTCATGGATAATATCCTCTGTGCCAATGCACAGAAAAAACCCAAACAGAAAAACAACCACTTAATGAAAAATCTAGTATAAAAAGATGTTGTAAGCCTCCTACACTGTGTGTAAGAGTAAGGATACACGCTGGCCAAAATCCCATTTTGGTATACATAACTCAGTATTATATCAACTGGGGCTGTTCTGTGACTGACGGGTGTTTAGGAACCATGGATTACTTCTGTGAAAGTACCTCAGAAAAGCTAGCCTCTTACTAGCTGGTTAAATTTGCTATTCAGAGAGTGACAGCTATGCTGAAAATATGCTCGCAGGGTCACAGATCAAAGCTCCTGTTTCCATTATAAATGTACAGTATTTTTTCCAAAATGCAGATTTTTTTTTTCTCCAGGAATTTCTTCTTATTTCATTTACTGAGTAATACACCACCTTGCACTGGACGCTGCTTCCTATCAAAGGACCAAAAAGAATAGAAACAACTCAAAAAATAATGGTAAATATTAACATTTTGATTTCACTGGTGAGAAACTGAGGCATGGAAAAATTTCATGGGAAAAGGAAATATCCAGCCTCCCCTCAAATCCAAGCATATGGCACTGGGAACATAAAAACCAAGGCCCTCAGAACTGCAGCTTGTTATTGAAAATTCTAGTCAAAATCAAGTGCCCCGAATCCAAGCATATGGCACTGGGAACTTAAATCCAAGGCCCTCAGAACTGCAGCTTGTTATTGAAAATGCTAGCCAAAATCAAGTGCCTCTAAAGTAAAGCACCACCAAAATCAAGGGCCCCAGCCAGAAACCCTAAACTGGTTTGAAACCCATATATCTGAATGTTAAAACAAAGTCACTGCTTCCTACTTCTTTTGGCCCAGCTCCTTGTATTCAGGCATCCTTCGATTCAGAGCAATCTGCCCAGTACCCTTCTCCAGAACAAGCCATTTCTTGTTGATGTGAAAAGTCATCACTTGGAAGCATCTAACCCTTAAGTGAGCTGATTCTGTATACATTAGCTCCCATCAGGTATGCCAATCCTCTTAACATTTTGATTTCACTGGTGAGAAACTGAGGCATGGAAAAATTTCATGGGAAAAGGAAATATCCAGCCTCCCCCCGAATCCAAGCATATGGCACTGGGAACTTAAATCCAAGGCCCTCAGAACTGCAGCTTGTTATTGAAAATGCTAGCCAAAATCAAGTGCCTCTAAAGTAAAGCACCACCAAAATCAAGGGCCCCAGCCAGAAACCCTAAACTGGTTTGAAACCCATATATCTGAATGTTAAAACAAAGTCACTGCTTCCTACTTCTTTTGGCTCAGCTCCTTGTATTCAGGCATCCTTCGATTCAGAGCAATCTGCCCAGTACCCTTCTCCAGAACAAGCCATTTCTTGTTGATGTGAAAAGTCATCACTTGGAAGCATCTAACCCTTAAGTGAGCTGATTTTGTATACATTAGCTCCCATCAGGTATGCCAATCCTGCTAAACCAGGTTCCTGCCCTGTTATAAACCAGCATGAAGCATTTCACCAAGTGTAACAGAAAATCATCTCCCTGCCCCATGGAAAGTGCCTGCTGCTAGGATGAAAACGTGACAGGTATTAAACTACACACAGCACCAAAACTCACATCACAAATTAAGATGCTGAAGCCACCAGGGAAATTTAGGGACATAAAATGTCATTACCCATGCAGAAAACTGGCCATGGCTGTTTGCTAATGTGGAGATGTCTCCAGCGCTGCAGCAGCCCTGGTCCTGGCCACCTGCAGTTTTCAAGCTGGAAAGAAAATCCTGCCTGTTCAGGGATCCACACCTTCCCTCCTTCCTGCTTCTCGTGTCACCAGGCTGCTTGGCTGCAGCCTCACCATCTGTCTCCCCAAGCCTCACACAGAAAGGTTGATGGACCTCCCAGCCTCTGTGGCACCAGGCTCATGCCATTTCAGTGAAGTCGGTCTCTGGAGCTTGCTCTGGTCTCCTTTTTGAAAGGTCATGGATGGACAGCTTAGCTCATACAGACCTGCTTTCTCAGGAAACCATAGTGTGAACCACCATGGTCACATTTCCTCAAGATTTTTCTCCTTTCCCTTTGTGAGCTCTATTAAAAATAACTTTTGACATGAAATAGGCCTGGGCAGTCATTTGGCACTATACAATTAAAAACCCAAACTCATTACCCTACTGAGTTCTGAAATAAATGAGCGAACAACAAGGCTCTGTACGTCCTTCCCCAGGATGACAGACAACGGTGCTAGGGAGGAGCTGGTGCAGCATCTCCTTGATCAAAGGCTGCTGGAGTGCAGCACTGGTGGGGAATGGGGAAGATAGCCACATCCACACCTTTCCTTAGATGAAGGCCAAGTTCAGTTTAAAATTACAGCACAATCCAATATCATTCCTCATAACGTGGAGTTACATTATTAATGGTACATAGTGAGAGCACTGGCCTCTTCCATTTCAAGCTCCTTAGCTTAACCTAGATTTCCTAATCAGAGGAACTGCAGCACTGGAGATGCCACCACACAGTCCTGGCTCTGCCTCTGCCAGCACCCTCCTTTGTGACTCCAAAAAAGTCACTTCTTTCCCCACTTGTAAAATGGGAACAAGTGCTCCTTTGCCTCTGAAGCATGTCATAAGCATGAATGCATTAATATTTCAAGACGCTTCAATATTATGGGGGAGAGAACGCTTGAAACGCATAAATAAATAGAAGCAAGGTTTTTAAGGCGAGGTAATATGCTTTACTAGCTCAACTAACATTGCTATATAAGCTTCCAAGCATAGGGATTTCTGCCCAAATATATTCAGTTTCAAATTTGGGATTTCTGGTTAAGCCTGTAAAAAGGTTTGCATTGCCTCAAATTGCCTTTTCCTGGGAACTCACACCAATCAGCTGTGCTCATACTTCCTCTCCCTAGAGACTTTGCCATTCTCATATCCTTAGGCCATCACAGTTTGCAACAACATAAATAGCTAATTAACTTTTTACTTAAAAGTAAGAAAGCAATCAAGCTGGCACTCTCATCAGCCTCTGGAAACTCTTCATCTTTCCAGCACAGCTCTGGCTTCAGACAACCTAAGATGAAATCTAAAATATTTGCTGCAGCAACATATTCCACCATTGTTGCACCGTATTTGTAGCTCAAGTCATGGGGAAGGCAGCACATAGAGAGGTAGTTTGCCCTATAATCACCTGCCTCGTTACACAAGATCATACATCCTGGTGAAACACTAACTTACAGGAAATGGCAAGGCATGGGACATAATACCAAGCCAAAACCTTAAGAAGGTTCTTGAACATCAGTTCAGTCCTCACCAGGACTAAGGAGAGCTCTTGTAAAGACCAACCTCAGTCTCACAGCAAGGGCAGATGTCAGTTTTTAGGAAACAGGAAGGCACTCCTGGTCTCTTCTAAAGAGCAAGAGCCCAGATGAGTCTACCAAGGACATAAGAAAAGCAGTATGTTTGGAGATCACCGGTCATGCTGCAGGAAACAGAACCATGTAAGCCATCAGAGAGACTCCCCTGAGAAGCCCAGGGCCCTACCCTGGAGAACGGGAGCAGAGAAGGGGCATCCCAAAGCACCACCTCTCCTGCCTGCCCTCCTCCACCCACACTGCTGAGTGCTGCAATTCCCAGAAAGACTGGAAATCTTGCTTTACTACACATGCAAAATAAGATAACGCCTTTTTTGGCCCCAAAGCAACTCTTGCAGGCTTTGCACGTGGGTTGTTTTCACACCCCACAGTGAGACAGAGAATTCTGGCAGGTTTCCACCTCACCAGACAGCTCAGCCACCTGGCCTCAAATATCCTCCATGCTTTCTGTGTTCTCTCCCTTTCCAGGATTTTTCCTTAGGGATGCTCTTAGCAGGGCAGTATTCCTGGACACTGGTCCCATTTTCCTTCTCTTCCCACCCTTCCCGGCTCCGTTCCTAGCAGTTCCCGTGCAAGGCTCTTTGGATCCCCAGGAAGACCAACACAGGACCATCAGCCAGCAGCACAGAGGCAGGCAGGAGCCTCCTGTAAGGGGGACAAAGCATCAAGAGGGGACAAGCTTGGCTGCCATGGACCCTCTCTTTCTGCTGGCAGGAGGGTGTCCCGCAGTGTGACACCGAAGCAGGGACACATGGCACATAACCTGAATGAAGGCTGGTGTCGGCTTGGCTCCTTAGTCCACTCAGGAGCCCTGCTGTGTCCCCAGCTCTCACAAACCAAAAAGTCAGCAGATCTGTCAAGAATGATAAAACCCAGCCACGCGCCCTTAGACCTCTGCTTGTTATCAATTATGAGGCTCGCTGGCAGAGCTTACAGGCTTGCTGTGAATAGGAAGGCCACAGCCATTTCAAGCAATCTGGTCTCCTACAGGACCCTTAATGTCCTAATGTCTCGCACGCTTTCATGCCTTTACCCTTGCAGCACTCTAATGAGACAGGAGCCAAGGGAAGAATTAAGTACAGGAGCTGTGGTTCCCACCCACAGAGCCCAGCAGGCACCACAGAACTCCTACTAGCTCCCATGAGGGGAGAAGACCCTCCCCTAGACAACAGTTCCTGTAGATGTTAGCTAGGGATGGAAAATGATGCCTGAAAACTGCCAGGGTCTAATGCCTCCAACCAGATTGTCCAGCGAGCTTTCAGTGGCTGAAACTCCCACCCCATGAAGCAGAAGCGTGCGTAGCTCCCCGTGGCTGCACCAGCCCATCATCAGAGGGAATGAACCCCTCTGAGCAGGGCCACATTGGCTCCTGGAAAGAACATGGGTATAGACCGGATCACCAGAGTTAGAGCTGAACTTACTGACAAGGTATGTCTTGAAACCTCACAGACAAGAACTAGGCAGCTTGTGTCTTGTCTGGAGCCCAGAAGGAGCGCTCGAAGCTGGGCCCAAGGCTTGACGAACGTGCTATGGTTTTGAACTGCTTACAAATGCATCTCTACAACTTTACTGCTCTTCAAACACCAGCAGTGTGTGGGCAAGGAGTCATCAAGCTTTGCCTTGTATTTGGCTCGATTTTCAAGAGCTCGTAAGACAAGACTACACCCAAAGATAGAAAGAAGTATTTTCTTTTTTTGTTATTTTGTCTTATTCATAAGCACGCAATCTGGTGTGCTGGCTGCAAAGGGAAGTCTGTAGTAGATTACACGTTCCTTGCAGGCTGTTGTTGCATTTGGGTCAGGCAACAGGAGAGGAAAGGGGGATAATAAAATTATAACACTTTTTTTTTTAATACTCTGAAGCTTCTGTTAAATCTTGCTTAACAACACGCTGGTCTGCATCTCACACATAAGTGATTCTCTCATTTGAGCCCTGATCATCTCTGGAGAAGAGCCTGCCAGAAGTAACAAGGTGACAGATTTGTAGTGTATGTCTTGGATAAAAGCCTGTCTTCCATATAAGGTACCTAAGAGATGATGCCTAAACTGAGCCTCAACTTATTACCCAAAATGAAGACGTTTATAGGCGGAAGAGCCCTGTTAGCCATTGTTTTGTGAAAGGGAAGGAAAAATAAACCATGATGGAAGAGGAGAAAATATCAGACAAAAACTAAAGCAGCAACAGCAGAAAACCTACAGGCTGAATGAGAAACAGGATTCAGGCTATGCAAATATCTGGCTCTCACTATGTTCTCTTACCCCAGCCAGCTCAAGCCTGGGGCTGGGGGAAGGTTTGCTGTTGTCCTTTTGGGTTTTCTTTTTCAATCTTGCTACTTGGGTTAAAAGGGGCACGATATTTCTAAATTGGCAACAGGAAAAATCACTAGCTTGCAGCCCTAAAGAAGACACTCCTGAGGGCTTAAACCATCTCCCACATTACTACTAGTGTGCCACATTCTCTTCCCACCCCATGTCAGAAACCTACCTCCTGCTTTAATGTCATTTTCTGAAGCAGCTGAGCAAGAACTCATGAAAGAGACTCTGTATGTTAAGCTCAATGTGGGGAAAAAAAATCTCACATAAACGTAATGAAGTTGCGTCCACTCCTACATATACCCAGGAGCCTGCCATGCTCCCTAAGAGTACCTTCTGTTTGTCGCAAGGTGGATCTGCAGTCTCTTTTCTCTTAAGCCCTGACACAACAGGCTGAAGGCTGATTTTACTGCTCTGTCTGGTGTCTTCTCATTTGGCTCTAACCCCCTCCAATATATACGCAATATTTCAAATGCTCTTGCAGAGATGGGCCTCTTCTGCATACCTGACATTTTTATAGTCCTGGCAAGCCATCCATTTCTATTTAATTTAGTTCCTGACACAAATAAATATATGCACTGAGATTTACATATGGGTAGACCGGCCAATATTTTCAGGCTTGCATGCTGAGGGCTGCATCTGTACTGCAATCACGGCTGTAGCTATACCTGGTATCAAGCTACTCACGTTGGCTATCACCAGCTAGAGCAGGGGCTGCTAGCAACGTAGTCACAGCAGTGCAGAGCTCCTCATGGGCTAAAAGCCACCTGCAAATCCGAGTAAAAATTAATTGACTGCACTGACTTCCAAGCTACTGCAACTGTTTTAAACAGTTCTCCTTCTACAAGCTGCAGTCACAGCACAGATGCATCCAGAATCAAAGGCCTAAAATAGAGGTTTTATCCTTTCTGCACCCAAACTGTCCTGCAAGATGCTGCGTAGACACAGCTCCCCCTTCCTCTTCACATTTATAGGCTTGTTACCTCTGCTTGAGTGTTTTGCCTGTAGCTCCTCCAGACTGCCCACAAGAGTACACACAACCTCTGCCGGCCCTGGACAGAAGGTCTCCTTGATATCAGGACCTAGGTGCTGCCTACACCACCATGGCTGTCTCTGTTACTGCTGCAGCAGGGGAAGGGAGGGCTGGACCAGCCAGCACTTATCTCTGTAAGACTCAAGCTGATAATAGCACTAACGTCTCTGGCTGTGAGCTCAGTTGCACTGGCCTGCATGTATGTAATCAACACATGGGTACCCACCTCCTTCAGTCCTGAAAATGCTTGCTTTCCCACTGGATAAACACAGAGAAAGGTGCCCTCCCGCTCACCTGATTCAATGACATGTCCACAAGGGAAAGAGGATTGGTGACCCCTGTTCTGACATGGATTAAACCACTGGCTGGACTTCCGTGAGCAGATTAACGGAAACGACTGCCTATCCTTCTGTTCTGAAAGGAAAATATAACCTGCTCATTATGAAAGCTGAAAACTGAGAGAAAAGTCAAACCTTGCACTCCTGGGATTTTGAACTAGAACGGCCAGAGTGGTAAAAGGATGCTAAATATTTCAGCAATTGAAAGAACGCGAAGGCAAAGTTATTAAAAATCCATATGGCAGACAGTAGCTCTTAGACCACGGTCTGTGGGGCACCGGTGGCCTGCAGAGTGTCCCTATGTGGTCACCAGACCGGCTGCTGTCGCAATGGCAAAGCATCTGTCACTTTTTAAACACTGACCTGCCCTGCTCTTTCTACTCCTGTCCAAGATTCACAGTTTCCCGAGACTATTTTTGACCAGCTGGGCTATAAGAAAGCCTCAGCCTGTCTGTCTGCACCAGGCTCTCCAGCAGCTCCTTTTGATGGCTCATTTGAAACATGTAAAGGGAGCCACAAAAAATGCCAGGCAGAGGAATACAAACCAGGCAAGGACCCCTGCAACACATCTATCAAAGGCTCTGTAAAGAAAGTAAGCAAACAGTACAAGCGTCATGTTGGGCATGGTGCTCTAACCAGACAGCTGTGCCCACTGCCCCGAAAAGACTTTCACCTCATACTTTTCCTACAATGTTTGCTAACATTTCCTTTTTAAATAATTAGCTGTGGCATTGTGTTTACCTCAGGAAAAGAATAGGGTTGGAAGAGGAAGATGATGGGAAAGTTAAAAATGTCAAGAGGATCGGCTCAAGGAAATCCCCAGTTGCCGTCCTGATGGATGATTTTCAAAAGCAAAAGAAGAGGAATTCCCAAACCTCCGTCATTTTCAGCTCACTTTGAAGAGCTCCCTTACACAGTTACCCTGAATAGATGCATCTCTGATAGAAAAGCCTGACCTGAAATCTTGTAAGAACAAGATCTCTTATGTTTCTTTAACTTCAGGGCCAGAAAATCCACATGAGCAGCCTTCATCTACTCGGGGTTTGCGGTCTGCGAGTGCCTTCTAGCCCTTCATTAGCAACGTGACTAACGCTTGTCACGTGTGCTCTGTTATCACTCCCATCCTCCCCGCGGGCTCTGGATGCAGAGGGCTCTGGATGCAGCACAGAGTTTTATCTCAGCAGGGTTTAGCGGTTTGCTTTTTCCAAGGTACTTGCTGCTGTGTGGTTCTGTTGGCCACAGCGAGCTGCTGGAAAGTGCCCTGCGTTTGGAGAGGGAGGGGGCAATGTCTGGGGAGGTCCCTTGCTCCTGTGGAAAGTCACTCCGCTGCCTGGCACAGGCTGTACCTGGCAAAGAAAATGTCACAGCACCCTGGCATTTATGGTTCAAGCCCAGGGACAATTAACCACAAGCATGGCAGTAACGCATTATTGATCCTGAGTACGGCATTAGAGCAGGAGATGCCTCTTGCTGGATGAGAGGACACCTATGCCTAACAAACAAAGGATCTTCCAGGACACCATGCCAAACACCTCACCTGCCTCAGCACAACTGGCAGGGGGCTAATCTCACCTGGCCCATCAAAACAGGCCAGTTCAGCACTAATTAATTCTTGAATCTCCTTCCTGATACATGCACTTTTAAATCAGGCACCCTCATGAAGTCGGGGCTGTTAAGAGGGGGACCTATCTGTGAGTAGCACGCAAAGGGTTTTGTTTCTTTCTTCTCCGTGTGGGCAAACGACATCGTGAAAATCCCAGCTACTTCGATCTGGTGACCGGAGGCACTGGGTGACCTTATCTCTCAACCAATCTTCGCCGTAGCTCCCTCTCCCTCTCTCTCCCCCTCCTCCCGTGCTAGGGATGGCAGAGCATCGCCGCTGGCACGCACAGTGAGTCAGCAGCCCCAACACTTCCCTCTCCTGGAAACACTCCTGCTCCCACCGCCTCGCTGCTCGCAGCCCCTCCGACTAAGATGGGGCACCCCAGATTTGACAAAAAGGTGCCTTATGAGGAGGCAGGTCCTCTAACGCAGCCAAAACACCAGCCAAAATTGCTCAGTCTGGGCCAGGGGATATGCAGAATGTGCTGGTCCTGACCCCAGGCAGGTTGCAGGAGCCTCTGGACAACATCTCCTGTCCCCAGAGAGATGACTCGCAGGGCCTGCAGGGCTCTCCAGGCAATGCTGAGATGGTCATGCAATGTTTCTGAGAAGGTGAAATTGGTCAGTGAATGAATGGTGTTTTTTGAGTTTCTCAGCCAATGCTCCTGGGAGTAAAGTGTTATTATAGCAAGAAAAAAAAAATGCTCTCTGAACTCTTGTTGCTCGCATCTGAACTGAAGCCCACTCCTGAGATTTCAAAGGAGCTTCTTTAGCTTTTTAACTTTTCACTGCGCTTTGCATTTCCACGCCTGGACAGAGAAAAGGCTAAGCAGACCAATGCAGTTTTCACAGTGTGTGTATCACGTTCAGCATTGCACTGGCAATGCCAGGCCTCTTGAAGTGAAGTTCCAGCCTCCGCCTCTCTGAAGAGGTCTGAACTCTTTTAAACACTCCAATTCTGGCTACACTTTTAATCAAATCCTTTGAGATCACCTTTGGGGCTGGCTGCCTTTGTTCTGCAGCCAGGAGCACGTCCCAGGCCTTTACGCTGCTCTGACTTCAGCCATAGCCAGTGACTCTTTTGAGACTGAGCAGCACTACCCAGAAAGGACCAAACCCAAGGCTTCTGTGCTTGCTTTGTATGGTACCAGCTAGTCCTGCAATAATGAGGCCTCCACTGCTTTTCCATCACAGCTGAGCCACTGTGCATCACAGGTCCTCTAATGAGAAAATTTCTGAGAGAAGGTGGGTGGAACTCTGTCCCATCACTGACAGTGGTGGGGTGGCTTTTTGCCTAGCTCTCACAATGTCCCCAACGAGGTCTGGATGCCTCTAAAAGGAGCTAACATCCCTGATGGACTTCTGTGGTTTCACCTGCTTTCCAGGCTGGCGGGTGTCCTACACTGGCCACTCACTTTCTCACCCACAGAGATGTCACCAGGAAAGCACATCCCTTTGTACTGTCCATAGGAGGTGTTGAGAGTCTCATAACACTGACTCAAGGAACTATTCACGACAGAATCACACATACCACTTCCAAGTAGTTTGTACTCATTCTTACTGACTTTGTCTACACAAGAAACTGTAGTGGTTTAACTAAAATGGGGTTAAAAATCTGACAGCCTTAATCTGGTGCAAACCACAGTAGACACACCAAGTAGATACTTGGCTTACCTTATTAACAACATAATTAGTTAAAATTTTGTTCCTTAGTGTGCAAACAAGCTACAAGGCTAATCTAGTATTGACATCCAGGTTTGCAAAAAGCAATAACCTGTTTAAGGATTATCTGTGCCGGATCTGCCTGTTGATCACCCTTTTAAACAACAGCGTATTATGATCACTATTAGCAGAAATAGCTATATAAAAAGGAAATATATTAATACATTCCCATCAGTCTTTCAAGATCTAGCTTATATTTTTGAAATTCATATTGGCTTCAGAATTCAACTCCATATATCCATCCTCTGCTGTAAATTCACTCCTGAAATCAAATCTGTCGGTGGCATGAAGTTTAATTTGATCTTGTGACTCTCTCTGGTATTTGCTACTATGCTAACACGTTACATTCTGGACAACATATTAAGCTGTGATATAACATCGGGGTCACACAGAGATGAGTAAGAAGCAATATGAGAGTCCGTGAGTACCCTGATCCTTCGCTGCTGCCTGTGCTTTGAGTTATTCATATTCTGCAAGGGCAGAAAGATGATACAGATTTCTGCTTAGAAGCCTGAACCACGGTGCAATAATCAGACGCCAAAGGTTAGTTTTAGTCCAGCACAGAGGTGACTGCTGAGAAATCACCCAAAAAACTCCAACCCAGAGGGCTGGGGTGGAAAAGAGATACACCTGGTATTCAAGTACAAGCACCAGGCTGCACGTACGAAGCTTTGGCAGCTCATAAAAGGCAGTCATCTACACATACGCCTACTCATCCCCGTGGTGCAGGCTTCCAGATAAGAGGTAATGCTTCTCTATAGTACAAATGATAGGTATGGAGATACACACAGCAATGCACACTAACAGAGTGTACCAACACTGATACCTACATGCTTAAACATCATCCTCACCAGGAGACATGGGATCTCCTGCCTGCCCACACTGTTTCTTCCAGGAGAGGATGTGCTGGTGTGCCAGGCTGCAGAGCCTTCAGCAGTAGTAGCATCCACTGATGGGAGAAGGCTTGGGGCCAGCCTGAGATGGTGGGTGAACATCAGGCAGAATGTCTTCTTTCCTCCTTGTTCCTGCCCAGGATGCCACGGTGAACAGGAAAGGAAGAGAGGAAGAGGAAGAAGGACCCTGGATCTATTGAACCTGGTGGTCTCCACAGGCTTGGCCTTGGCCAGGGTGGTGGAAACTTACATATTCAGAAAACCATCCATTTGGCTTAAGGTCATGAGATTGAAACCAACAGCAGGAGAAAAAAATGAAGCCATCTATGAGGTCTTTATGGTATAGAACCATTCATGCTGCAGTTATGCTCAGATGGAAGGGCTGAAAGACAACATCAAGATGTACCGTACAGATGGGGCTCCACTGCCGCTCCAATATTCAGTACAAAGGGACAGGTCTGAGCCTATAGAAAAGGAACTATACCTCACAAGAGGAAGAGCATTCAATTCCCACAAACAAACAAGAAAGAAAGAGAAGATAAAGCCTTGTCCCCAGTACCTACCTCAAATAAGTGTTTGGGCAAAGCTGGGTTATTAATAACCCCAAGAAAGGGCTATCACCAACTTTCATCTGGGATGCCCAGGAGCAGACATCAGTCATGCAGATTCTTCCTCCCTCCTACTGTCATTTATTTAGGTCTCCTCTTTGAACAGCCTGTCCTCAGTCACCCAGGCAGCAGAGCACTCACAGAGATGCACCATGTGCATTTTCAAGATGCAGAGCCAAACGTAGCAGAAACTCAAAGAGACTGCAGATCTCATGTTTTGATTCCCTATTTCAGAGCAAGGGTGCTCAGATCTAGAGTAGCCAGAAACAAAGGGCTGTTGATCTCTGGGTTGCTCTTGTTGGACCAGCATGTGACAATATTGGGTCACTGCAGAGTGAAGCAACCCTGGCTTGCGTGGCACTGGACGCAGCAACTGCTGGAGATCTGGGCCAGGCACTGAGGGACTGACCCGAGAGCACTCTCTGGAGTATTTGGCACCTGGAAGACTGAGGAAAAAAAGATCCCTTAACAAGCTTCTTGTTGGCTTCTCCCTCCTGGACATTTTTGGCTCTCATGAATGTGAAATAAGCCTTTTCTATAAAGATGCAGATAACGTGGCTGGCAAAATCTTTCCTTGAACACGATCGGGGAAAACCTAAGGAAAGGGAAAGAAAAGCCCCATTTCCAAGGGATGCTTTGGTCCTCTTCACATTACCCATCACTAATGGCCCGGAGTAAGCTGCCTCACCTCTATATGGTCCAGGCCAGCAGGCCAATGAGCCCTGCTGTGAAGGAGCAAGCTAGAAGCAGCCTCAGCAGAGCCTCCCGTAAACAGGTCTTCTCCAGAGCCTCAGCAGGGCCCCCCGTTCATCAAAGAACTGCTTTTTCAGCTGAGGCTCTTGCCCCTGGTCCCTGAGTTACACTGCAGGCACGTGTGCATCCCAGCTGCATGTACCCCACTGATGCAGCCGGGACCCTGACCTGCTCCCCATCCCTGTCTTACCTCCACAGACCTCTCCTGCACATCACAGCGTTCCCACCACTGAGCAGTGCTCACTCTGAGCTGATGTTCACCACTGACATTACACACCACCGAGCCCTCCGGCTCCAGGCACAGGCAGCTTGTTCTGCCTTCCAGGCATCAGAAAGCAGGACACTAAACAAACATGGGCCCACGTGCTTTCTGCTGCATCCTCCCACATGCCCTGCCAGATGACCACCTGCAGTGATAAGGTAGTTGTCATGACTTTAGCTTGATATTACTCATCCCTTGGTTTCCAAGGGCGATGTCCAGTCTGGGAGCAGGCAAGCCCTACAGGTCAGTAAGACATCCCAAGGTGCCTTCAGGAAAACAGGACATTTATAAAACATAACCGTGTGGGATATCAGCTGTGTTGCATATCATCATGCTAGCTGCTGCTTGCTCACACCCAGGTAAACAAAGAAGCCAAGAGTGCGCAGCCATCTCATTTTATTAATTAAAATGACTGGCATTTATACAGCACCAAAGCACTTTGCAAATCTTAATTAAGCTTCACAGCAGCCCTGCGAGGTGAAACGTGTTCCCATTTACAAACAGCAAAAAATGAGACAGTGAAGTAAGCGACCTGCCAGTGTGCTCAGAAGCTCAGTGGAAAATAAAAAAATAAAAAGGGAAAAAGAATCCAAGATCCTGCCACCTTCCCACCGTTTTCCCTAGCCACTGCTCCCTACCCCATGCTGCCCCACAGCTTTGACCCTGACCAGACACGACAGGAACCTCTAGCCCAAGCAGCCACACACAGGTGGGAGTAAAACCAGCATGAGAAGTTGAAGTGTTCTCCCATGCCTAAGAGATGCCACAGGGACCTATAAAAATTTTATTATTTTTCATATATTGAAACAGGTGGAGAATCTACAGCCAAGGCTTCAATACGCCTCCAAGTTCATTTCACACTGCCCAGGGCCACTGATTTTTATTGTGCTCACACTGGAGAAGACTAATACTGGGTGTCTGGGCACAGAGTTACTCCTGCTGAGAAACATCCTCAGCCAGGAGAAGCTGGGAGACTCTGTCCTCCCCAGTTTGCCTGCCCCATCCCTGGGGGGAGTCCCCACATGTGCTCCCCACGGTCACACCAGTCCTGGGGGCTGCCTGCAGTGGTCCTGCCCCGACGTCACAGCCACCTCCAGCCATCAGCATGGGGGGACAGATGGCAAGGGGGTTGGCTGAGGAGGGGTAGAGGGGAAAGGGGGAAGCCCACCACTTGAAAAAGCATTGCAGGGGGAGAGTCTCATTGGTCTGGAAGAATGGGGAGCTGGCAGGGATGAGGGATCTTTTCCCATCTCCCTTCGGGTGGGACCTCATGCTGCAGAAGCGGCGCTCTGGAAGCAAACGCCTGCCTGAGGGAAACAAGCCTGACAGATATTTTGCACAAATAATTGAATTATTTTTAGATGCTCAACACACCCACTTGCAAGACAGCTAGCCACGCAGAGAGGAGCAGATCTCGCAGCCCCTTACTAATCCACTGAAACAGCTAATCTCCTTAACCCTTGCAGCTCATGAATAATGGAAGACACATGATTTCCTTCGCAAAGGCATTGCGCCTCCTCACTTCTAGCCCAGACACTGTGCCAAAAGGAAGACGACCTGCAGCAGGGCCTTTTTTTGTGGTTGTTTTTTTGGTGTTTGTTTTTGTGGTTTTTTTATTGGCGGGTCCAGATAGGATGCCAGCAGAGAGGGATCAGGACCACCCATGTGAGGAAGCGCTCTTACAACAGAGAGACCTTTCCTTCCTTCCCTCTTTTGCTGTTTCTTGCAGCTTGACATATGCACAGGCATGATTCATCCCTGCCAAAGAGAAACAGGGTCATCAGCAGCCATCCCAAAAGCATGATAGCTGGGTTGAGGGAGGAGAGGTTATTGTCCAAGCATCTCTAAGAGCCCCAAGCTTAAAAGCCAAAGGCTTGGTTTCGCTGAGCATGGAAAAGAAACCCCTGCAGTCACCTTCTGTTTTTCTTTGACTTTTCATTACTTTTGCTAGAACAGTCTGAAGCATCTTATGTTGAAAGACAGCTCTGTCTCAGTGCTCCGCGTATACCGCTTCTGCTCAGTTCTGTCCTCACCCTTCACAAGATTGAGAGTAGGATCCTTCACAAGAGCAAGTGTAGGGTCTGATTCCCAAAGGCTGTATCACCACCTTTTTGTCTACAATGCATGCTTTAAACAGCAGGTCTGTAAAATCTTATCAGTTGAATAAACTTGTGAGATAAACAGCATATGGAAAAAAGATCCCTAAGTACACACATATACACACTCACACAAAGCTCAGGGGAGATGGAAACTGTATCATGGCTTTATTTTCTCCACAAAGCCAGGACACAAAGATAATATCCTGATATTTCAGTGCTGCTGGGGAAATATCCCAACAAACACAAGTTTCATTGTATTTCAACCAGCTCTATAAGCAAATCTGCAAAATCCCTGGAACTGGGGGGAAAAGGATCACACAACATTCACAGAGGCAATCATGTTGCTGCATCCAGAAGAGATGCAGGAATTGCCCAGCCATGGATGCTGTTATGGCTGTATCAGTTCTGCTGCTAAATGCTCTGGAGGAACCTCTCAACTGCTGCAAAACAGAGCTGTGCTTTTCTGAAATCCTCGTTGCATAATACTTCCACATCATCAGATACCTGGGTGAATTTCTAGCACAGTTAGGGTGTAGAGGAGAGGTGGGGTTGGGGGGGAGAAAGAATATTTCTGTGCCTCATGAAATTTGTATAATGGATCCACAAAGGGCTATGATTTATTTTAACAATATGCCCCAACCTGAACATATCCCTGCTCTGCTGCTGGGAGAACCTGTGCTGAGTTCAACCCACCCAGCCCTGCAGTGCCCAGCTAAACTAGTGCACACCAGTGCAGAGGAGAAGGCCTGACTCTTCCCAACATCTGGCCACAGCACCGCAATCCTGCTTTATCAGCAAACATCCATCAAAAAGTCTCAAAGTTATCTGAGTCCAAGCTCAGGCCAAGGTGCACTGAAGTCAATGCCAAAGTTAGCCCTGACTTCTGCAGAGACAGCAGAAGTCCCATAGCTGGCAGTGGGTCTGTAACAACAAATTTAATTTATATATCTTACTTTTCCAAATTCAGCAATATTTTCAGTATAATTATAGCAGCATGAAGCTTAGTGTTCAGGTCTTGGAAGATCTTTAGGCATCCTAGCATTTGTATATGCCTACTCTTATCCCTGCTGCTGTGGAAAGCACTCTTTATGGAGAGCCTGTTTGCCAAGAAGTGGTTTTACCTCCTCTGGAAACCTGGACCTGAAGAAAACCCTCTCAGATGCTCTACCATCAAATTAAATTGTTTCCTCTGGAATGACTACAGCTTTTTTTTCCCTAACTCCCCAAACCCCAAAACAACCAGCCACCACTACAAGACAGCAATGGGATGTTTTTTTGCAAACATTACTGAAATGGGTGAACCACCAGATGAACTGCAGATTTTCCACCAGTTTGCAGAAGAGCACAGCAAAGCATCTGCTCTGCCCTTCCCATCTCAGTTTTGTAAGACTAGGCCATGTAATAAGATTTTAGCTCATTAGGAGTGCCACAGTAGTACCTCCCACCAGCAACAAAGTCAAAATTAATGTTAAATTAGCATTAATATTTAAAATAAGTTATTCTACTCCATGCTTCTCTGTTTGTGAGGAGATCAGGGTAATCTCTCTGAGGATTTCCAGTCAGCTTCCCTGCCAGGGCATCTGCTAGACGAGAACAGATACTTTCCAGCATTTGATCTTCTTCAACACTACAGCATTTGGAACATGGTTGAGACAAATGGTTTCTTCAAAGAAGTCCTTTCCTGAGTCTTCTGAGTGGGGAATATAGTTGAACTATAGTTAAAAACCACAGGTTTTGAAAGGTCCTTTTTCCTGCTTGCCCTTTCCAGCAGCCTGCCCTTTTTGGGGTGTCCTGATGTGACTCTTGCTCCCCAGTCTGGCTGTACACCCTGGCTTCCTACTCCTTTTCCTCCTGCTCTGCCCAAGCTGATCCAATAAGCACAAAGTCTCCTCCTCACCACCCTGCTCCCTGAACAGGTCTGCTGCCCAGGAGCCTGGGCTTCTTCCCACCCCTCCCACCCACCAGGGCACCACGGACACCTTCTGACCTTGCCCGCAGCCAAATGAAATTGAAATGTAGAAGCTGTGACTCATAAGGAGAGCAAAATGCAACACTGCCTGCAGCCTTGATGCATGGATAGGATCACAGGGGACCAACAAGCTAGACGTTTCCCTGCCAGACCTTGCCTCTTTTATAGCCAGGCGTCACTCATGAGACTGCAATGTTTCCCCACTGAAAACATTCTCCCCCTTAACGAGGGGGAACAGTGCCAGGGCACACCAGCCACTCTGGAAAAGACCCTGGGATGATCTGGCAAAGGGACAAAAGTTCTAGGTAAAATCAATGGTTGGTTGAAGCCATGCATTCCCTTTAGTACGCACCCCCTTAGTATAACTGCTCAGCAGCACCCCTAAAAGCAAACCTCCCTGGCATGCTGGGTCCCCTCAGAGGGTGCCCAAAGACAACCTCACATCTCCCCCACGGTTGAGGGTTTGGGCTGGATTGGCCAATGACAAGACAACAGATTCTCTCCCCCACCTCTCGCTCCAAGGAGAGGAAGAAGAGAGATAAAGAGATTTATGAGTTTAGAAAAAAGACTAAACTACATTTAATGACATATAAATAATAAAATAAAAAAAGGAAATAATGAAGCAGACACAATATATATACATATATATTAAAAAAAAGTATTAAGCTCCCAGAGATGTCACTGACAGGCATTGGGAAAGTTCCAGACTGGCCTCAACAACAGATGGGAACTGGATTCCAGATTTACCTTCAGGAACGCACAGTCCAGCGCTGACAGGGTCCTCTCCTTAGTCATCAGTCATCAAAGAGGGAGCACCACTGAAGAAACCACCCTTGAAGAGGAGCCAACCGGGCCCCTTCGCTCCCTCAGCGTTTATCCTGAACATGGCCGATGGGATGCGACACCCCATTGGTCAGTTTGGGTCACCTGACCTCATCCACGAGGTAAACAACCGAGTCAGCTGACCCCGGTTGCCACGGCAACAAGTGCCCGCGGGGCCCCTTCCTGAGCGGGGAGTGGGCCCTGGACACCCGTCCCGGCCCCGTTAGCACCCTACAGGGCCATGGGATGCTCGGCCTCTTCTGAGGAAGAACCCCCAGCAAGCGTCGACTAAAAAGCCCCTGGCCCAGGGCAATTAGACCCCAACACCACCAGCACCACAGCATGGAGACAGCCCCAGCCGCCCACTCACTGCGTCAGAGCAGTGACTGCTCTGCAGTGATAAGGTTGTAGTCAGGAATGGAGCCATGGCCTTTGACTGGAGGTGTCGGGGGCCAGCTGGTCGAGCTGTGCTAACTGTACTGCTGCACACCGACCTTCTTCCCCGGCCCAGTAGCTGT
Source organism: Calidris pugnax (assembly GCF_001431845.1). Taxonomy (NCBI): domain Eukaryota; kingdom Metazoa; phylum Chordata; class Aves; order Charadriiformes; family Scolopacidae; genus Calidris; species Calidris pugnax. The sequence continues at coordinate 17,186,415 of NW_015090839.1, forward strand.
GTGGTCTGTGCTCCATGTAGCTCCATGTGGCTCCATGTAGGTGAGACCTGCAGAGACAGCAGGCTGGGAGGGGAAGGAGATACAATTTCACAGGGGATGCAGCTGAGTCCCACAGTGTCCCCTCCTGCTGGTCCAGGTACCAGCATCTGGTGGCCCCTGCCACTGCACACGAGGCAGCTGAGGAGAAGACATGCAGCTGCCAACAAACACCATGCCAACCTGCATCAACCACCATCCTGAATGGTGGTGGGAGCAGGAAATGAGCCCCCTGCAGCACCTGGCGTGCTGGGGAGAAGCAGCTTTCCAGAGAGACCTCCTCCCACTCACAACCTTTCTCCCAAACTGATGTATGAGCTCAGGTGTCCAGAGAGGAAGGTGTGAGGCCCAGGGTATCAGCACACATTACAGTAGTATTAATGAAACCCTTCTCACATAGTACTGGAAAGGAAAAGCCTCCTCCCCCGGCACATAGCACTGCCGGCGACGTGCCTGCTGTCTTCATATCCCAGGCATCCCCCTTGAAAAACCCCAACACATCAAGTCATAACGTTACACAGCACCAGGCCATCAAGCGGTTAAAGCCAGAGAGGCTATTGCAAAGGAGATATGAGATGAGACAGAGCTCAGCCTTAATACATTGGAGGGTAGAACTGCAGGCAGTCTGAAATTCCTAACAGAATCAGCCTATGGGATCCACTTTCATCCAGATGTCAGTGCCCACATATCAGCTAGCAAAGGGGACAGGTGCCCTCCCTGAAACAGGCTGGCTGGTGTCCCCTACAATCCTGGGGAGCCAACAGCTTTGCCTCTCCTCAACCAGCTCTTTCTCAGCAGGACGCTGGTAGCTGCTCCCGGGCTCCCAGCTTTCCCTGCTCAGCAGACTGGCTGGAGGTCTAGATCCCATCTTCACCCTGCCCAGCACACCGGCTGGCCCTCCTATGGGGCACAGGTGAAATTTCATTCATTGCAATGGCTGTTCAACAAGATCCAACAAAGAAGCTCCACTCACGCTTCTTTGGCTCCCTCCTCATATCCAGCCTTACTTCATTCTGTGGAAATAAGCCTGCAGGGATCATTTCATTTATGCTGCTCAGCACTACCAACTCCAATAATTGATTCCTCATTTGCATCACCAAGGGATGTAAATTTGCCCCAAAGAGCCCATGATCCACCCACAAAACTCTCCCCCAAGCCAGACAGAAGAGGAGCAGAGGGAAGAAGATAATGGCTGGGAGAATCTAGAATAACAGGGAAAAAAAATCCAGGAGAAGAACCACGAAGAAAGGGAGCAGGAACAATCTGCAATGCTACCTTACGGATTCTTCAAGTAAAGCTGAAAAATGACATATTTCAAAAATCCCCTCTGACCTGAGCACACCTCTAGCCACTGCGTTTTGCTCCTGGACCCCTGCTGCATTCACAATGAAATGCAAACAAAAGCATGGAGAAGTGGCCTGTGGAGCTGGGAAGCTGGAGTGTCACAGCTCATCACAGGGAGGAGAAAAAAACACCCCAGAGCTCTGACAGCTCAGCTCTGCATGTCACATCAGTGTCCATTGAGGAAAGCAGGCACAGGAGATGTCTTGGTACAAAAAACACTCTACACGAAAAAAGCAATGTCTGTGGGAGGGGGAGGGAGCTCAAGGGGCCACTGAAGATATTTCAGAGAGGAATAAAAGGTTCAATTTCAAGCTACCTAGAAGATTAGAGCTAAAAAGAACATGTCTAGCTGTACAGCTTCCTACCAAGGACTGAAATTCCTTTTCCATAACATTTTCCACGGTGTTGGTGGCCAAAGTATCTCATGCATGATATTTGCGTGGTGGTTAACACTCTTCCAGGAGGTGGGGAAGCACTCAGTTTGGAGCAGCAGACTTGGGGTAATGTGTACATCTGAACGGTGACAATAAATTTTTGTGACCCAAGCCTTACTTCCTGAGGGAGGAAAGGGCACCCCATGGGCTCAGGTTGACACAGAGCTTGCTCCTGGCTAGAAGCCACTGATACGGCATCAGCATCCCTCTTTTGCACAAAACTGCTCAAAGTGGATGCCCCCAAAACCCAGCAATGCATGGTGCACGCAGGACCTAACGAGAGAACAAAGGGAGAAAAACTGGGACTATTCATTCCTCGCCACTTGTAATTTGGGGACCAAATAGTTACAGATCCATTACAGCATCTCTCCTCTTGCCTGCAGCTCCTGATCTGACTGGTGCCATCACAGCTGCTGTACAGCATTGTCTCCTTTGAACTTCAGACATTCACCACATAAGAGCTCACCATGAGAACTGGGACAAGATTAACATTTTCAGAACAGTTTCCAGGGCCTGAGTAGTTCAGAGGGTTGCCAGCACATCTGGGGGACTTTCATCTTGAAGTTGCTGGATCCTACACAACCTCACTAGGAAGGCAGACTGATAGCTGATGGCCACCTTGAGGTCCATCTCGCATATGATAAATGTCTATGACATCCCAGGAAAAAAGGGCAAGCTTCAAAGGGGCAATAGATATGCTGAGCTCACCAAAGAGACGCAGTTAAAAATAATTAATGTTAGAAATTCTGTGTAAAGCAAATATTACACCCATTATCTCCAAGAGTGACATTTTAGAAGATACTCATGGAAGCAGTCTTGTATATAGCCACAGTGAAGTTTTGTGCACTTCCCTATCTCTCAAAGGGGCAGAAACAATTTTGAGATCTCTGCCTGATATTTGCTGTCGAGGTAATGTCTCCTAGAAGTGCCTCCTGAGATCTTCAAAAAGGCAGAGTGAAGGCATCCCAGGCAATCACTCTACCTCTTCATCTGCAGTTGTCACCACCAGCTGTGCTGGCTTTTCCGAGAGGAAAAGCCAGCTGGAATTCCTTACTTCCTAGAACGTGCTAGACGTGTCCTGTCCTTACCCTGCCTCCCACAACGGAATAGCAGACGTCTGCCACATCGAGCAGGTGACCTGTTTGATCCAGCTCAGCATTCTGGCAGTGCCCAACTCCAGCTGGTTTGGGCATGGTGCCTGCAGCACGCCCACCTGTGTTAGAGGTCTCTAAACAGTCTTCGCTTTCTCCTGGCACTGGCTGGCATTCAGCTCTTATCTTGAAGCCTGAGGACTCCCTTCCATCCTAATTTGTACAACTGCTGATGCTTTTCTTATTCAGAGAAATGTCTAAGTCATAGAAACTTTGTACATAAACAAGAGGAAAAGGCCTTATGCACTGAAGAAGCTCCTACCAAATATAGGGTTGCAACAGAGTTCACCATCTCCTCCCTGTCATGGGTTTGCTACCCTGATGACATTATCTGCCAGACCATATCCACCTATTCCGTCACCCACCCTTTTTCACTTGGAACTTATCCTTGGTTTATCTCCAGGGAGATTCACAGACCAACCTAACCCATTTCTTGAGAAAGAAAATCTCTTCTCCCCAACTCCTCTCCTAAAAGCCCCAACGCTCTCTCCAGTCTCTTCCCAACTGTCTCAGTATCTCTTCAACTGTTCAATTACTGATGTTGCACAATAGTGAAGCCAGATTTAGAACCTAAAGACTCCTCCAAGAATTAGCCAGCCCTACCACCTTACTCAGGTGACCACTGGAGAAAACAAGAAAGTCTCACTCCTTTCCTTATAGGATCTCTGAGGAGTTGTTCACACATCCTTTACTTACCCCAGAAGTGACTCTCAGCAGCTCAGGGGATTTTCAGAACAGATTAGTCATACCCAGTGCCTCAGGTACTCTGCATGCAACTTTTGGGGGATAGAGGACGTGGTTAAGGGATGGCATCCCCATCTGAGTTCTCAGAAGATCTAACACAGCTCAATCCAGGCTATGTCAGCAGCACAGCTAAACTAGAGGTGGCAATTTAGCCACCACCTCCAAGATACTTCCAAAACCTTCATGGACACAGATAAGTAAGAGTGGGACAGAGAGTGAGAGGAAAAGTGGGAGGAGGGAATAGGGAGGGCTGAAACCCAGGAGAATTTAAGGGGCTGCCTTGTGCTGTTCCCTGAAGGGAGCTCACTGCTTTTCCTGGCTGACGTTACACTGGGAGTCAGGACAGAGGGAAAAAAGAGAAGACAGGTCTTGCTGGCCTGGCCCGACAGGCACCCCTCTCTACAGAGTACCACCAGCATGGGGACGAACTCCTGTGATTCCATGAGCTGTTGACTCAGCCACGAGCCCATCGTGTGTGGGTGGAGGAGATCCCACAGCAAGGCAGGGTATTACGAGGGGATGCAATGGCCAACCCCTGAGCATGGCTGTGCGATGTATCAGCATCACCCCTGCGTGGGGAGCCACCAACAGCTCTGCAAACACACAGGGCACCACAGTGCCTCCCGTCACCCCTGCCATTTGCAGCTGGGGGGAAGCACATTGTGAACGTGCAAATCCCAGCCCTGAGATCTCCTGAGTCTGTAAGGGGACTGAGTGCCAAGACGGTGTATGTGACAGCAGTGGAGGGCATGCCCTGCTGATAATCTCCCCCTTGTCCTCCATCCAGGGAAAAACATACCTCTCTCCTTACCCTGTCTCCAAACTAAGGCTCAGTAGGAATACAATGTCCCCCCTCAGACACACCAGGAGGTTTCCTAACTAGACAAATAATCTTCCAAAAATAGGATTAAGATGTCTGCCCCAGACCAGTAGTATATTTCAAAATATTATCTGGGTATGGAAAAAGCTATTTTTAGCATGTTACAGACTTCACAGTTTTTCAATAAATTTAGAGAGCTCTACAAGCATTAGGAAAGTCCTTCATCCCGCAGCCAGGGGGGTGACAAAGACAACTCAGATACAACAGGAGGAGGAAGGCTTAGGGCTCATTTGCAGCAGCCGGTTAAGTCTGAATTCAGTTACATCAGGGTGCAAAGTGAATAGTCCTTGGACTTGAAGGTTTGTGCTCAGCACCCAGTGCACCCTGGCAGATGCAAGAAAGCAGATGTCCTGGAGAATATAGAGAGAGGCCAGAAGAGAGGACCAGGAGGACTTACGGTGGGATAAAGCTGATAGGAAGGGGTGAGAGCAGGAAGAGTAGCCACAGCAGGCATACATATCCTCAGCCTCATCAAACAGGCAAAGTTTTGCAGACCTAATTGCACTAATTACAAAGACAGATGAGACCCACTTAACTGGCTAGGAAAGGAGGCAGAAATACAGGCTGGAAAGAATGATCTACCAGCATGGACTGGCAGGACCTAGAGAAGGTGGCAGAGACAATCATCAACCAGTGGTCCTGGGACTAAATCCATCTCTCCATACTACCTAGAACTGGAAATGCCTCAGCTGGAGTTTAGGGTCCAGTTTGGGGTGCTGCACCTCAAGAGAGACATGGACCAAATGGAACAAGTCCACAGAAGAACAAAGACAACAACCAGGGGGTGAGCAGGGCTGGTTTATTTGAAGAAGGGTTAAAAAGAAGTGGGATTACCCTACAGAGGAGGAGAATATGGGAGGGGGAGTGGAACTTTCAGGCACAGCATTCAAGGATGTAAAAGGATTATTTAGGAAGAACCAAGGGAAGAAGGGATCTAGGAAAAATGTATTTTCCATGTCCCCAGTGATCAGAATAAACAATATGAGGCTGGAGGTGGAGCAATGTCAGCTTAGAAATTAGAAACATTTTTCTAATGGGTTAAGGTACTGAAGACCTAGAAGAGATTGCTTAGGGTTTAATGTAGATGCCACTGTACCAAAGACCTTCAAGAACAGGCTGGAAAAAAATGTCAGAAATGACAGAAGTGCAAGTGGATCTGCCTTAAGCTGAGATGTTGCATGGTGCATCTTTCAGGTGGCCACATTATGCCCGTATTTCCCAGATAAGCAAGCAACAGTCACTGTGCTTAGCTTGGGCCAGCAAAAGGGGGATATTCCTCTCTTCAGATGGATCTTCTCTCAAACTTTGTAGACTGTCAGCCTCCACAAACTGAGCTTCTTCTCCACAGGTAATTCACCTTGCCTGCCTGCCCTTCCCTGTAAGACAGAGCACTGCATTGACTATGGTTGTTGGGAGGCAGGCTGGCACCAGGGAAGTGAGAAATCCCTTCCAAGCTAAAGCAGGCATTAATGGTGACTGCTGATGGTAAACTATAACAGCAGAGTAGCAGCATTCTCCTCTATAAATACCACAGCCAACAGAGGATGAGAAACAAGGCTAATTCGGGAGCTGGTTTGTTTGGAGAAGAAAAAGCTCTTTGCTTACCCGGCTTGACCTCAAAAAGCCAGAGCACTACACTGAGTGCACTGTGGTAGAGATGCTGTCAGTCACCTCCCCTGCCAAGACGTTTGGCCCCACTGTTCAGGTGAGACAGGCTATGAATTAAGGATGTGAGAATTAGTTTCACAGAGCTGAAATCCATGTCCATTTTTGTAGCATCTCCAGTTTTAGAACATCATTAAGAATCTGACGGTTTTTACATTTCTCCCCTATTTCTTTTCATTTTCTCTTGCCAACAAACTGCCAGGTCCTGGCCAGGAATGCAGTCACTGTGCTGAAATCTAATTTGAAAAGATATTCTTGCTTCTAGCTGAATTACTATAAGAAGTATCCACATTTCACAAGAGAGACAGGAATGTCCCTTCTAGGTGTGGAGCCTGCTTCACAGGCTTCATAGCCCAGCATTTCTCTATGGGGGCAAACAAATGAGCATGGGGAGGGGACACAGTGTGGGTCCCTCCTGTCCAAGGATGGGGGTCAGACTGCAAGGACGCTTTGTTATGGGTGCAGAGCCAGGTTCTGAAGGGCTCCCCCTAAGGTGGTAATTGAGGGGAATAAAAGCCCAAAGGATGAGCTACAAGCCACATCAATATTTTTCATGCCACGAGTTATAAAAGCTGGGCATTCTAGTTTAAGTGCTAGAGAGTCTCTTTGCTAGAGAGTAACATTTTGCCTCTGTTGCTCATTTGAATGACAGCAGAGGAAGAAGTGACTGTCATTGCTAGAGGGGCCACAACCACTTCTGTCATCACACAGAGATAGGATTCGTGCTCTCTTTAAAAGAGAGCAGGCAAGAGCTCACAGAAGCCATGAGATGGAGATTCTTATCAAACCTGCTGGACTTAAGGGGGTGGCGTGGGTGGGAAATGACATTAATTGAGAAATCCAAGGAAAGGATCTCTTACAGGCAGACCTCTCTATTATTTGTCTGACCTGGGCTGCAGGCTAGAAGTTTTATGATTTACCAGCATCTGAGAACAGCACTCTAGCCTTACCCTAACAGCAGGATGGTGCTAGCTGTAGAGGTCCCTGGACCTCACCCTGTTGACACAGTCTGATGGGCCATGGAAAAAAAAAAAAAAAAAAAAAAAAAGAGACAAGACATTGTCATTCTTCCCAGTCTGGAGGAATCCAGGTGACACACATCCCCTATCATCATGTGCTTATCAAGCAGCCCAAGAAAGCATCTCAAAGAAAATTAGAGGGGGATGTAGCTGTGTATACGTGTGCTAAAGTTTAGAATGGCAGATGTTACACTGAAGCCTCACATTTAAATGTGACAAAGTGGGAAGGAAGATCTGCATAGAGAACCCCAGTAGATTTACTGCCTAATAGATTTAAAAAAATAAACCAAACGCTATTCATAAGTATTTTGAATACTATTTACAATGTTTTGGGGGGTATTAAGCACTTATTTACTACAAAATCACACAGTGTACTGCTTCTGAATGCTGCTGGGAAGGACTGTTGACAGCTACGCTCAGAGCTGATACCCATGCGATGACCCCGAGGTTTGACTGCATTAATGCTTTCTGAAAAGACACCCAGGGCCTGTGCTCCAGCCATGGTGTAGGAAGAGGGGCACAGTGCAGTACTACACGTAACTGCATCTCCTCTCTCCCACCCCTCCAGCTGCCCAGGCCAGACCTCGCAGCCCAACTCTGGAGCGCTCTCAAAGCCACTGATCCATGTCCTTCCACGACACACAACCGCTGATGCCTTTGCTCCAGCTGTGACAGTCCCTTCTCCACACTTCAGGAATTCACTGCTGCCAAAGGGCAGGAATCTCATGGAAAAAAATTAGGGAGAGCCTCTCACCAGCACTAACGGCCACCTTCTCCAGACAACATGAATTCTACCTGTGCCCCTCCTTGACAGCCAGCCATCTAATCTATTTTTTTTTAAAAAAAAGCAAAAGCCCTGCAGGCTATCCACTCTGGAGTTTAAACATCCCAATAGAGGCAGGGGAAGGATGGAGGTTTCATCGCTATCACAGCACTGCTATCACCTCTCATTAGATGCCACCATGTGCTGCGGCACTTGGGGCTGCTGGGGCCAGCCCTGCTAGGCTGCAGGGAAAATGCCAAGCACCAGCCCCACTGATTACATACACAGCTTTTGAAACACAGAGGAAAACCTCCTAACAGGAAAAAATTAGTAAGCTTAATAACAAAGATAATTTGGGCTTTGGGGCTGTAGATTTAAAAAAAAATAAAATATTGGCTAAAACAAAGCAGCTAGCTAGAAACACCCTGGAAGCCAGGCATCGCATCGGTGCCAGCCAGGACATTTCAGGGTAGGTTTTTCTTCTGTCAAATTTATATCGCTCCCAGATTGCTGAAGATCTACAAAGACACACTGACCCGGGCCCTGGAGAAGCAGATGACCCGTCTCGCTTGGCTGCACCATGGCTGTAAGTCCAGCTCTGTCTTGAAGCTGAGCTCTGTCTGCTGGTAGGTTCATGGAGCAGCAGTGATCCCCCAGGGATGGGGCTGGATCCCCAGGAACTCGGCACTCTGCTCACCAATGCCAGCCCACCTCCCACTTCAGATTTATGGCTATTTCTGGCAGTCAATAAAAGCCTGCAATACACTAGGCAGGAAACCTGCCCTCTCCATCCCTCCCACCCTTCCAGCTAGAGAGATCTGGGAAGATTTATTACAGCAATAAAAACAAAAGAGACGGAAAGATCCGGGGGAGTCTCCAAGACAGGCAGTGCTTCAATAAAGCCCAAGCAGGCTCTTGGGGGGGATGCTGATCTCTGGGAGAGACCACACCAAACGTCAGCAAGCAATTCATCCACGCTCATGTGATACCCCAGTGGGAGGGCAGGAGAGATAATTCAAACAGGAGAGAGCATTGGGGCCTCACATTTAAATGTGACAAAGTGGGAAGGAAGATCTGCATAGAGAACCCCAGTAGATTTACTGCCTAATAGATTTTTTTTAAAAAACACCGCTATTCATAAGTATTTTGAATACTATTTACAATGTTTTGGGGGGTATTAAGCACTTATTTACTACAAAATCACACAGTGTACTGCTTCTGAATGCTGCTGGGAAGGACTGTTGACAGCTACGCTCAGAGCTGATACCCATGCGATGACCCCGAGGTTTGACTGCATTAATGCTTTCTGAAAAGACACCCAGGGCCTGTGCTCCAGCCATGGTGTAGGAAGAGGGGCACAGTGCAGTACTACACGTAACTGCATCTCCTCTCTCCCACCCCTCCAGCTGCCCAGGCCAGACCTCGCAGCCCAACTCTGGAGCGCTCTCAAAGCCACTGATCCATGTCCTTCCACGACACACAACCGCTGATGCCTTTGCTCCAGCTGTGACAGTCCCTTCTCCACACTTCAGGAATTCACTGCTGCCAAAGGGCAGGAATCTCATGGAAAAAAATTAGGGAGAGCCTCTCACCAGCACTAACGGCCACCTTCTCCAGACAACATGAATTCTACCTGTGCCACTCCTTGACAGCCAGCCATCTAATCTATTTTTTTTTAAAAAAAAGCAAAAGCCCTGCAGGCTATCCACTCTGGAGTTTAAACATCCCAATAGAGGCAGGGGAAGGATGGAGGTTTCATCGCTATCACAGCACTGCTATCACCTCTCATTAGATGCCACCATGTGCTGCGGCACTTGGGGCTGCTGGGGCCAGCCCTGCTAGGCTGCAGGGAAAATGCCAAGCACCAGCCCCACTGATTACATACACAGCTTTTGAAACACAGAGGAAAACCTCCTAACAGGAAAAAATTAGTAAGCTTAATAACAAAGATAATTTGGGCTTTGGGGCTGTAGATTTAAAAAAAAATAAAATATTGGCTAAAACAAAGCAGCTAGCTAGAAACACCCTGGAAGCCAGGCATCGCATCGGTGCCAGCCAGGACATTTCAGGGTAGGTTTTTCTTCTGTCAAATTTATATCGCTCCCAGATTGCTGAAGATCTACAAAGACACACTGACCCGGGCCCTGGAGAAGCAGATGACCCGTCTCGCTTGGCTGCACCATGGCTGTAAGTCCAGCTCTGTCTTGAAGCTGAGCTCTGTCTGCTGGTAGGTTCATGGAGCAGCAGTGATCCCCCAGGGATGGGGCTGGATCCCCAGGAACTCGGCACTCTGCTCACCAATGCCAGCCCACCTCCCACTTCAGATTTATGGCTATTTCTGGCAGTCAATAAAAGCCTGCAATACACTAGGCAGGAAACCTGCCCTCTCCATCCCTCCCACCCTTCCAGCTAGAGAGATCTGGGAAGATTTATTACAGCAATAAAAACAAAAGAGACGGAAAGATCCGGGGGAGTCTCCAAGACAGGCAGTGCTTCAATAAAGCCCAAGCAGGCTCTTGGGGGGGATGCTGATCTCTGGGAGAGACCACACCAAACGTCAGCAAGCAATTCATCCACGCTCATGTGATACCCCAGTGGGAGGGCAGGAGAGATAATTCAAACAGGAGAGAGCATTGGGCTATGGGTTTTTAAAGCCCCTGGGTGGAAGAGCAATCAGATGGGAAGGGAGATAGATGCTCGAGTATCAGGATCCAAGAGGCAGCCATGCAAGAGCACTTCCACCTTCCTCCTCCCATCACAGCATCTCAGACCCAGGCCACGGTGATAACCTCTGTTCTGGTCCCAAAACTTCACCCAGTCCTACCAAGGCACTTCACTTTCCCGGGACAGGGTGGCTTTGAGGGGCTGAACAGTCCCCATGTCACCAAGTGCCTTGCACTGCTGCAGGTGGAGATAATAAGGAAATTCCTCTGTGGGAGCCTTTTACTTACCCCTGCTCCTACCTGGCTGGAGGGACAATCAATAAAACTTCAGTTTTATTGGAGGAGGAACTCCAGTCCCTCCTTCCCAGCCCCCAGGGTCCCTTACTGAGGCCCTCAGGTAGATGGGACACGAGATCAGGTCTCCCTGGCTTGGGACAGGCACCATGCAGGGCTTGCAGTTTCTTGCCTCCCTTCACAAAGCCACTGCAGGTTCACACGGTCCCAACACTGGGACCTCCCACAGGCAGCCCGAAATTCCCTGGGAAACACTCCCTGCACAGACCTCCATCACCCTCCGCACCCAGACTGGCTCCCCATGGCCAGGCTGGCACTCACCAACCTTCTCCCTGGACAGATGCCATATGCGGTGTAATGTTGTGGCAAGGGTTGTGCTTTTGCACCTAAGGGGAAAGGAAAGAAACCCTCTAACCCTGAGAAAGAAAGCAGGAAAGAGAAAATGTGTTCCTGTGTCCCTCCCTGCCCTGTTGCCTCCTGACACACACCAGGAGGCTCCACGGTGGGGCGTCCCATTGGGGCTGGGATACTCAGAGTCCTTTTACTGCTTGGGATTTTCACACCCACAGAAATAGATCTTCCCTGCGATTAGCCACCAGTTACCCTGAAAATACTTCTAACTCAAAGCTAGATTTCCACATGGAAAGGCAACACGCAGATCTCAGTTAAAAGCTGTTCTGTACCCCACTTCTTGCCTCAGATGCATCTGTGCATTCACACCTGCATTTTCTGATAACACAGAAACAGGATTTATGCCAGCATGTAACTAACCAGTACCTCCTCGATGTCTCTAGATAAAGCAGGCCTAAGGGTCTACACTGGGATTGTGCTGACCAGCCCCCTGTCCCATCTCCAAGTTTAAGATACAACAGCAGCTTCACTCCAGGACTGCTGCATTTCAAGAGGACAGAAGGGGACACAGGGTTCTTTGAAAAGCACAGCATTAAAATACAGTAACACCTTCCAACACCACTTTACTTGGTACTGCTGACTAGCCAAAAGCAACTACCGAAAACCAAGTAAGGAATAAACAAAGGAGGAAGTAATTTTTTATCGTCGTTTTCAATAAGTAAATATATCTGTGCTCAAAGTTTACTGTGCTCTGAAATAAGAGCACAGTAAATAAGTTAATTCTTTCTCCTATGCAAAGCTCTTCAGTTCACCTTTAAAAGGAAGAGACGGATGATTTAGAGTCTAGCATCCCAAAAGCAAATCTCCGCTCCCCACGCAAGAGGCAATAATTCAGCACAGCTACGCTGCCATCAGTCATGCTTCCCATCTTCCCGGTGCACCTTTACTGTCACTCCCTGGCAGGCGGACACGGACAGCAGATGCTCCCTTCTATGCCAGTTTTGGGGGTGGGAAAGACAGGAAAGGGGTGACCTTGCAAACACTGCCAGCAAGTCACACGTGTCTAGCTTGGAGATGGCTGGTGGTCTCCTTCGCGACTGCCTGGCTTTGCTAATTAGATGCTTTAAATGTTAGTAGGAGACATATTTAGCTCCCCAGAGCGTGGTAAATGTTTGAGCAACTCTGTAATTTGGGGGGTTTTGTCATTGCTGGGTTTTTGGTTTGGGTGTTCCCTTCCCTCCTCCCCCCACTCCATGGGTTCCCATATGAAATAGGCTCAGTTTTCAAGTCAAGAGATTTATTTATTTTTATTTATTTTAAAAGACTTATTTATTTTAAACTGCCACTTCTGCAAGCTCAGCCTAGGATCTGAGAGTCAGACGAGGTCTTGTCTGCTTTCCCCAGTAACAAAGGCCTTCTGATAATACAGAAAAACCTGGTGCTGATAGACGAGCCAGAAGGCATCCCAGTCCATTTTTCCATAGCTATTCTGTTTGTGGAAGACTGAGAACAGCTTACCCACACTGCCTGCACAAACAGAGGTGATTCACACAGAGGGACCAGGCCTCGAATAACATTAAAGCTGAGAACTTGGTGGAGAAAGGGAAAAGATAATTATTTTAAGTCTTGTGCCATCATGTCCCCTTGTGGCTCTGGGTACAGCCCGGCTAGGGAAGTACACCCTCACATGTAGTCAACACCATGTCCACAGCTCTCCCACAGCCACTGAGCCCACCTCTAGCAGCATCCCAGCCTCATGGTGGCAAAGCCAGCCAGCGAGCCTGGAGGAGCCATGGCACCACTCCACACCACTCTTCCAGCACCAGCACCTGGTGGGGAAGGGGCAGATCTCCAGGGCTGTGCCCTTTCCAGCAGGCTGGAGCAGGACCTCTCTCTGCCAGGGGAGAGTTCAGACCAAACTCTACAGGGATTTTCATAAGGCTTCAAGTTGCCACATTAGTCTCTGCTTACCCTGTCCAGCTGTCTATTTTAAACCAAGCACAAATGCAGTCTTTCACCGAATAAATACTCCTATTGATAAAGCTTTCATCTGAAGAAAAGACTATTCTTCTCCCCTTACCTCTTTGAACAAGCCCATTAACTTTACTCCAGTTATCAAGAGACACCTCACGCCTGTGGACATGACCATACTAGGCAGTATCCGTACCAGGAGAGTGGGGAAAGTACAGGTCCTCACAGTAGCACACGACTTCATGCAAGTGATGAGAAGTATCTCAGATTTCAAAAGTTACCGGTTTTAATTACACACAGAGAGATTTATAACACAGGTGGAAACATTTAGATAGTTGTTCAAACCGTTCTTTCTTTAAGCACTACAGTATGGAGATTGTTAAATTGGCAATGCCCTAAAAGTAAAATTTAAAAGATCTTCCCTTCCATCTGAAAGAAAGTGTTCTTCCACGTTTAACATAGAAATAAAAACATTAGACCCAGGTGTGTAATGCAGCAGGTAATTTCACTCTGTTCAGTCCAACACCAAGTGATAGTTTGCTGCATTTCTAATGAAAGATGCTAAGCTGTGACCTAGCGTGTAGTTCAATGCATGTACTTGAAAAAGCTATTTGGTGCCCAGAAGGAAGAGATGCTCAGTCCTGTGTGGACTGTGACACTGAAGATGCTTTACATGAGGTTTGGATTATTAATTCTCCTAATCTCAGCCCATATCACTGGATACGTGCAAGGACCTGACCCTACACGGAGCTCTGCTGAAGCTGGTGCCCTGCACTACTGGCACTGAATGCAGGACAGGTACCTTCAGCTTCATCCCTACCTGCAGATGGGCAGGCTGCTCAGCAGTCTCTCCTGACTCACTTCCAGTCATATTCAAAATCACTCTGGCTCTTCCTACGTGTCCCTCAAAAGGGCAAAGATGCTCAGTTCTGAGCCTCCCTGGAACAGAGTGGTGCAACAAGCAATGACCAGGGACACAAGACCCAGGGCAAGAGACTTCCCATGATACATACATCATTAGAAGAGGTAGCGACTGCTACATTACATTACATTTTGCTTGTGGGGAAACTGAGGCACAGAGCAGTGACGTGGCTTCCCTACAGCTGCACAGCAAACCTGAGGCAGGTCCAGAAGCAGCAGCCAGCTTCCTCCACCTTATGGGCTACAAAGCAATGGCCAGAAAAGGGAACGAGCCAGGCAGGTCTGCAGTAGCCACACGCATGTTAGCATAGATTTAAACAGATTTTCCTGCCTGCAGCTGCTCTGGTTTTTTTTGGATTTTGCCCTGGTAGCTGCTGGAAGTGCAGCAGAACAGACCCATGTCAGGCAAAAATCCAAGCTGCACCTGTCCCAGATGCTCTGTGGATAGAACTGCTGAGCAGTTCTGCCAGTGCCAGAGCTCAGCGGGTCTCCTGGGTGCCCTGGTACGACTGCACAGTCCCAGGTGGCAGTTCCAAGTGATGTTTGCTGGTTTCTTTGAAGGACTGTAGACTTACCACAGCCTGTCTGCTCCCCCCATCTTCTAGGTTTAGCAGGAGGAAGGACACGTGCTTCAGACATCCCATAAGAAAACTGCAATCCAGCAACACTGGGAAGGGCTCGTTTGTCTGGGGACGCTCCAGAAAATTAAGCTGAATTAATTAGGAGTGGGAAGTCATGGCATGAGAAAGCCCTGTGTGGACTCTCACACTCTGAAGTAACATGACCTCGGTTCTGTTCAGCTTAATCTTCCTGCAAAGGCAATTAGGCTAGAGAGTAAGGCCCCAGGAATGAGCTCGTCCACATAAGGATTTAAGAGACTTTAGCTAACACCTGCAGACAATTCCTTAGTCAATAAAAACACAACTGGCCCAGCCTGGTTTTGAGAGATTCCAGTCTGACTGCTCAGTGCATGGCCACCAACCTAGACAGCACTGACGCCATGATCCGATTTTGTTCCTTTTTCAAGGAACTTTTTTCCTTTTCATTATCATCTCTACACTAAGAGCCAAATACGTTAACGACTACCAGAAACTTCACATCCATCACCACGACAGAGGCCAGAGACACCATGAGCTTCCTGGAGAGCAGCATGGCCATAGCCTGGACTCAACCACTCCAAAACACACAGTTGCTACCGAGACAGCTACAAGGTGTTTAAATAGCTGTGAACCACTGTGGCCATGCTCTACCCCGCCAGCTTTGGTCAGCTGAGAACATTTCCACATGCAAGCCTATCCCTGTCATTTGGAGGCAATTTTATTATTTTGTTGGGCTAAGGTAAGTGCTTCTTTCTTGACTGCAATAGTAAATCAAGAGAAAGAAGTTTGCAGTCAGTTACTTGGAAAAAAAAAATTAAGATCCCCACTAAAAAGGATGATTTGATTTTGCTATGGAAAGAGTTTGCATTCTTAGCTCAGCTCTTAGCGTTCTGGCACACGTATTACATCAACCAAATTAAGGGGCAATATCAAGGAGAACACTATGATGGCAGAATTAACTTTGTCCCATGGCATAACAGATATGCTTACCCAAATGTAATTCTTGCTCTTTACACACGGTGTAGACATCAACAACATAAACACGTCTTGTTATTTAAATACCACAAAGCCACATTATATCAGTAAGTGCAATACCTCTCAGTACAGTGAATCTCTTTGTGTATTACAGACAGAACTTGAGTCATTCATGAGAAAAGAGTTTAGCACGCTGCTCTTACACAACATACTAGAAAATAAATATAACAGCACATAATAAGAGAGAACTGCTGCAGGCGTATTTAGGCCACCTAAGTTTTGCAGCTCAAATTGCTCCAAAGTTAACTGTTTCACCCTCCAAAGCAGAGTGCTAATGGACAGTGAATGGCATAATACGCAGCCATTGACTTGGAAGGGAATTTTTGCCTAAAAGGCTTAGAGCAGCGGCTTTCAGCCTGCCATTTTGATGGCAGACTGCGGACTGCTCCTGAGGGACTCACGAAAGGTTACTGCAAAAAACAAGATTGCTATACACTGTAAAACAAAGTCAGAAGTTTCAAAGTGGGTCATATATCTCCCCTAGAATATTTTGAAGGTGCCACAAATTGAGAAGGGCTGACAATCCCGATACGAGGGACAAACTCCCTATTTTATTTTGCCTGGTTTACACCAGTGTAACTGTCTCAATGTGAAGGAAGCATATTCTGATGTATACCATTTTGGCAGAAATTAAGAGAGAATTAGGCATAGGTCAATTCAGCTGCATGTGGCAGGATCAGGATAATTAAATTGGTGAGACTACAGCGGACTACAAAAATCCAACAAGATGTTTCAACATATGAAGCTCTGCATGTAGAAGACACTGAGAGTACATTTGATTATCAGATAAACACTTTGTAATTGTGTAATTAAATATCATTTTATAACTACACACACTGGGGGCAGAATTAATGTTCTGCTTGGCATTATTGACTTCTAGGACTTAATCATGCAAATGGAACATTCTCTTAACGAGATTTTTTTAAAATAGCCTCTCTTGGGTTTAAATGGAGAATGCAAGAGAAGAAAGACGATTCTCTATCCCGGAGAAGGATTTTGCACAAAAACACCCTCCTTTGGACATGTCACATGCTCCCCCCCAAGCAGCTCCATTCAGGATGCCACAGGACAGAGGTGCACCCCTGCAGATGCCCTTTGCCAGCATCCTCCCCAGCGTCAGGCAGCCAGCACAGGCACGGGCTACTGGTGCACAGCGTGGCCACACTCAGCCCCACGCAGTTTACTACAGAAGAGAAGTAATCCTTTGTGGTGGGTTGACTTTGGCTGGACACCAGGTGCCCACCAAAGCTGCTCTATCACTCCCCTCCTCAGCTGGACAGGGGAGACAAAATATAACAAAAAGCTCATGGGCTGGCAAAAGGAAAGGGAGATCACTCAGCAATTACTGTCACAGGCAAAACAGACTCAACTTGGGCAAAATTAATTTAATTTATTACCAATCAAAACAGAGTAGGGTAATGAGAAATAAAACCAAATCTTAAAACACCTTCTTCCAGAGCTTAACTTCACTCCTGATTTTTCTCTGCCTCCTCCCCCCGGGCGGTGCAGGAGGATGGGGAATGGGGGTTGTGGTCAGTTCATCACACATTGTCTCTGCCACTCCTCCTTCCTCAGGGGCAGGACTCCTCACACTCTTCCCTTGCTCCAGCGTGGGATCGCTCCCACAGGAGACAGTCCTCCATGAAATTCTCCAATGTGAGTCCTTCCCACAGTCTGCAGTTCTTTGCAAACTGCTCCAGTGTGGGTTCCCTCCATGGGGTCACGAGTCTTGCCAGCAAACCTGCTCCAGTGTGGGTTTATCACAAGGTCACAGCCTCCTTTGGCTGCTCCAGCATGGGGTTCTCCAAGGGCTGCAGGTGGACAACTGCTCCACTGTTAACCTCCATGGGCTGCAGGGGGACAGCCTGCCTCACCATGGTCTTCACCACGGGCTGGAGGGGCATCTCCACTCCAGCACCTGGAGCACCTCCTGCCCCTTTTTCTTCACTGACCTGGTGTCTGCAGTGTTGTTTCTCTCACATGTTCTCACTTCTCTCTCCAGCTGCAATTGCTGTTGGGCAGTAACTTTTTCCCCTTCTTAACTGTGTTATCGCAGAGGCATCACCACCGTCACTGATGGGCTCGGCCTTGGCTAACATACATTGGCTCTGTTGGACATGGGGGAAGCTTCGGTGGATCCCTCTTGGAACCGGCTGGCATTGGCTCTGTTGGACATGGGGGAAGCTTCTAGCAGCTTCTCACAGAAGCCACCCCTGTAGTCCCCCACTATCAAAACATTGCCACGCAAACCCAATACAGCCTAACAGTGGGAAAGCAGGCTAAGGAGAAGCAAAGCAGGAAGGGCTGCAACACATGATGTTCATGAACATCTGTATCAGAAACCTATCTGTGTCCAAAGTCTCTGTTTCGTGCGGTTCCCGTGGCTGAACACAGTTCAGCAACTGCTACTGCAGAACGAAGCTATGTTCCCTGCCTGATGCCAGAAGTGCCATCAAATGTCTGTCCTGCTTACACGTACTGAGCATTAAACACCATTTAGCTAGGCCCAGTGATGTCCCAATTTGCCACTAATGGTCCTGCGGCGGGGTGCACCACACCGTGCTCTGCACAGCTAACTAGCAATGGCAGGAGGTAGCTTGGCTCTGCCCAGCATCAAGTCTAATTCAGGAAAGAGCAGAAGGGAATGTGATGGTCTACCCACAGTATTCAGGTTTCCAGTAAACAGGAACTTAGGGACCATCTGCACCCCAGTCTGTATCCACCACAGCATGCTGAATGCAAGGGGCTGTACGAGAGACTGCCCTTCCTAATCTCCTGAAACTCACTTACTGGAGGTGACACTGACATTATGTACGACGTTCCTCAGCTTTTCTTCCATTTGCATTACTTGCCAATCCTGGCTCCTTTCTCCAAGGACTTTTAAAGCATATGAAACAGAGGTGCACTTGGAGGCAAAAGCACAAGCAAATTGAGAAATGAAGGAGGGCTAGAGGAGAGGAGATAAAAGATGCATATAGGAGTATATGCAGAGAAGAAAAAAAAAAAAAGAATATGAAATTCCATCTGGCTTCTTTCAAGAAAAATGGAGGCTTGGTCCTATTCCCAACTGCACAAGCCCCTATTGTTTGACGAAGAATCAGTATTCAAACAGTGAGCACAATCAGCCCCACTGTACAATACCCAGTTGTTCTCTGTCCTCCCAGGGCATGTTGGATGAATTCAGTCCATGCTGCTAACCTTAGGCTGGAGCGTGGGTGGCTCTGTCACCGGATGGCACAGCTTACACAGGGCCAGTGCCAAAAGCACTAATTTCAAGACTGATCTCTTCTAGCATTGGTCTGATAGCACAACAAGCTGCCATGCCAATACCCAGCACCTGGAGCATCCCCTCTGGGATTTGCAGGCTGCAATTAGCAGGTGAAATGTGCCCCCTTCCCTGGTGCTGATGAAAGCACCTCCATCCCTATTGATTACCAATCAATAGCCACTTCCCATCTATCCCTCTCAGTTTCTGCAGCAGCAAGTGTTAGTAATCAAATAAGAGTGGCAGGCTGATAAGATGCTGTTACCAGTGCACCAGAAAAATGTGATTCTAGATCTAATCTCCTATGTCACATTTCCAACCCTGATCACTAAGATTTAACCCCTCTGATGACTGAAGTCCACAGCTGCTCGAGGAAACTTCCCAATCTACCTCCAGGCAAAGCAAGCCAATGGAAAAGCCAAATTCCTGCTCCCACTGGAACCCAGGGAGAGAAGAAATAATTGCAGGAAAGGCCCCTAATGGTAGGGATTACTGCTCACTGCACCTTCTCTTTGCTTCCAAGTCACAAAAATGCCAAACAGCCAAAGGAGTCTAACCAGCCCTTTAATTCACAAAGAAAGACGATCAAAAAAACCTGACATTTCTAAAGAATATTTCACACATTCATCTTGTGGGCCTGTGGAAATTCCACTCCCTCTCTTCGCTAGGAAAAAAAGTCCTTCAACTCCATATAAGACTTAAATATTTCAGTGCTTATTTGCACTCCAGTCCTGGCAGACCTCGGCTAAAATCTCATGTAAATAGCCCAATTTCATGGCTATTTACCAATATGTCCTCATGGCACACGGCCATCTAGAGACACCTGGGCTGCCTGAGAAGGGAAGCTTTAAATATAAGCTGCCATGACTGCATGGCTTCTGTTTTTCCAACTGATCAAGTTAAATTGACATCAAAAGAATTTTGCCAACAAACCAGTAAATATTAACAAAGAGATGGTTAATGCAACTCCCTCCACCTACTCTAACTGTGAGTCTTTCTGTCACATGTAACAGGCTTCAGCTCGGGCCCTCAGAGGACTACTGTATTTAAAATTAAATGTTAACAGAAAAGAGAAGAAATTTCACCAAACATCAGAGTTGAAAGACAGCCAGGCTGGCTGTTGTGTTACTCCATATGAAATACATAATATCCGAGATCTCAAGAAGATAGTGCTTCTCCCTTCCTTACCATTAGCAGTTCTTTTGACTAGTATTTCGGGAATTATTCTCCAGCTTTTTCTCCCTTCCTGCCAAATCTGCTACAACACTGGTGTCTGGAAGAGAAACCTGCTCTGGGGTCACCACTGCTGGGCTCCAGCTAGTTTCACACAACGGCATAGCCTGGTGGCGCATGCTTCTTAAAATTTAGAAATACCACCCAAAGATTGAAGCAATAGATCACCAGGAGAGACTGTTGCTGCGTGTCCTCGGCCATTTCCAGCAGCCAACACTGTCTGCATACAGCTGTGCAGATGGAGAATCAACACCACATGGTGAATACGTCTCACACGTAGCCATCATGCAAAAGGACATGTTCCACCCAGGGGTTTCAGCAAGAAGGACACTTGCAGGACTGGGATAGAAGCTGCTACCCACAGGGCTGTTCTCTCTCTGCTGTGTCTGATAACCAACACCTCAACTGCTCAGCATCTAAGAGCACTTGCCTGTCCCAGATGGAAAAAAAAAAACCTCAAAGTGGAGATTAGGTGGCAAATACCAGCTCACCACCTTTGCCTGGACAACCCCAGAGCAGGGGAGAAGGCGGGCAACCCAGGTAGACCTTCCCTTGACATGCCAGCATGGGCAAGAGCTGCTTCCATCCTTCTAGAGAACAAACCTCTGCTGCTGCCTGCAAAAACCCAAGTCAGTAGCAGTGACTTACTGGATTAACATTTAAGATGTGCTCTGCTGCTGATTCACGTCCACAGAGTCTCAGGGGGCCCACCCTAGGCCGCACCAGCCACTGGGACTGGAACACCATGGGGGTACGCAACCACATGTGTGAGCATAACTTTTGGGGATGAGTTACAGAAGGGCGCTTAGAAATTTGTAGTTGAGCATCAGCATTGTGTAGGTGTCCAGCACTCCACTGTATCGCTGGTATCGATCCTCCTTATAGAGTTCACTGATCGCTGGTTAATTACACATTGCTGATAAATCAATGCACTGCTTCAACCCTGATTTGGTTTAAACTGCATGAACCAAGCAGTTTTTCCCTGCAGCACGGCTCCTTCCCCGCAGCACTGCTCCCAGCCAGCTGGCCACCAGCCCGTACCAGGGCAGCAGCTGACCCCGTCCCAGGCACTGTCTCCTGCCCAGCTCACCAAGGCCCCTCTTGGCCCGTTTCTGCTGCACACTGAGGCCCCTCCAGCCAGCAACACACACTCCAGTGTGCCAACCTTTCCCTCAGACCACGGTCCCCATGGCTTCACTGGGGCAGGGCTGCATGCCACCCTCTCATCTCTGGTGCAGATGAAGATGCTGCCTTGTGTTGACTCCTCCTGTTGTGATTAGGAACTGGCAACCAATAAAGCACAAATCACTGACCGCTACTTCTTCAGCCTGACAGACCAGACAGATTTTTAATCCATCTTGTAGTCACCTACCAAGGCCATATCTCTGCAGTCTGGCTATAAGGATGCTATGGGAGAACACATCAAATAACGAAAGCCAAGGTAAGTGACACCCACTGCTCTCTCCACGGCCACCGACTTGGTCATCTCATCACAGAAAGCAATCAGGTTAGTCAGGCACAATCTGCTGTGGTAAACTCATGCAGACTGTTCCCAGTCACCTTCCTGCACCTAGAAATAGCACAATATATCCACTCCAAATTGGTTGTCCTTCGCTGTAAAAAAAGCTTTTCCTTGTAGGTCCTCAGGCTGGTCAGGGCTAAAAGCAATTTAAAGTCACTAAGGGACCCTCATGGTCTCTGGAGAGAGATTTGGGTGAGTAAGGGCTTATTACACAAGTTAAGATGGGCACATGCCCACATCACATGCCCTGATGTCAGCTAACGAGAAGGCTGTGAGCAAACCCTTGCCACCTTGGGACTTTAGTCTCCACCATTCCCAGAGTCCAGACTTTAGTCCCAGAGTTTAGTCCCCAGATGGGACTTTAGTCTCCACAGTTCCCAGAGGTACTCACCAGGGTTTGGGAGCAGGTCCTTGCCGGGGACAGTACAGGCAGCATGAGTGGAGCAGACAGTGGTACCACCACTCTACCCCCCTCTTGCAGACAGCATAAAGAGGGGGTGTGTGTGACAGGGGACAGTGTGCCCAGCTGCCACAAACAAGGTAAAACAAGTCAATATTTCCCACAGCTGCTAAGGGGTTAGCAAGAGGTTGATGCTTTAGATAGCAGGCGCTGGTGAGACACCACATCCCTGCAGGAGCCTCGCAGCGATAGCTGACATTCAGATCCAAGCAGGCTCCTTGAAGAGGGCTGTGGTGGGGGCAGCCGTGCCACAGCATGACACAAAGCCCACCTACCTATCTCTGCTCCCAAAGAGGATCAACGTGCCCCGTCTGGGCGCAGCGGCCGAAGCATCTCAGAGGTGACCCTGGACAGGCCACCCCAGGGAGGCTTTGTCCCCATCGCCTGGTGCTACTCGGTGGCTGTGCAGGAAGGCAGGCTGTGATTTCTGCAGCAGTGGTGCTCTTGCTGAATAAAAGTGTGCATTTTGAGTCCCTGCATCCCAGGGGATGCATCAAAGTTTCACAGGGTATCAGCAGTAAGGTAGGACGCTGCCTATTATGGAACTCAATCCCTTCAGCACATGCTGTATCACAGGCTACTACTACCCAACAAGGGGCAAAAAGACAAGTTTAAAGGGTTAAAGAAAGCTTCCCACCCTTCAGAATTCCCAGAAAGCTTTGGAGAGGATGGTGATGGTAGAGGTGAGTAGCCCTGGTTGGAACGGTCAGAGGGCTGGTAAGAGGGATGCAGGGGAGGTGATGTTCACGTGCTGCTAACAGGTTTATTCCGCTGGCAGGGATTCCCTTCAGAAGCATTTGGGTAAGTGCTGTACACCGCCGAGTTCAATCTGCACTAAGCAGATTAGTTCCTTACCGGTGAAAGGTTCTGGGCAGCAGCAGAGAGTTGCTCACCATGTGATACGAGGGGGCTGTCATTACGTTTCATAGATATGATATAATTATATGCTCCCTGGAGGGTACTTCTAATTGAATTATAGGGTGTCTCACAAGTATTCTGGGCAACAGTTCGAGGAAGCTCTCACCACCCAGAACAAGATAGAGATACCCTTTAATTCCATTAGATGTACCCTCCAGGGAACAGACCGTTACTCTATGCAGCAATTCACTTAAAAAAAAAAAAAAATAATCTCCCCCAAAACTGGAACAGAGGTACACTTAGCAGAAGTTTGTTGTTGCTGCATACTTGCTCCTCGGGCCTCTTCTCCACAAGCTTGGAGCTCCATGAAACTCCCCGTCCTGGCACCTGGGACAGCCCTGCACCCCAAGGGAGAAATCCCTCCCTGAGAACAGTCACCGTCCCCTGCCTGGGTGGCTGCTGGGCTCCCTTCCCAGCACAGTCAGGAGATATGGCACCACACGAGGTGTCATGTGCCAGGCTAGAGTGGAGATCTAAGCCTCCTTAGAAGAGACCCTGAGAAGCAGTCCCCAAAGGCAGGACATGAATAGCTTGAGGCCAAACAGGGGCTCCAGTCATTACAGTGCACACTGGCGATGAGCCCCCCTCAGCCTGCCCGTCCGTTTCTCCTGCCTTCACACACCCCAGAGCTGCAAACAGCCACCCTGGTCCCTCAGAGACAGCTGGAGTGACCTTGGGACAAGGCAGCTTGCTCCCACGAGGCTGGACATGCTTCCATCCCTTGGGCACCCACAGCTACGCTCCCGGGGGCCTACTTCAACCCTTGGATTTTGCTCTGCGTTTTAGACCAGACTCATTCAGGTTTTTTTCCCCCCTCATGAACCAGATCTTCCCAGGGGAGCTGCAGCACCCGGCTGGCAAAATCAGCTGCCCCATTGTCCCAGCACAGCCAGCCTGTCTGCCAGCAGCACGCTGGGGACCGGTACCATTTCACCTCAGGTTCCCAGCGGGCCAGAAGCACTGCACGTGAACGCAGGTGGGAGCTCAGAGAAGATAAAAAAATCCACTTGTCCACTTCCTGATGCTCCCCCATCACCAAAGGCAACCCCTCCTTTGCTCTTCACCCTCTCTTCTGGGGGCTATGCACCACAGAAACCACCCTGCACTTCTCTCCTGCTCTGCCACTGCTGTCTACAACTTACTGTCATGCCAGGGGAGATGTCACATCTGCTATGCCTTTTTCTGCTGCTCTACACCATAACAAAGGATGGGATATTCAGGCCCCTGAGCCCTTTTATTATTTTTTTTTAAGTCACCTCAAGGGAAAAGCCAGCACCAGCTGCCCACCACAAAGTCTAATGACCTACTGAAGCTGCCGTCAGCTCGGACTCCCACGGATCGCATCTAGCTCCGCTCCACTTGTCAGGCCGCAAAAAGAGCAAGAAAGATAGTTATGCCAAGAACTTGCTAATTATAGCAAATGAAGACCTTTCTATAGGACAGACAGGCACCACGGTCGCCGCTGAGATGAAGCGCACGCAGCTCCTCAGGCTTCCACCACGCTGCAGCCTCGCACGTCAGCAGTAGCCGGGCATCTGATACGCTCCACCCTGCTACGGCTTTCAGGTGTTGCTCTGCAGGACACAGCTGATCAAACCCTGGGAGCCCGGCTGCCAGGCAAGCAGTTATTGCTCACACACAGCCCGTTGGCTGCGCTTCTATTATTCACAGCTCTGCCCACCTCCCGTGGTGTCAGCTAACAGGACACCTCTGGGAAAAACTGCCAATTCACACCTTCCCTCTCCCCAGCTCCGCTACGGAAAGAGAGAAGTACCCTGAGCTACCAAAGCTAACCCCAAACCACCCCAAAATAAAGAAGCATTTCTGATGTCTTAGCAAACAGAGCGCTCAGGGCTTATTTAGCCTTGCACAGTCAATACACTGGTCCTGGCACATCCCACCTAAACAGCATCGTGGGCAGGGTACCTTTACTAAGGGAGGTGGAGATAGAAGCATTAAGCCAAAACTCTCAAGCAGATGAGGTAAAGGAGACACCAGCCCAGGAGGGAAGACAGGTAAAGCAGAGATAAGTGGAGCAGAAGTTCTACATAAAATATTGATAGCTTTATCATGCTTTTCCCTCTCAAGGATAAAAGCAGAGCAGCACGGTGCCCAGGTGGGTATTTTTATGAGGGTAGGACCCATTTGGCTTGCTTATCTCATGGAAAGAAAAACAGAGGCACAGAAGGTAATCCCTACCCCATTTCATTTTAACAACATACTTTTACAGGGAGCACCAACGAGGCACAGCAGCAGCTAAACCATCTACAACACACTCGGCACAACAGCCACAGCACAGGCAGGAGCAACCACTCCTGGAAACTCCGTTTGGAGAGGCAAACAGGGGAGAGAGAAAAAGCCTCTTTCCTCCCCAGCACCTAAAAACACCAAAGGAGATCTTCCACCATCTAACAGAAGAACCAGGAGATCACAACAACGGCTTTGGCTCGCAAGGTGTAGAACATCAAGCCCTTTATACCCAGAAGGGCTCCACGCCAGCAGCTGGAAGAAGAGCAGCAGGACACAGGAGAGGCTGTGAGGGACCTGATGTCCAAAGGAGGGTTTCCAGGCACTACAGCCCAGCTCTGGGGCTGCGCCACGCTCCACGTGAGGCTGCTCAGGCTTCAAGGCAGCCTGGCAGACATCTCCAGCAGCCTCCTAAGGACAGGTCCTGCAAACCCTGGCAGGAAGAAGTGATGTTCAGACTTCCAGCCAGCTGCCCTTCCAGTGGAGAGCACCCAAAGGGCCCGACACGCCGAACAGCCAGGGCCTGCTCAACACCAGGACTGGCTTCAGCTGCAACGCTCACAGCGGTACGTGCTGGCACCCGGGCAGAGACTTGAGGGGCCTCATCTGTCAACAGCCCATCTGCTAAGACAGCTGTAAATATGTACCAGTCCACATTCCTCCCAGCTTTAAATCTGCTGTTTTCACTGAAGCTAAACGGAGGATGAGCCTGGTTCCCAGTGCTTCCATCAGCCAGCATAGCAAATTCTCTTACCACCTTTTATCCTGACATGAGGTAAATAAGAAACAAGCCACATTGCTAGCAATAGGTAAATCACCTCTTATTTGAAACAGCTGCCACTTTCCACCAGGATCAGCTGCTTCTACTTAGCCACAACATGTGCTGGGGAGATCTTAGACTCTGCTGTTCTCCTCATATCATTTAGAAAAGGATAACCCCATATTTAACTGAGAAACTTTGCTGGCGCACCAATCTGTTAGAAGTCGCAGACACATTACAACGATGCTGTAAGTAACATTCCCACTGTGGGTTAAAAAAACAAGCCAGCACATACTTGGAGTGATAGATGGTCTATCAAAGCCTCGCTGCCAGCATCTCTTCTTATCCCCTGAAGCTGCATCATTCAAACTGTGGGAAACAAACAAACACAACCTGTGCCTCTGCAAACCCATGTGTAAAGGGTACGATGTTCAAGCCACTCATTTGCAAAGGTGCTCCACACAATAATGCATGAGTCAGTATGAGCAAAAGAGGCAAAGCTCATCCAAGCCACGGTAGACTTGTTTTATCTTGAATCAGTTGTGGTCTTTGCCATTTGGCAGGGTGAATTTCCCTGCATTTGCTCTAAACTAGCAGTATCATTGCCCTCTTTGATACCTTCCAGAGCATCCCTTCCAAGGGCCTCCTACTTCAGGAACCCATGAGGTTCCCAGGGGTTTCTCTACTAGAGCATGCACCAGCTCTGAAGAGCCAACCTCTACCACACATACCTCTTTTCAGCTGGGGTTCCAAGCCTTCCCTGTTTAATGCTGTCACGTAAACTCATACAGCCTCCTTTGATGAGCAAGAAGTCACAGCCTCCGACATAGGATATTGTTTGCCCTTCTTCATGGACAGATGGCAAGTATGTCCCCCCAGGCACCTGCCAACATGACTATCTGGGAAGGTAAAGGTCAGCGGGGGGCTCCTCTTCTTCCCAGGATGGTTCCATGGTCTCACATTACTGCAGGCTGATTTTACATACGCTCCAGGAACAGTCCCCTGACGCCTTACACTAATCCCCTGCAGGTCACACCACCTAGACTTCACAGCAGGACTACAGCAGAAACCCAGAGCGTGTGTGTGCCTTTATGGGTAAAGGACTTCAGTTATATTAGAAACTTGTACTGTTAAAAACACTAACGTGAGAATTTCACAGCAAGAAGCAAATATGACAGCCTTTCAACACTGGCAACATAGCGGGGGAAAGTATTTTTTAACAGGACAGCTGGAGGACAGCTGCTACTGTTTTTCCTTAATATGAATTAAAATAGGAATCAAAAACTTCTAATTTATGTGAAGGCGTAGGAAAAGAAAGCCAGAAGGAGCTTGCCCACTGATGGAAACCACCTTGAGAAGGGTTTGGAGGATTCAATCTCAAGAAGGCTCTACTGGAAAGGAAGCGTGTCCTGAGAGAGGGAAAGCATCAGCCTCACACAACAAATTCTCATTGCCTCGAGTCCCACTAATTAGTCTTAATTTTTTGAGCGCTGTTCTTATCAGGTCCCCGAGCCTTAGGATCAGCACATGGTCTATGAAAGCTATTGAACAAGAATTCAGACTAGATTACCAAAATAATTTTGTTATGACCTTGGCCATTAATTGGAGTCATCACAGCTGATAGAGATAAACCAAGGCCTGCAGATGCAGAGGGGCATCTCCACTCCAGCACCTGGAGCACCTCCTGCCCCTTTTTCTTCACTGACCTGGTGTCTGCAGTGTTGTTTCTCTCACATGTTCTCACTTCTCTCTCCAGCTGCAATTGCTGTTGGGCAGTAACTTTTTCCCCTTCTTAACTGTGTTATCGCAGAGGCATCACCACCGTCACTGATGGGCTCGGCCTTGGCTAACGGTGGATCCCTCTTGGAACCGGCTGGCATTGGCTCTGTTGGACATGGGGGAAGCTTCTAGCAGCTTCTCACAGAAGCCACCCCTGTAGTCCCCCACTATCAAAACATTGCCACGCAAACCCAATACAGCCTAACAGTGGGAAAGCAGGCTAAGGAGAAGCAAAGCAGGAAGGGCTGCAACACATGATGTTCATGAACATCTGTATCAGAAACCTATCTGTGTCCAAAGTCTCTGTTTCGTGCGGTTCCCGTGGCTGAACACAGTTCAGCAACTGCTACTGCAGAACGAAGCTATGTTCCCTGCCTGATGCCAGAAGTGCCATCAAATGTCTGTCCTGCTTACACGTACTGAGCATTAAACACCATTTAGCTAGGCCCAGTGATGTCCCAATTTGCCACTAATGGTCCTGCGGCGGGGTGCACCACACCGTGCTCTGCACAGCTAACTAGCAATGGCAGGAGGTAGCTTGGCTCTGCCCAGCATCAAGTCTAATTCAGGAAAGAGCAGAAGGGAATGTGATGGTCTACCCACAGTATTCAGGTTTCCAGTAAACAGGAACTTAGGGACCATCTGCACCCCAGTCTGTATCCACCACAGCATGCTGAATGCAAGGGGCTGTACGAGAGACTGCCCTTCCTAATCTCCTGAAACTCACTTACTGGAGGTGACACTGACATTATGTACGACGTTCCTCAGCTTTTCTTCCATTTGCATTACTTGCCAATCCTGGCTCCTTTCTCCAAGGACTTTTAAAGCATATGAAACAGAGGTGCACTTGGAGGCAAAAGCACAAGCAAATTGAGAAATGAAGGAGGGCTAGAGGAGAGGAGATAAAAGATGCATATAGGAGTATATGCAGAGAAGAAAAAAAAAAAAAAGAATATGAAATTCCATCTGGCTTCTTTCAAGAAAAATGGAGGCTTGGTCCTATTCCCAACTGCACAAGCCCCTATTGTTTGACGAAGAATCAGTATTCAAACAGTGAGCACAATCAGCCCCACTGTACAATACCCAGTTGTTCTCTGTCCTCCCAGGGCATGTTGGATGAATTCAGTCCATGCTGCTAACCTTAGGCTGGAGCGTGGGTGGCTCTGTCACCGGATGGCACAGCTTACACAGGGCCAGTGCCAAAAGCACTAATTTCAAGACTGATCTCTTCTAGCATTGGTCTGATAGCACAACAAGCTGCCATGCCAATACCCAGCACCTGGAGCATCCCCTCTGGGATTTGCAGGCTGCAATTAGCAGGTGAAATGTGCCCCCTTCCCTGGTGCTGATGAAAGCACCTCCATCCCTATTGATTACCAATCAATAGCCACTTCCCATCTATCCCTCTCAGTTTCTGCAGCAGCAAGTGTTAGTAATCAAATAAGAGTGGCAGGCTGATAAGATGCTGTTACCAGTGCACCAGAAAAATGTGATTCTAGATCTAATCTCCTATGTCACATTTCCAACCCTGATCACTAAGATTTAACCCCTCTGATGACTGAAGTCCACAGCTGCTCGAGGAAACTTCCCAATCTACCTCCAGGCAAAGCAAGCCAATGGAAAAGCCAAATTCCTGCTCCCACTGGAACCCAGGGAGAGAAGGGATAATTGCAGGAAAGGCCCCTAATGGTAGAGATTACTGCTCACTGCACCTTCTCTTTGCTTCCAAGTCACAAAAATGCCGAACAGCCAAAGGAGTCTAACCAGCCCTTTAATTCACAAAGAAAGACGATCAAAAAAACCTGACATTTCTAAAGAATATTTCACACATTCATCTTGTGGGCCTGTGGAAATTCCACTCCCTCTCTTCGCTAGGAAAAAAAGTCCTTCAACTCCATATAAGACTTAAATATTTCAGTGCTTATTTGCACTCCAGTCCTGGCAGACCTCGGCTAAAATCTCATGTAAAT
This sequence comes from Calidris pugnax, assembly GCF_001431845.1. Lineage (NCBI taxonomy): Eukaryota > Metazoa > Chordata > Aves > Charadriiformes > Scolopacidae > Calidris > Calidris pugnax. The sequence goes on from NW_015090839.1 coordinate 17,216,439, forward strand.
AGCCCAATTTCATGGCTATTTACCAATACGTCCTCATGGCACGCGGCCATCTAGAGACACCTGGACTGCCTGAGAAGGGAAGCTTTAAATAAGCTGCCATGACTGCATGGCTTCTGTTTTGTCCTCATGGCACACGGCCATCTAGAGACACCTGGGCTGCCTGAGAAGGGAAGCTTTAAATATAAGCTGCCATGACTGCATGGCTTCTGTTTTTCCAACTGATCAAGTTAAATTGACATCAAAAGAATTTTGCCAACAAACCAGTAAATATTAACAGAGAGATGGTTAATGCAACTCCCTCCACCTACTCTAACTGTGAGTCTTTCTGTCACATGTAACAGGCTTCAGCTCAGGCCCTCAGAGGACTACTGTATTTAAAATGAAATGTTAACAGAAAAGAGAAGAAATTTCACCAAACATCAGAGTTGAAAGACAGCCAGGCTGGCTGTTGTGTTACTCCATATGAAATACATAATATTCGAGATCTCAAAAAGATAGTGCTTCTCCCTTCCTTACCATTAGCACTTTTTTTGACTAGTATTTTGGGAATTATTCTCCAGCTTTTTCTCCCTTCCTGCCAAATCTGCTACAACACTGGTGTCTGGAAGAGAAACCTGCTCTGGGGTCACCACTGCTGGGCTCCAGCTAGTTTCACACAACGGCATAGCCTGGTGGCGCATGCTTCTTAAAATTTAGAAATACCACCCAAAGATTGAAGCAATAGATCACCAGGAGAGACTGTTGCTGCGTGTCCTCGGCCATTTCCAGCAGCCAACACTGTCTGCATACAGCTGTGCAGATGGAGAATCAACACCACATGGTGAATACGTCTCACACGTAGCCATCATGCAAAAGGACATGTTCCACCCAGGGGTTTCAGCAAGAAGGACACTTGCAGGACTGGGATAGAAGCTGCTACCCACAGGGCTGTTCTCTCTCTGCTGTGTCTGATAACCAACACCTCAACTGCTCAGCATCTAAGAGCACTTGCCTGTCCCAGATGGAAAAAAAAAAACTCAAAGTGGAGATTAGGTGGCAAATACCAGCTCACCACCTTTGCCTGGACAACCCCAGAGCAGGGGAGAAGGCGGGCAACCCAGGTAGACCTTCCCTTGACATGCCAGCATGGGCAAGAGCTGCTTCCATCCTTCTAGAGAACAAACCTCTGCTGCTGCCTGCAAAAACCCAAGTCAGTAGCAGTGACTTACTGGATTAACATTTAAGATGTGCTCTGCTGCTGATTCACGTCCACAGAGTCTCAGGGGGCCCACCCTAGGCCGCACCAGCCACTGGGACTGGAACACCATGGGGGTACGCAACCACATGTGTGAGCATAACTTTTGGGGATGAGTTACAGAAGGGCGCTTAGAAATTTGTAGTTGAGCATCAGCATTGTGTAGGTGTCCAGCACTCCACTGTATCGCTGGTATCGATCCTCCTTATAGAGTTCACTGATCGCTGGTTAATTACACATTGCTGATAAATCAATGCACTGCTTCAACCCTGATTTGGTTTAAACTGCATGAACCAAGCAGTTTTTCCCTGCAGCACGGCTCCTTCCCCGCAGCACTGCTCCCAGCCAGCTGGCCACCAGCCCGTACCAGGGCAGCAGCTGACCCCGTCCCAGGCACTGTCTCCTGCCCAGCTCACCAAGGCCCCTCTTGGCCCGTTTCTGCTGCACACTGAGGCCCCTCCAGCCAGCAACACACACTCCAGTGTGCCAACCTTTCCCTCAGACCACGGTCCCCATGGCTTCACTGGGGCAGGGCTGCATGCCACCCTCTCATCTCTGGTGCAGATGAAGATGCTGCCTTGTGTTGACTCCTCCTGTTGTGATTAGGAACTGGCAACCAATAAAGCACAAATCACTGACCGCTACTTCTTCAGCCTGACAGACCAGACAGATTTTTAATCCATCTTGTAGTCACCTACCAAGGCCATATCTCTGCAGTCTGGCTATAAGGATGCTATGGGAGAACACATCAAATAACGAAAGCCAAGGTAAGTGACACCCACTGCTCTCTCCACGGCCACCGACTTGGTCATCTCATCACAGAAAGCAATCAGGTTAGTCAGGCACAATCTGCTGTGGTAAACTCATGCAGACTGTTCCCAGTCACCTTCCTGCACCTAGAAATAGCACAATATATCCACTCCAAATTGGTTGTCCTTCGCTGTAAAAAAAGCTTTTCCTTGTAGGTCCTCAGGCTGGTCAGGGCTAAAAGCAATTTAAAGTCACTAAGGGACCCTCATGGTCTCTGGAGAGAGATTTGGGTGAGTAAGGGCTTATTACACAAGTTAAGATGGGCACATGCCCACATCACATGCCCTGATGTCAGCTAACGAGAAGGCTGTGAGCAAACCCTTGCCACCTTGGGACTTTAGTCTCCACCATTCCCAGAGTCCAGACTTTAGTCCCAGAGTTTAGTCCCCAGATGGGACTTTAGTCTCCACAGTTCCCAGAGGTACTCACCAGGGTTTGGGAGCAGGTCCTTGCCGGGGACAGTACAGGCAGCATGAGTGGAGCAGACAGTGGTACCACCACTCTACCCCCCTCTTGCAGACAGCATAAAGAGGGGGTGTGTGTGACAGGGGACAGTGTGCCCAGCTGCCACAAACAAGGTAAAACAAGTCAATATTTCCCACAGCTGCTAAGGGGTTAGCAAGAGGTTGATGCTTTAGATAGCAGGCGCTGGTGAGACACCACATCCCTGCAGGAGCCTCGCAGCGATAGCTGACATTCAGATCCAAGCAGGCTCCTTGAAGAGGGCTGTGGTGGGGGCAGCCGTGCCACAGCATGACACAAAGCCCACCTACCTATCTCTGCTCCCAAAGAGGATCAACGTGCCCCGTCTGGGCGCAGCGGCCGAAGCATCTCAGAGGTGACCCTGGACAGGCCACCCCAGGGAGGCTTTGTCCCCATCGCCTGGTGCTACTCGGTGGCTGTGCAGGAAGGCAGGCTGTGATTTCTGCAGCAGCTCTGCTCGTGCTGAACAAAAGTGTGCATTTTGAGTCCCTGCATCCCAGGGGATGCATCAAAGTTTCACAGGGTATCAGCAGTAAGGTAGGACGCTGCCTATTATGGAACTCAATCCCTTCAGCACATGCTGTATCACAGGCTACTACTACCCAACAAGGGGCAAAAAGACAAGTTTAAAGGGTTAAAGAAAACTTCCCACCCTTCAGAATTCCCAGAAAGCTTTGGAGAGGATGGTGATGGTAGAGGTGAGTAGCCCTGGTTGGAACGGTCAGAGGGCTGGTAAGAGGGATGCAGGGGAGGTGATGTTCACGTGCTGCTAACAGGTTTATTCCGCTGGCAGGGATTCCCTTCAGAAGCATTTGGGTAAGTGCTGTACACCGCCGAGTTCAATCTGCACTAAGCAGATTAGTTCCTTACCGGTGAAAGGTTCTGGGCAGCAGCAGAGAGTTGCTCACCATGTGATACGAGGGGGCTGTCATTACGTTTCATAGATATGATATAATTATATGCTCCCTGGAGGGTACTTCTAATTGAATTATAGGGTGTCTCACAAGTATTCTGGGCAACAGTTCGAGGAAGCTCTCACCACCCAGAACAAGATAGAGATACCCTTTAATTCCATTAGATGTACCCTCCAGGGAACAGACCGTTACTCTATGCAGCAATTCACTTAAAAAAAAAAAAAAATCATCTCCCCCAAAACTGGAACAGAGGTACACTTAGCAGAAGTTTGTTGTTGCTGCATACTTGCTCCTCGGGCCTCTTCTCCACAAGCTTGGAGCTCCATGAAACTCCCCGTCCTGGCACCTGGGACAGCCCTGCACCCCAAGGGAGAAATCCCTCCCTGAGAACAGTCACCGTCCCCTGCCTGGGTGGCTGCTGGGCTCCCTTCCCAGCACAGTCAGGAGATATGGCACCACACGAGGTGTCATGTGCCAGGCTAGAGTGGAGATCTAAGCCTCCTTAGAAGAGACCCTGAGAAGCAGTCCCCAAAGGCAGGACATGAATAGCTTGAGGCCAAACAGGGGCTCCAGTCATTACAGTGCACACTGGCGATGAGCCCCCCTCAGCCTGCCCGTCCGTTTCTCCTGCCTTCACACACCCCAGAGCTGCAAACAGCCACCCTGGTCCCTCAGAGACAGCTGGAGTGACCTTGGGACAAGGCAGCTTGCTCCCACGAGGCTGGACATGCTTCCATCCCTTGGGCACCCACAGCTACGCTCCCGGGGGCCTACTTCAACCCTTGGATTTTGCTCTGCGTTTTAGACCAGACTCATTCAGGTTTTTTCCCCCCTCATGAACCAGATCTTCCCAGGGGAGCTGCAGCACCCGGCTGGCAAAATCAGCTGCCCCATTGTCCCAGCACAGCCAGCCTGTCTGCCAGCAGCACGCTGGGGACCAGTACCATTTCACCTCAGGTTCCCAGCGGGCCAGAAACACTGCACATGAACACAGGTGGGAGCTCAGAGAAGATAAAAAAATCCACTTGTCCACTTCCTGATGCTCCCCCATCACCAAAGGCAACCCCTCCTTTGCTCTTTACCCTCTCCTCTGGGGGCTGTGCACCACGGAAACCACCCTGCACTTCTCTCCTGCTCTGCCACTGCTGTCTACAACTTACTGTCACGCCAGGGGAGATGTCACATCTGCTATGCCTTTTTCTGCTGCTCTACACCATAACAAAGGATGGGATATTCAGGCCCCTGAGCCCTTTTATTATTTTTTTTTAAGTCACCTCAAGGGAAAAGCCAGCACCAGCTGCCCACCACAAAGTCTAATGACCTACTGAAGCTGCCGTCAGCTCGGACTCCCACGGATCGCATCTAGCTCCGCTCCACTTGTCAGGCCGCAAAAAGAGCAAGAAAGATAGTTATGCCAAGAACTTGCTAATTATAGCAAATGAAGACCTTTCTATAGGACAGACAGGCACCACGGTCGCCGCTGAGATGAAGCGCACGCAGCTCCTCAGGCTTCCACCACGCTGCAGCCTCGCACGTCAGCAGTAGCCGGGCATCTGATACGCTCCACCCTGCTACGGCTTTCAGGTGTTGCTCTGCAGGACACAGCTGATCAAACCCTGGGAGCCCGGCTGCCAGGCAAGCAGTTATTGCTCACACACAGCCCGTTGGCTGCGCTTCTATTATTCACAGCTCTGCCCACCTCCCGTGGTGTCAGCTAACAGGACACCTCTGGGAAAAACTGCCAATTCACACCTTCCCTCTCCCCAGCTCCGCTACGGAAAGAGAGAAGTACCCTGAGCTACCAAAGCTAACCCCAAACCACCCCAAAATAAAGAAGCATTTCTGATGTCTTAGCAAACAGAGCGCTCAGGGCTTATTTAGCCTTGCACAGTCAATACACTGGTCCTGGCACATCCCACCTAAACAGCATCGTGGGCAGGGTACCTTTACTAAGGGAGGTGGAGATAGAAGCATTAAGCCAAAACTCTCAAGCAGATGAGGTAAAGGAGACACCAGCCCAGGAGGGAAGACAGGTAAAGCAGAGATAAGTGGAGCAGAAGTTCTACATAAAATATTGATAGCTTTATCATGCTTTTCCCTCTCAAGGATAAAAGCAGAGCAGCACGGTGCCCAGGTGGGTATTTTTATGAGGGTAGGACCCATTTGGCTTGCTTATCTCATGGAAAGAAAAACAGAGGCACAGAAGGTAATCCCTACCCCATTTCATTTTAACAACATACTTTTACAGGGAGCACCAACGAGGCACAGCAGCAGCTAAACCATCTACAACACACTCGGCACAACAGCCACAGCACAGGCAGGAGCAACCACTCCTGGAAACTCCGTTTGGAGAGGCAAACAGGGGAGAGAGAAAAAGCCTCTTTCCTCCCCAGCACCTAAAAACACCAAAGGAGATCTTCCACCATCTAACAGAAGAACCAGGAGATCACAACAACGGCTTTGGCTCGCAAGGTGTAGAACATCAAGCCCTTTATACCCAGAAGGGCTCCACGCCAGCAGCTGGAAGAAGAGCAGCAGGACACAGGAGAGGCTGTGAGGGACCTGATGTCCAAAGGAGGGTTTCCAGGCACTACAGCCCAGCTCTGGGGCTGCGCCACGCTCCACGTGAGGCTGCTCAGGCTTCAAGGCAGCCTGGCAGACATCTCCAGCAGCCTCCTAAGGACAGGTCCTGCAAACCCTGGCAGGAAGAAGTGATGTTCAGACTTCCAGCCAGCTGCCCTTCCAGTGGAGAGCACCCAAAGGGCCCGACACGCCGAACAGCCAGGGCCTGCTCAACACCAGGACTGGCTTCAGCTGCAACGCTCACAGCGGTACGTGCTGGCACCCGGGCAGAGACTTGAGGGGCCTCATCTGTCAACAGCCCATCTGCTAAGACAGCTGTAAATATGTACCAGTCCACATTCCTCCCAGCTTTAAATCTGCTGTTTTCACTGAAGCTAAACGGAGGATGAGCCTGGTTCCCAGTGCTTCCATCAGCCAGCATAGCAAATTCTCTTACCACCTTTTATCCTGACATGAGGTAAATAAGAAACAAGCCACATTGCTAGCAATAGGTAAATCACCTCTTATTTGAAACAGCTGCCACTTTCCACCAGGATCAGCTGCTTCTACTTAGCCACAACATGTGCTGGGGAGATCTTAGACTCTGCTGTTCTCCTCATATCATTTAGAAAAGGATAACCCCATATTTAACTGAGAAACTTTGCTGGCGCACCAATCTGTTAGAAGTCGCAGACACATTACAACGATGCTGTAAGTAACATTCCCACTGTGGGTTAAAAAAACAAGCCAGCACATACTTGGAGTGATAGATGGTCTATCAAAGCCTCGCTGCCAGCATCTCTTCTTATCCCCTGAAGCTGCATCATTCAAACTGTGGGAAACAAACAAACACAACCTGTGCCTCTGCAAACCCATGTGTAAAGGGTACGATGTTCAAGCCACTCATTTGCAAAGGTGCTCCACACAATAATGCATGAGTCAGTATGAGCAAAAGAGGCAAAGCTCATCCAAGCCACGGTAGACTTGTTTTATCTTGAATCAGTTGTGGTCTTTGCCATTTGGCAGGGTGAATTTCCCTGCATTTGCTCTAAACTAGCAGTATCATTGCCCTCTTTGATACCTTCCAGAGCATCCCTTCCAAGGGCCTCCTACTTCAGGAACCCATGAGGTTCCCAGGGGTTTCTCTACTAGAGCATGCACCAGCTCTGAAGAGCCAACCTCTACCACACATACCTCTTTTCAGCTGGGGTTCCAAGCCTTCCCTGTTTAATGCTGTCACGTAAACTCATACAGCCTCCTTTGATGAGCAAGAAGTCACAGCCTCCGACATAGGATATTGTTTGCCCTTCTTCATGGACAGATGGCAAGTATGTCCCCCCAGGCACCTGCCAACATGACTATCTGGGAAGGTAAAGGTCAGCGGGGGGCTCCTCTTCTTCCCAGGATGGTTCCATGGTCTCACATTACTGCAGGCTGATTTTACATACGCTCCAGGAACAGTCCCCTGACGCCTTACACTAATCCCCTGCAGGTCACACCACCTAGACTTCACAGCAGGACTACAGCAGAAACCCAGAGCGTGTGTGTGCCTTTATGGGTAAAGGACTTCAGTTATATTAGAAACTTGTACTGTTAAAAACACTAACGTGAGAATTTCACAGCAAGAAGCAAATATGACAGCCTTTCAACACTGGCAACATAGCGGGGGAAAGTATTTTTTAACAGGACAGCTGGAGGACAGCTGCTACTGTTTTTCCTTAATATGAATTAAAATAGGAATCAAAAACTTCTAATTTATGTGAAGGCGTAGGAAAAGAAAGCCAGAAGGAGCTTGCCCACTGATGGAAACCACCTTGAGAAGGGTTTGGAGGATTCAATCTCAAGAAGGCTCTACTGGAAAGGAAGCGTGTCCTGAGAGAGGGAAAGCATCAGCCTCACACAACAAATTCTCATTGCCTCGAGTCCCACTAATTAGTCTTAATTTTTTGAGCGCTGTTCTTATCAGGTCCCCGAGCCTTAGGATCAGCACATGGTCTATGAAAGCTATTGAACAAGAATTCAGACTAGATTACCAAAATAATTTTGTTATGACCTTGGCCATTAATTGGAGTCATCACAGCTGATAGAGATAAACCAAGGCCTGCAGATGCAGTACACCTCCATGGCATGTGACCAAAATTTGATTTAGGAAAGCGAGCACCAAAACCTGCAGTTACTGTTGGCAGCTTAGGGGAATAGTGAGATATTGCAGCTACTGCCTATACCTGTACCAATCTGAATTGTGATAGCTGGGGAGAGGTCAGTGAATCTGCATAAGTGCACCGCAGTCCTGAGTAACAGGAAATTACAAGTTCAATGTACACAGACCAGCAGTTCAGGGAGATCAGTTTTATTTCTGTCTCTGATCTGCTGGGTAACCCAGAGGGAAGAGAAGTCACTTTCTGTGCATTTCCCCCACCACCACCACCTACAAAATGCAAATAACATCCTTCAATATCCTTTGCAAAGTGCTACAAGATCTACTCACAAAACACCAAGCAAAAGAGCTAAGCATCATTAATAGCATTCCCCTCAAAATGCCACAACCATGACTGTGTAGGTGATCAAATTAAAAAATTAAGCTGACAGTTCTCCTCAAGCACTGAATGGCAATAGGGAAGGACAGTTAATTACACCAAACCTCAGTATGACGTCCTTCAAACAGACAACTGCCATTCACCTTTCTCCACTGTCACCTTCCCCACATCTGCTGGGGGAAGCTAACAGTCACCACAGCAGGACTACAAGCAAGGAGTTAGGGACCAAGTATCTCTGCACCCAAGCATGGGTGAACAGGAGAGGAAGGGATACTGACCTTCCCACCAAACACACACTGGGGGCACAACATCCAAGAGTGAGGCCGGCGGCAGCAGCAGCACATGGTGGGCTGGCTGGGGCAATTTTTAACCACCAGCTCTGGGGCACAGCACCAACCTGAGCTTGACCCAGAAAGGACCTCCTCTGGCACAGCTCTGGCCTTCACCTACATTCATACACACACAATCCATGAGCCACCCTGCCAGAACATGCCTGAAGCCCCCAGTAGGAAAAAATGCACGTGGCTTTCTACTGCTTGGTGTTGTAGCATCACTTTGGAGGACCAGCCCCACTGAGCTAAGCATGCACTCATAGACAGCCCAAGACTCATGGTGACCCCGTGGAGCAGAATGGGGGCTTCTCTGGGGAGAAGCAGGCAAGGAGAGGCAACATGCAACTTCCAGACAACTTCCTGCCCAAATCCTAAAGGCAAAAAATATTCTCACTGCTTATTGAGGCAGGGTTAACGAGTTTGTCTTCAGCAGTCTCTGTACGAATGGAGGAGACAGCCCGTCAGTTAATGAGAGTTCTGCCTAACACGCACATAGATAAGTGACTGTAGGTTTTCCACTCAAGTTCATCTATGCTGACTCTGCAAAGAGGTTTTGCAGGCCACTTAATACCCCTTTAACACCATGGTATCCTCAGCATCCAGTTCCTTCCTGAGCCACAGGCAATACTGTGGGAACTACGGACTCAGGGCAGATGGCTGCGCCTCTAGTAGCCTTCAGGTCCTGCAAGTAACTGAGCAACCAGCCACAAAGTAGGTCTCTTGGTCTAACCCTTAACTCAGTATAGCTACTGCAAGTTTCACAGCCCCAGCACAACTTCTCACTTTACCTTCTAGCCGGCATATCAATTAGCTACTGGTAACTTGTGAATCTTCCTAAACTTTCTAAAGCAAGACCTAGACAAGTTTCTGTATTAATTTAAACAGTTTTAAACAGAGAAAATTTAAATTAAATTTAATGACTTGCTGGGACTTCCCTTTATTATGCAAAAAGAAAATCCTTTAAAGCCCAATTCACTTCTTGCTGCTGGCTCTTAATGATTTCTTTATTGCTTGGACATGATAAAGCAGCTGGGTCAATCGTTCTTCTACATTTTCATGGCTCCAAGAACCTAACATTTATTTCCATACAAAATCATTTAACAGAGAAGTGTTCAGTCATCTTGAAAAAAAAAATCCACACCAGCAAATTCCACCCTCCCCATACCCAAAAAGAACCCCACCAAGACAAACCACTAAATTTTGGGCTTGATTCCTTGAGAGTTTCCTTCTAGCCAACAAGAGAACTAGAATTCTGCTTCGGTTCCTTAGGTTGTTTCTGACCCTCACTGGATCACAAGTTGGGAAATAACAAATGTATTGAAAAAGAGGCAGCATAATCAAGTATTTGGGACCAGATCAATTTCTTTCTCAACAGACAACAGCAATATTACATGGCTAGATTTATAACTATCCAACACCCATACGCATCCATACACACACGCACACATTTCATGACAACGTATTTCACTAATAATAGCTTTGTTTCAAGTCTTCTCATCTCAGCCTGCTCTCTCTTGTGCTCCCACCCAAACGTGAGTAAGGAAACTTTGACCGTGTTAGTCTAGAAAGAATCACAGAAGCAGTAAGCAAGAGCCGGTGACAGGATCCTTTTCCCTCTCGTTCCGTAATTTGCATCAACTCATCTCTTTTTAGTCCCACATACTTTAGGGAAAGCCTCTTAAAAATAACCTTGAGATAGTTTAGTGTATCTTGTTATATTTAAGTGAAGACCCCTTCTCCATTTAGTTTTAAAGCAAAGTACTTATCCTTGGCCCTAGGGATTTGGTAGATGACAGTGCAGCTCCTATAGCTTAATCTCTAGGATGCTGTGTAATCCAGTGCCCCTCAAATTAATCTAGCCATTGCTATGCTTACCAACTACTTACAGATGGCCTGCAGAACACGAGCTGAAGTTTGTTTAATCTGTGTGTCAGAGAGTGAGCTGAGAGCGTGAACTGAAGCTTCTACTCTCTGATTTACACTGATCAGTGCTTCTTTGTGGCTGCAGTTCTGCAGATCCTGAGCACACACACACAGCCACGGAAAAGCATAGCACTGTCTTCTGCGTTTGCAAGATGCTGTTAATTCATTGGCTTCCTCCACGAGTCAAAAATTTCTTCAAAGTGACTCCACGAGGAGAATGACAAGGCTAAAGCAGTGAGGGAGGCAGGACTCCATCTCGTGTTTGTGAAAAAGCATGAGCAGCTCGTACACCAGTGTGGAAACCAGAGCCCAAGCTTCACCTTTCCTAAGCGAGAGCCTAATGATTAGGCTGAAGTGGGGAGCACATAACTTCTCACTGCTTTCTGACACCATCTTTGACAATGTCTATCAACCATCTCAATCTTCCTGCTTTCCCCTCTGTTCTGCACTGGGCTTTAGTGGACCTTCAGTCCCCCCTTCCAGCACACAGGGGACATCACTACCTCATGGTGGGTTCCCCTCAGTGGCAAGGCATTTAAGAGGCAGGGCCTGAAACATTCAGCCAGGCAACCCTGTGGCTCTGTTGGTGACCCAGTGTCTTCATACAGTCCTACACCAAGCAATACCATGGCTAGTCACTCCTACACCGACCTCTAAGTCAGCAGAGCTGTCCCAAACACCCTATCCACCCATCTACCCCAACTAGCTTGGCTGACCAAAACTAGATGGTGCTTGTTGGAATAGTAATATTATGCATCTGAACTTCAAATTCAGACCTGAATTACCTTGTTTGTCTGCAGCCTAAATACTTGCTCAATTCTTTCCTCTGTATTGAGATTTAGAAAGCAAAAAAAGGAAGAGATTAAACCAACCCATTATTGCTTCCAGGTTCCTGCAGCTGCTTCCACCCACACCTCAGAGAAGAGCTGGCAAAGTAAAGCAGCTGACCTGTGTTCACTGAATTTAAAGCCAAGGGCTGACTACTGAAAACTGCCTTCACATGTTTCCAGCCCAAAACTATTCCCAGAAGACCTGGAGATTTAAAATTAAACTCAGGAGTGAATAAAGGCAGCCTGCTGGCTGACATGATCTCCCTCCTTGTTAGGCTTATTAGTTTGATTAAGTGCTATGTTGAGCCAGCCATATTAATTCTAGCTTCAAAAGAAATTAATCTCTGCTAGCCACGTGGTCTCTGTAGCCACTGTGGCTAGCAGGCTTTGTTCCCAGCAGTCTTCTGATTCAGAACTGAAAGCCACATTAATGCATTAGGTGTGGGCACAGCTTTAAGTACACCACAAAGGTCTCTTCTGTGCTCTAGGGCATCTTCTCTGGGTCACAAACCAGCGTTAAGCAACCTACACATACTTGTTTTCTGGACTACCTTCATTTTCATTAGTCTCTCCCTCAAGGATGCATATGGTTCTGCTGAACGTGATTTATTTTAACCCAAGTGAAGCAACTACATGGGTATGCTCTGACCTTCTGTCATGCTCTTCAAAAACAAAAAGAAGTCTTCCATCAGCTGGAAGATGAAAGAAAGGGAGTGTTTTGAGTAAAATGGCTCATGGGCTTTTTCTCTACCCTGTACCCCAAATCTGCTGGCCTTTCACTGATGGGTGTTTTTCAAGCAAGAAGTGTCTCTTTTCTTCACAACCTGGCTGAAGCAAGGTAGTACCCATTATATTTCAGGTAGTCTACTCACAGGAGACTATAACCACACGGCTGACGTTCTTCTTCACTTTCTCTCCAGAAATCAGCTTGTGGCTCAATTAAGGAGACTAACCTGCACGGCCCATCTCCCTGACAAGGCCAGATGAGGACAGCTGATCCTTTTCCATCTCTGATAGTGGCTGAACCCAGCCAACCAGGAGCTTCTCTTCCTTTGATAGGGAAGAACACATAATCAAGCATCAGGACTGTGGATATTAGCTGGATTAAATGGTTTAGTGGGCCAAAGCAGAAGGTGCTATTGAATTAGGGCATCCCTACTGCACAGCATTTAATATATTAACATCCTTTTGGGTACTGTATTGGGAAGCTTGGTACAAAGATTTCCTTTCTCTGATGACAGTTGCAAGTCTGCACAATTCTTCCTTTGATGGCTCAAGTGATTAGGTGTTAACAAGAGGAACCTAGGCACTTAACACTAGGGAGTTTTAGCACCAGGTTCACACCCCCCTCCCTCTCCCTACTCAGCTGAGGGATTTTTCTCATTCCCCACTAATGTTAACAGCAGGTACTTAAAGCAATTAGACATTATCGCCTCTCTGGTCTTTATTACTTCCTAGCTTCGTATCAGCTGCTTTGTACACAATAAAAGAGCTGAATTAACAGGACTGGTACAGACTATTTTGCTTCCCTTCTTTCTTCTGTATGAAAACAGTGGGTCATGGAGCCACATGGACAGGCTGTGAGCTACAGTGCTTTAAACCATTATTGCCAATTGCCGTGGTATTTTACAAGGGGAAAAACCACAGGTAGTAAAAGAACAGACATAGGGAGATCATAGAGAATGTGACGCGGGGAATGTGGGTAGGCCATGGGGACAAAGAAGCTGGAAGGATTTCCCAAGTCCAGCAGAACATCCTGCAGCTGTGCCTACGCTGTGAATTAGCTGCCACACGGCTCTGCAAGTTGCACAGGCAGCCCAGGGACAGAGGTATGATGTGTTGCTCCTGTGAAAATAAAGCCCCACATCTACTGAGCAGTTCTTGCTTGCCTGGGAATAACTGCTGTAAAATTTTAATCTAGGGATAGCATTTATGTTTGGTGTTCAAAAAGAGGCTTTCCCGAATTTGCTCAGCCAGGTAAAAGCTTGCCCTTTTTCTTCTCTTTCTACCTTAACTCTCCATTAACCCTTAGGTTTAGTGCAGGACATCAGAGAATGATGTATTTCCCTTCCCACCACCCCACCTCTGCAGTATTTCTGAGCCTCACTTTGTCATTCTCAAGAGGGAAGGGAAAGAGCTTTGAGCTCTTAAATCCTGCTGTCGGTTCTTGCCTGAAAGAGGTAAGTAGGGAAACCAAAGGAAAGCTGAAGAAAGGAGCCTGTCCCTTGTCAGCATTCACCTGTAATGGAGCCAAAATGTGGGGTTAAACACCAAAATTAGACCCAGGAAGAGAAATGAATTGGGTACTTACACAGTTTCATCATTCTTGAACTCCAACTCTCCATAAGTGTCTTCGAAGTCTTCTCCACCTCCTTTCGCTGTCCCTTCTACTGTCCTAAATGGCACTATGACTGTACCCCGAGCACCTGATGTCCTTAGGACTTTGACTTCCATCACACCAATGCTCTCGCTGACATGTATAACATCACACTCAAATGTGAAAATGCCAGCATGGTCATCATCCAGTATAGTCACTGTGGCCACACAAGGAGAAGCCAATATGGCCTTTGGATATGGGGAGTTACTGAGCTCTGGAGGTTCCTCAGTCTCCACCACACGGAGGTTACTGAGCCGCACAAAGAAATGCTCATCTTCCTCAAAGATGTCATCATCAATAATTCCCACTGAAAACTCCTTCTGGGTCTCCCCTGATTTCAAGACAACAGTCCCCTCTGTGAACTCATAGTCAGCACCAGCATTGGCAGAGCCATCCTCTGTTTTATAGTCCACATAGATGGTTTTGGACATGTCCCCTCCTTTCCGCACCACTGTCAGGAGAACAGCACCACAGTTCTCAAGACACTGGTAGGAGCATGGGTCAAAATAAATTTTGGAGATGAATTCCTCAGGTTCATCTGGCCGCACCTCATGCAAGCTGGTGCTCTTCTTGGCTTGCTCAGCTGCATGCTTCTTCAGAATATTGCCAGCTCCTGTCATCATTCTGGTAGCCTGAATGCGATAAAAGGCTCTGCTCTTTTGCTGATGAGACAAGGCATAGTAGTTAGCCATTTCTACCAGCTGATCCAAGTCCTTTTCTGGGTGCTTTTGCTTCAGGTCCTTAAGGATCCGGATCATCTCTTTGCGAGATTCATCAACCTCCTTCCCCTCCACAGTCACTAAGTTTCCATCCAGAAAGTGGGAGTTCATCATCTTGCCATCCATCTCAATTCCCTTAGGGTGATCACCTTCTGATTCTATGATAATGCCCCTGTGCTTGTCAGTACGGTACTTTTTGTGCATATACTTATAGAAAAGCAGACGTCGATCTGCTATCCAAGCCAGAAGGACACAAAGTGGAAAGAAGAAAAGTGTGAGCAGACCTTCCCAGACCTGAACCACACCTGGAGAGAAGACAGCAAGGATCATGTACAACCAGATGTAAGCAAAGATGCTCCATGCAGCTGTGACAAAGAAAACCCTCAGGTGTTTTATCTTTCTGGTTTCCCCATCAGGGATCACATAGACACAGATGGCAATGATGATAAACATATTGAAAGCAGCGCTGCCAACAATTGTAGACGGCCCTAGGTCTCCAGCTATGAATCCATGCCCACACACTTCTATCAGAGACAGAAGGATCTCAGGAGCAGAGGAGCCCAGAGCCATGAGGGTCAAGTTGGAAACAGTTTCATTCCAAATTCGAATGGTGGTCGTCGTGGTCTCTCCATTGGGTTTCTTAATTGTGATTTCTTTCTCTTGCGATGTAATGACCTCTATAGATGCCATGAAACGATCTGCAATGATGGAGACTCCAAGGAACATGTAGATCAGTGCTACAAAGTATACGATAACACGGGCAATTTTGTCCCCAAGGGATGGGTTTTCTGGGTACCATATTGGCAGGATAACACCTTCCTTGCAGTCAAAAGATCCTGAACACGAGCTGTTTTGTACTGAACTGGTTGAGTCTCCCGTCAGGCCAGCATCCACCTGCAAACCATGCAAAAACAGCACAAAAGTAACCAGCCCAAAATGGAGGAAGGCCGAGGTGACAGGCTGCAAGCTTAACCACGCCATACACAAGATGCAACTTCCACTGTGTAGATCCAAAAAGGCCGAGAACCTGAAACAAACAAAACAGAGAGGGGGGAGGGAAGCATGAGAGAAAAGGAAGATGCAACATTTACCCAAACGCACTTCAGTATCTCACCACTGAAGGGTACTGGTAGAGATGCAGGGGTTGTCTCTCTGTCACTTTGAAGAAGGTATTTAGCAGGGACTCTAACAAACTGCAGCATTTGCATGCCCAGCAGATGAAGACCAATGGCTAGAAAAGTAACTCAGAGGAAAAGCGTATGTAAATAATGGCCCGTTCTTGACCTACAACATGTGTAATAGGAGCACTGAGTGCTCAGCTGCCACTCACCTAATGATGCCATAGTGTTCACCAGCACATAGCATTTCAACTCAGCATGGGAAACCAACCAAAATGCTCCCCTGTCTCACCACCCAGGGGATAAGACAAGCCAAGGAATCACTAGCAATACAAGAAGCACTATTTAAGGCCAGTGAGCAACCTCCAAATGAAATGCATTTGTTGGACATAATTCAGTTACGAATTATGAATTACCTTGGTGGCCAAACCACCCCCAGAGACAGTGCCTCCTAAAAGGCTGCAGGGTCTCCAGAAGGGTCCTAGGGCTCCCCTAACCTTCTGAGGCACAAGGCCTCCACGTTAGGAGGTAACTAAGTCAGCCCAGAAATAGGGCAAAGGACTCGTGTTCTTGGCAAAGCACCAAAGGCCATTTCTCACTAGCCTTTCCATTGCGATCTGGAGGATCACATTTTACTTCAATAATCCCACTTTTAAATGGTCACAGAACCCTACAGAATCACCATAGTTAGAAAAAGCTGTGCTCATGCACCCAGAGGATACAGGAAAACAGATGTACCCACCAACATTCCCTCTGCATCCCTAAGAAATTGATTTATTTCCAAATACCCCCTAATACAAAAGTAATCTCTAACCTACATACCAGGCAAAACCAAAGGAGCTGATCCACATGTCACACATTTGGCATATTGCTGCCCAATGACGCCTTCTATTACTTATGGACTACATCGCTCGAGGGCTTGCACCACTTAAAATTAGATTCTGAACGCTTCACATTGCCATGGACCACACTATACTCCTTCCTTTGTATCATGCCTCTGGAAGAATTTGATCTCAGGCTTAGCTGACAAATCACGTTTGTGAGTCCAGACACAGCCAAGTATCTCACAGGAAACATCAAACTTAATAGCAGCATTATCTACAGCACTTGGAAGGTTCAAGAGCCTTAACTCCCACTAAGTTTCATTGAGGTTTCTACTGCCAAATCAGTAGGGCTGGGATTAATTTCCCTTACTGTAGCTCTCTAAATCTTGGGCAGTAAGTTAAATTAAATCACTTAGGCTTCCTTTGTAGTTAGAGGAAAGAGACAGTCACTTCCAGGGGACAATCCTTCCTGTCCCACCTCTGTTCTGACCAAAAGATGTACTTAAGACACACATCTTTAGAAGGGATTTTGTCCTTTTCCATCTCTCTCCATGGTCTCAAGAGGGTGCCCTGACAGCCCGTTTAGAGCAGATGCCCAACCTTCAGATGGCAGCAGTTAGAAGGTATGAACTGACCCCTACCTAAGGATTTCAGAAAGTCCCTCCCCTCTCCCTTGCTCTGTAAATATTACAGGAAACATTTTAATGTTATCAGCATTAACAAATGCATCTTGAATGGCCATTTTATCATCGTGTTGTGTCGCTCGCTTCTTTTCAAAAGCAGGTGCAATCTTCCTGATATCAACAAAAACGTTTTCAACTTTCAGATAAAAATCTATTAAGACAAGCGAAACAGGAAGGAAAGCATGAACAAGGACTGCAAATGAACAAAACCGCTCCTGACAAAGCACAGCAGGGGGAGAGAATTGATTATGCAGTATCAGAATCACAAATCCATATCTGACACCCTTGATATGAAAAAACAATATACTTTTTCACGCTACCTGGACTAATTCAGAGGAGAGAGGTTCTCCCACATTAGCTTATTTATCTTCTCTCTCCAATGCCTACTTATCTGACTGTCTACCCTAGAGCCACTGCCTGACCAAGCCCCCAGGGATCAGGGGGACCTTGGGCACCCAGGGAGGGCTGTTAGCCAGCCCCAGCTTCAAAATCTCATTAAAACTCCTCACCGCCTGCATATCTCAGGGTCACAGGGAAGACTGAGCTACCCAGCACACACAGCTTGGGTTTGGTTTGACACTCCATTGTGTCTTCCCTCCCTCTCTGCATGGTATTTTATCAGATTTCTGGCTGCAGGATGTTGGGAAATCCCTGAGAAAGGGCCAGTGAACATGTGCAGAGGGACTGTGAGCAGCAAGCCCAGGATCTCTGGGCTCCAAGGTAGATGTGTGCACATGCACAGTAAGGATGACACGTTCCAGGTGCCTCTGACTCGAGGTGCACACAGAGAGCAACTGCACAAGCACAGCAGCTCCAAAAACACCCCAGGCACATCAGATCGTCCTTCTCCGTACTGCAATTGCTGGCAGGTATCCACCAACCTCTTGACACTTCCAGCTCCCAGCTCCTACTTAACTGTACAGCAGCCAGTAGGTGCTGTGTCTTCCAAGATCAGCCATGTAGAAACGGCTGACAGAAAGGCAGGAATAATTTCAAAAACATCTACGTGACTCAAGAACCTAAATTTGGTTTCAAAAATGACTTAAGAGTCTAAGTATCACTTAAATTCAGAGCCTTGTCTAGGAATAGTACAATGACTAAACTGCCCTCTGAAATAAATCACTGCTACCCACCAACCTCCCTCTCTGTGGGACAACCAGATTCTGTAATTAACACTATCTGTCTACCTTCTGCAACGCCAAGGTGGTTTCTATTGCTAGCCATTCCTTAACACACACCAGGACCTTGCCAGTCCTTCTTAAATTTTTAATTTTACTTTAAGCAGAGGACAATTTTGTTATTATTCCTCAAACTAATCGTATATTATTTCAAAAACAACCTCTACCAGCATAGCCTCTCCTTATGTGTTAGGACCTCCGAACTCAGGCTGTGGGTTGTAGACTAAAATCTCAGAATTTGCTAATACTTTTCTTCACTGGTTTTCACTCGCTTTGACAAACATTTTAATGTTAAGCAGAGGTCACAATCATTTTCTAAAATGATACAATGACCCGATCCTGCAATTCTTTGACACAGATAAAACTCCCCAGTGGGATCAACAGGAACTTTGCCCACAGACGCACCATCTAATAAGATCTTAATATGCGTTCATTAACATGAAAAGCATTAACCTAACTAATCTGAAAAACACAGTGAAGCATTCTTACTGTCATCCCCCACTTGGGAACTGGTGCAAAAGTGCTTTATGACATAGAATAAAACTATTAAATTTTAAAACTGCTGTTAATAAAACATTGGGGTAACAGTTTTAACAGTCAGATGACAGAGGACAGAAGAGTTAAAACTCACTCTGCAGCAAGGTTGCTTATACAAGGTGCAAGTCTGCCCTCAGATGTATCTTCTAAATTCAGTCCAGAAATCATTGGAGGGGACCTAGGTAGCTCTGGCCTGCCCAGAGTGAAGTAGACATGTCCCCTACCCCTCCCCTAAGCAGCAGTAAGGATCTCAGCAGGGCTAACAGTGACAAGAGGCACCCTTTAGCATGAGTCCTGCTCTTAGGACTGAGCCTCCAGGCGGGCTTGCAGCACAGTCCTGAGTCACTGCTAGTCACCCAGAAGGCATTACAGTGTCACTCCTCCAATGCCAGTGCGACAAAACACATCCACATCTGGCACAGAGAGGTGTCATTCCAGAAACGTCACTGCCCTGGCCCTGTGGGATGCAAACAGGAGGCTGCAGCAACAGGGGAAGTCAGTTGGCTTTGGGTGATCTTTGGCTTTATACCATGAGGATCATAATTTCCACTACCTCTTTGCTACCAGACATCATTTTCTCCTACACGTCTCTGCCCTGCTATTGCTATCACACTGAATGCATGCAAATAAGGGCAGTGGTACTGAGTGAAGTGTCCCCTATCTGGTAGGGTAAGTTCAAAACTTACAATCAATGCAAAAGAGAGACAAACAGCTGAAAGCATCCATGCAACAGAATGAGCTAGTGTTCAATAGCAAGGCTCAGGGAAGATGCATAACAGTTATTTTAGCAGGGGGAACTCCTTCTTCTACAAGAGTTGACAATGGCCACATGATCCATAAATCCATAAATAGAACCCATAAATAAGATCAGTTCTTGAAATACTTCTGGAGGCAGTCCAGAAAGTAGCATGGACCACGCTTGTCACAATTAAGCCTGCAATAGAAAATGATATTTTGACAACTATCAAGCTTCTTACATCTCTTACATACTCTTAGCTGCGTTTCAGAAGAGTGATGGGTTGTCTACCGTGGACCTATAGTGAGGCAGAAAGCTGGGAAGGCTATACTTATCCTTTATAATCTATCTTTTTGTATACAGCTGCTCACATGACTCTAAAGGCAAGGATATTTGCAAAAGGAAGCATTCACAACAAGAAGTAAAATCAAGAGGCAGCATAACACAGTGATGGCTGCTAACATATAACCAAGGTCCCAAGATCACTGCTCAGTAGATGCAGAACCAAAGGCAAACCTCTTAGTCCTTATTAATTTCTTATTTTGGCAAAATTCCCCTTAAACCATCATAAAAACCTTTGGATTTGACCTGCAAATAAGATTAGGTTGCCTGCCACCCCCCTCTCCTTCCCCTCTCCCTCCCACTCCCCAAATAAATCAGACACATGGAGTACATCTGTGGCCATATCTCCTCTCTCCCCTGACTCTAGCCTGGCCAGGAAAGGCTGCTGATTAGATCCGAGTGTGGGGTGAGCCCCACTCATGTGTGGGCACTGCCCAGGGGCCAGACAGAGACATCTCCACATCAAGGGTTTTGTCTACTCAGCAAACATCTGTCCCAGAACAGAGCGGATACAGCGCTGCTATTAGTGTCGTCTTAGAGCCCCCGCTCCGAAGCTGGAGGAGACAGAAACGAGGTTCAGCTTAATAACAGGGCCCCACATTCCTCAGCTCCAAGACACATAAAAGCCTTTTGATTGAGCGCATGGGTTTTTTTGATAAGCATCAGCAGAAATTGAAATTATAGCCTTTCTGCCAAAGAACACAAATAACTGAGTTTTAACAGAAGAGGTATTATACCTAATTCACGCTCCTCCCTCCCCCAGAATAAAAGCATAACAAAACATTTAATACCAAACAAAGCATATTTTTCAACCGTCTCCATTCAAAGACTATTGAGCCCTTTGCTCATCACTACAAGAGTACTCAGGGAGCAAGCTAAGATTTACCTGCGAGCCAAAAGCCTGAGCAGTGTAATTAGATCCATTTTGTCAGACAAAGCAAATTTTCAAGAACAGACCTGTCCTTAAATCATCACACTGATGGCACGTGCCTATCCAATAGGAGCACAGCCACGGACCCCAAGCTGACTTTACACAGGTTATTGCAGAGCAATAGGCAGTTTAGCTCCCTACTACTGCACCAGCCAGGGTTTATGAGGAAAAAAGCCAAGTAACTCATGATTAGGCCATAACAGATCCCCACAGTTCAGCTCCATGGAAGAGTTATGGCGGGGACCTGTAGGTGCTTGTTGCTTTGCACTTCACAGTAAACATGCCAAAACCCAGAATTAGCGGCCTCCAGAGTCACCCCCTCAGTGTGTGTCAAAAGCAGCCTTTTATTTCTCTCAAGATCATGCAAAAAGCTACCATAAAAAACCCAGCTCTCGTAGCAAGTCTTTTAATATTTGCAAGCTCTACTAATTTGAGTAGTTCCTACCATTCTTGCATGGTACACGACTGTTAATTGACACAATGGCTCAAGTCTACTAATTCCTTATAGAAATGCTGCAGTGAGGGGATGCGGTTATATTCGGTGATCTCAAAGGCTGACCCAAAAAGAGCACAAGTCTAAAAGCAACCTCCCAACACTCAACTTGCCCTGGGGAACTGGTCCATGATGGTTTTTCTGCATTTCAGTATCCATGATGCTCCTGAAGAAGCAGTGCCATAAATAGCCGACCCATAAAGGTGCCCATACTTTATTGTCCCCTTCCAACACCGCACCGGCTGCACTTGACTGGCCGGGTGTTTTACATCCTCACTCTCACCCCAGCTGAAGAATATTTGCACGGGGTAGATGAATATATATGGATACAGGAGCTGCAGTTTACACTCTGTGCACAGAAGCAAAGGAGGAGGAGACAGACGCTGAAGGAAACACCGCCACGCTCCTGAGAGCTGTCCTTATTTATGGTGTGGGCTAGTGGAGCCTCCTTGGGAGCCATGGCATGCTTGCTTTTCCATTCCTCATACATGTCCGTATGTCTCAGATTCCTCAGGCTAAGGCACAGCGAGTGTTGCCCTTATCATTTTTTTCCCTTAGAACTGTAGCCTTTTTTACATTCAGAAAACAAACCCTGGTATTTAGGCTGACATATAGATTAGTAGCGGCCACCCTCCTGCTTAAAAGGCATATTATCTGCTCTGGTATAGATGGCTCTTTTCCTTTTCATTAATAATACACAATCTCACTGTTGTTTTTCTGTTTTGCAGTACTTTTGAGTGGCCAGTTCACACAGGAGATACAAGGGACCTCCAGAGGCCATCTGGTCCAAACTGCCCTGCTCAAGCAGGGCCAAAAAGAGCCAGTTGCCCAGAACCGTCTCCAGTTGGCTTCTGAATATTGAAAGGATATTCAAGGATGAAGGATGGAGTCTCCACAGCCTCTCTGGGCAACCTGTGCCACTTACCCTCACAGTAAAAAAGTGCAGGTGTGGAGTCCAAACCTGCTCATGACAACCACATCCAGTGTTGGTGTTCTCAGAGCAGTTGGTACAAACTGCACTGGGAGCTCACTGTAGTGCTTCGGTGGCAACCACACGCACATTTGGGAAAGTCACTGTCCTGACCTTTCAGAAGTCACTGGAAAGCCTCTCTTGCACGCTTAGGGGCAGATCTTCAAACATCAGTCTTTTTATTGTGTTTAGAGGTATTTCTAAATATAATTTAAGCCTTTTGGTGCTTGAATCCCATTGCATGTCTGAAAACGCCATTCATCACAGTCAGAACAGCCCCAAATTGAGAGGGCAGGTACTTTCAAGCACCTTCTTCAGGCCCTTGATTTTATTCCTATGATGTGAAAGGGCCCAGTGAAGAGGTTGAAAGTCCTTCCTTTGAGGTTTAGAAGGCTGAGGGAAATAAAGCAGTGGAGTTAGTGGGTCATCCCCTGTTCCACAGACTGCAGCTGATGGGGACAACCCGGAGCAGCCACCCAACAACGCGAGGGGTTGCAGTAGGCGCGGACTCCTCTGCTGCAGCCTCCAAGGCATGGGTTTTCATCACTCTCTCTCTTGCTGGTTTATAAAGAGCAGCCAAGACCATTTGGGGAGCGGGGCAGGGAAGGGGAAAAAAAAATATTCCAGCAGTGTGAGGAAAACTTCTTGTCAGTAAAAGACATTTTATGTACTGCCCGTGGCAGCACACAGGGTGTGTTATTTACTGCTCCTGCTTCACGGACATATTATACTGCTGGTTCAGGTGCCACCATCAGAGTGCAACTTATCACCTAGTGACTCACAGCATCCTAGAGGAAAGATGACAGCAGAAACTCATGACATTTCTTTAGCGCTCTGGTGACAGGTCTGCAACAGCAACAATTAAAGACCCTAGGATTTCTTGTCAACAGTGCATTTGTGCTGCAGAGCCAGTAGTTATTTGTGCACAGAGGCAGGCTAAGTGGTAAATAAGAGGGGGAAAAGTGTTGCAGTCATATCTCACCCTCTTTAGATCTAGAATTAGTTAAGAAAAAGACAAGTTTTCTGACAGAAAATACTCATTTGAGGCAAACAAAACAAACCATGTGATGTGTGGGATTGGATACACCAAGTAGCCAGGCAGAGAGCCCCTTCCCCTGCCAGCTCATGGGCTCCTGGAGCAGCCACCAGCCAGCCACGCTGGGTGCTAACCCCAGCAGCTGGGGCACACGCTGCTCTGATCCTCCAGAAACGGGCCTGTTTCTTTCTTAACTTCTCCTCCAAGGAAAAAGAAAACTTCTGATTTTTTTTTTTTTTGGTCCGAATACAGCAAAAAATAAGTTTTTACCAAAAATGCCACATCACGCACAACAGAAATCATGAGTCCTTCACAAGTCTATCCCAACGGGCCCACTCCTGGCTTGGTGAGAAAGAAAATATTTTAAAAATGAGAAGGAGAAGTACCAACAGGGCACTGGGAAACTGGGCAGAAAACAGGGAGGGGAGAGGAGGAGGAGAAGGCTGTGCTTCAGAAATTATCTTCAGCGCTGCAGCAGAGAACAAGTGGCTTGTCATTTGTCATGTTAAACTGAAGACTTCTACGCTCCTCTGCGCGACGGGCAGAGAAAGGGAGTAGACAGGAAAGGCTCTCGCTTAGCCCAATTAGCACAGGTTTCACAGAATTAGTCAGACCAGAGCCAGAAGAGTTGTCTGGTCCATGCCTCAGGGGCTGCCACTGCATTGTTCCCCTTGTGAATGTTATTTCCTACCACTTTGTCCAGCCGAGTTTTAAATTACCCAAGTGACGGCATTTCCACAACTTCCCATAGAGACTCTGCCACGATGTAATTTATCTCAGAGGTTTTAGCCGTCTTCCTTATATTTAGGATGAAATTAAGAAAATTTATGCTGCTAGTTCTCATTATCCTGTCCTTGGAGCACTCTCAGCCATTCTCCTCCCCGCCTGAGATTTACATGCTTCAGATACTTGTAAATAGCTGTTCTCCTCCACTGTTATTCTTTGGCCAAAGCACACAAATTTATTTTAATCTTTATAAATTAGCCCAGGCTGCCCTTTAATCATTTATCTTGATCTCCTCTTGGTTCTCCCATCTTCAAGGCGGTCAGAAGCAGCTGGGTATCTGCGAGCAACATACCACAGTGCCTGTTCCTGTCAAAACCAGTAGCAGATCTGCTCTTCTTGGAGCATTCAAGCCAAGCCTGGGCAGCAGCGAAGTCTCACCCCTCAGCTCTGCCATACAACAGGTTTTCATGAGGTACTGGACTGCTGCAAAGATTAAATCTAGATTGCTATGCTCAAGCTTGCTCACTTTGGAAGGTCTCTCTGCCCATTTGCTGCATCCCCAGCGTGGTGGGGCTTGCGTGAGGAGCACCATGCTGACTGGCACTGTAGAAGGAAAGGCGAGACATTTCCAGAGTTTCAACCAAAAAGTCAGGGTCTCCAGCTGAGAGGAGGGAAATGCACTGTAACACGCTCGCTGCTTTTGCAGATCTGAGCACAGCAGGAGGCATGAAAAATGCACTGAGCTATGGGTTATCCTCAAAATACCTCCCACTTCACTTGGAAGGTGCCAAAACCTGTAAATTCACCCATTTGAATACAGTTACCAAGTAAGATATCACATGGCACCCTCACCCTTTACTGACACATATCCCCACGTATCTCATATTGACAGAGATATCTTAATCCTTCGGTGTTTTTCCAGCTGCTAATTCTGCAACTGCTTTAAAAAAATAAACCCTTGCATCTACCATGATTAATTCATTCTTTGTAAGTCCAGGCTGTTTATTGCTCTTTGTTCATTTATGCACTAGCTGTTTACAGATTCTCTCTTAATATTAGTTCTGTTATTTGCTAGAGACTCAAGTCATATTTACCATATGGTAATTGCAGAGATGACATGGACAACAAACAGTGGAAGCTGAGCTGCCAGGGCAATTACAGTAAGTGGCAGCAGTCTCCAGGCTATCTGCTGCCCCACCTTCATTTCTCCTCCCTCCAACCCTCTCTTGGCTTTCCTTGTGGGCTGTATAAAGCCATATGCCACTCTGATCTCCATAGCACTGGCCGGCGGAGATTTGGTCTTCACTAGTGCATTGCCAGACAGGATCATTCACCTTTTTTCTTTCAGTCTGTGTTTCAGCAGCAGGTCTGCTCTCCCTGGCTGGCCGCCCCACTCTGTCCTGTCAAGGGTGGGTAATCCGAAATATTGCCTGGAGCTAGTCACTCTCAATACCCACAATTTCTCCCTCACTGTTACAACAGCACTAACTTCCTCCTCTGCCCCATCCATGGTCTCAATATGTCTCAGATATTTCACCGAGGGAGTTACAAAGGACTAGATTTCACAGGGTAGTTAGAAACTTAATGGAGCAGCTCTTTAACCCACTTGGACACCTTGGCCCCATTGAAATAACTGATTTTCCACTGGACACCTAAACATGATTTAAAATTCCAGCAGAAAACCAAACAGATGACTATGAGAGGCCACTGCTGTCTTCTCTAAAGAAAGACATGAGGTGTATTTCTTGGTTCCTACGAAGAGCACTGGGTAGGTCCCATAGGGTCAAAATATCAAGATTACCTGTATGTGTATGCCAGCTTGAGTGCAGCATATACAACAAAGCACCTTGTCTGAAAAGGATGTGGCTCCTCCCTTGCTATTTCTAACATGCCTGCAACGACAGTCTCCTAATTCCCCAAGTCTTAGATACTAGTGAGGAACATTTGAAAACTGGACGCAGGGCATCACATATTGGAAGGATTTCCTAGCAAAATACAGCATAATCACGCTGTTGTTTACCTCCCAAGCAGAAGAAATAGCATTTTCATTGTATTCAAAGCACTACTTACACCAGCTTCCCTTCCTTGAGCCTCCCCTCCAAAAGCCTCCTTTTACACAAAGTCATCTTAAAAATGAGGACTATCCTTTCAAGCCCAGTCAACTTGCATACCATCAGCTGAAGGCTGGCAAGGGAGAAGAGAGAGAGGGTCCTTAGGACCAGATTTCCTCTGGCGTAAATCAGCATAGGTCCAATGAGCCCAAGTCAGCCGAGCCAGCTTATTCTACTGGAAGAGCTGCCTGAGGAGCTTTGGCAACGTTTCACACAACATAAACCTCCAAAAGGAAAGCTTCATCTATTTCCTTTTTGCAACTCACGTCACACAGATCAGCTGGGGGGCATCTTCCTGCTTCCTCCATACCCACTGTATTCCCCTCCATCCCGCCCTGGTTCCTCCCTCCTCCCAGTGCTCCATCCTGGCCTCAGGTTTGCTACAACTAGTCCTGCCAGCAGGAGCAGCTGAGTCATGGGAGATGACCACACCAGCCAAATGCACTGAAACAAGGCAAGGGAAAGAGAAAACCCTCCTCCCCTCCACAACACCAGACCCCAGCAAACAAGGCCTGGAGTCTCTCTTCTCCACCATGTGCCCAGTGTCACCTTGGATCAGTATCCTGAAGTGCCTCGTCCTGGAGGTACAATGACAGGAGTCACTGGCTTGATGTAGGCACTTAGATAACGTGCCCATCCCATGCAGCCACCCGCTGTACGGTCTATTTAAGCCACTGAGAGAGAACAGCCTCCTATCCTGCCACTGAGGGGCACAGCCTCCATTACGGATGCTAGTAGTCCCGCATCTCCATCAGTTTTACTGAGGAGCTTGAGTCCCCTTCAGGCACTGCAGAAATTATCTTTCCATCCATTTCCGCAAAGACAAGATTAAAACTGAGATGCGCTCTACTTGCTTTGAAGTCCAAATCCCTCCTAAGACAAGGCTAAGGCAAGGAAATTGCAGGGTCTCTCTCTCTCGCTGGGAATGTCAGTGGAGGACTGACTTGAGCACCAGCTAAGGCAGGAATGAACAGCCTGTTTTCACGCCCTTACTCCACACTCAGCCCCCATCCCCTGCTCCCTCAGCCCAGAAAACCTTCCCTGCCCATCCCGACTTCTGTGGTGGTGCCCTGAACCCAGCTCTTCCTGCCATCACTGATGACAGTAACTCCTGTCATCTGGGAAACCTGTCACAAGCGATGGAAAAACACGTTGCTCAGAACAGGAGCAACAGTCCCCCAAACACCAGTGGGTGAGAAGCAGTGGGACAAGGAGAGCATTACCCGGGGCAGAGCCACCATTACTATTTCATGCAGGTCAGTGACACAAATGGGTAAAAGAAAAAGCCCAAAAGGTCTTCAAGAAAAGGACGGTCACTTTTAAAGGCAAGCAAAGCCTTGAAATTAATCTGTTTTGCAGATAAATGAATAAAAACAGGTTTCCGAAGAGTTTGAGCTCTGTATCCCAACAACCCTCCACTCTGCAGTAATCCTCCCTCTGCCCATTCTTCACAAACACTTCCATGCTCCTTCCCCTGACCCTTTCTCCCACAGCAGCACCCCTGTGGTCCTCCCCATACCTAGTTAGCAGCCAAGTAAGCCCCATAATGTAGCCCCTTCTGAGCCCCCTGTGCTCTCCAGCCAGTCAGCAAGCCACCAGCACCACTGGTGCATCTTTCATGAAGTGCATAAGAACGTGACACCTGAGAGACCACCACCCTTTTGTCTGAGATGATTGCTGCCAGCCCGCCGTGCCTGATAGCTGTTGGCTCCCATACAGATAACTTGCAAGTTACGGCCATGCCACCTCTTCATGCTTTCTTTGCAATGTGAAGTAGATGAGGTTTCTGGAATCCCGCACAACCAAGCACAACTCCCACATCCCCTTTCACAAATCCCATGTGCCCTTCCTCAGCTTTCTCCTGGAAATCAGCTTTGGTCAGACAGACAGAGCTGGTCAACCAGGCCAAAAGAAGCTCAAGGCTAACACCAACAGAAAGTTCCTAGACTCAGGGTATTGTATCTAGCGAACACTGGAAATGTTTTAAATTCCATGCTGTGCATTTGTGCAATCTGTGGAACTCAATGCCATAGGAAATAAAATGGGTCCTGGAAGACCCAAAGGAAAAATAGACGTGTGTGGAAACACTCAAAATATCCATAGATTCACCAGCTGGGATCCATCCCTCCTCTTGCTCCAGAGCATATTTCAACCTTAGCAGTTTTTGTGAAACTCGCTCACGTGCATGTACAGTGAAAGCTAGAAAGACCCTTCTTAACTGAGCACCTGCCTCCTGACTGGGCCAACCTCTTGCTATGTCCCAGCAGCCAAGTCTACATGGACCTAAGAGACAGGCTGAAAGCCACACACAGAGGACAATGTGGGGCTGAACGTGTGAGTGATGCTGCTAAAAGACCGGGAAGCTAGAGGGCAAGAAGCTGTTGAGGGAAGTGGGGAGTTGGGGCAGTTACTGGAGAACCATGAAGAAATCGATATATTTAAGGAAAAGCAGAGGAGGAAAAAGGCCAGAGCTGGGGGAAGGAGGGGTGGTTGTGACTCACTGGGATGCATGAAGCAGCAAGGAGATGGATCTAGGCAGGCAACAGGCAAGCTGGTGGTTTTTGGGGAGTGACGTAGGTGCACCAAGTGCAGCTGAGCATCTTCTCACCTTCAGTCTCCCGGTGCGATTCCCCAGAGGGGAGGCAGCTCCGTCGTGCTCTGAAGGTTAAGCTGTGCCTTCTGCCTGGCACAAGAGCACAGTGCAGCCAATGGGTAAAACTGCCTACCTACTTAAAAGCAAACCCCAACACTGCCAGGAGGGACAGGCTTTATTTTTAGCTGGGACACCAGCAGGGTCACTGCTGGTGCTGCATTTCCCCACGGAAGCCAGGGTTTCATGAAGTGAGCCGTGCGCGCAGGGTCACTGCGGGGGAAACATCTGTCAGGTCAGCTTTGGGGAGATGGATTATTTAAGTTGGAGAAAAGGAAACATTTACTAGAAGAAGTGAACCTGAAACTACTCTGGAAGGTTAAAATGGAAGGGAAAAATGATGCTTAAAGAGTCAGAGCAGGTGGTAATTTATGTGAGGGCAACGACTGGTGCACCCATCTCCAAGATGCTCAGACAGCAGAATACCCCATCATGTCTAACTCTACTTGCCTCCTATAACCCAAGCTTCGAAAAGCTCATTCTTGTCTGGGGGCTGCCAAAACAAAAGCAGCAGCACGTCATTATCCCTCATGGGAAACCTTCCCCAAGGAAAAGCACACACAGAGAGACCCACCTTGCCTTGCACCTTGAAGACAACAACACGGAGACCTCCACCTCACCTTGGACCTCAGCTCTTCACACAGGACCCCCATTTAGCCCCGAGGCAGGCAGCTCACCCAGGACTCACCTACTGGACAAGCGCAGCACCCTCAGAGAGTTGAAGGCAGCAGCACAAACTTAGCCCGCTGCGGCCTCGTGAGGACAAGGAGTCAGGTCCTTGCCTGCTAGTGGGCTTCGTGGGCGCAAACCTCATAAAACCATTGGCACCGGGCCCACTTGCAGTGCCAGGGAATGCAGTCTGGAGGCTTCAACATGGAGAGATTGTCGTTGATGAAGTGCTGAGTGCTAGCGTGAAGCTTTCAAGGGACTTGAGAGAACTGAGAGCAGAGGGGAAGTTCTCATTTTATTCTCCTCTTGAAGAACCCGAGTCCATTTGGCATGTTGCGTCTGAGAAATAGCTTGGCCTAGACTCTCTGTTTACTTATTATTTTTTTTTAATCAAGATCAACTCCTGTACATATTTGTGGGAAGATTTTCTATTAAAACTTATTTTGTCCTTTTTTTTTTTTTCCCCCTGCTGATTCTTGTGCCTCTTAATGGCTTAAGAAGTGCTTTGCAGACCCCATCACTCTTAGGTTCTTTGCAACTCATTTACATTCAGGACTATCTGTCTCAAGAGCAGACTTCAAGGCTGAACCAACTTCAAGCCTTAACTGCTGCAGGCAATTCAGGCAGCAGCTTTACAGGTGGAAGCAGGGCTTCTTAAGCCAACCTAAACATTTTCCACCTCTGGTCGCCTGTTACCACTCTGCACTACCTCTCCCTTTTTTGTTGGCATAACTGTTTGCATGGCTATGCCATGAATAAGGACCAGGAACTGATCTTAAGCTGCACCCACCACCTGGCCACGCATGCCACCATGACAGTACCCTGCAGGTGGTGGGACAGGAGCAGGAACAATCAGCCAGGGTGGAAAGGCTGTAGAAACCAAGGTACAAATGAGAAGCAGAGCCTGCTGTACAGGCAGAGGCAGGGTTGCCTCTTGCAGCATTAAATCCTGCAACACCTCCTGGACCAATTAACAGCCTCATCCCGCTATGCAGAGACACATCTCCACCTCCATCTTTCCCACCCAACGTGCGTGTTCAAGGGTCACTGAGTAATCACAACCAAAACCACGGAAGAGGATAAACGTGCTATTAAGGTGAAATTTAAGTTCAACATCACAATATTACTTCCTACCACGGAAGGTCCACCTCAAGGTGGTAAACCAAGACATCCAGGCCTTAATGCCCCAAACAGCAAACAGTACGGAGGGAAAAATGACAGCTTCTTCACTGTAGTGGTGCAATCCCATCTCCCTTAGGCCACTCGGTGCTTGGGACAATTTCGCCCCAGCTGGGCCACCCAGTAACCCAACATAAAACAGGAAAGTACACGAAGGATGATGGACCACAACATTATGGCAATCCCTCAGCACAACTGGTTCCTGTGTCCCCTATTGCTTGGAAACGGCCAGTAACTGATCACCCCCTGACAATACCTGGATCGTGGCCCAAAGAAGGGGGGGGTGACCTTCACACAGAGCATTACTCCAAGTCCCCATCTGTCACCAGCTGGTGTGGACCAGCAGAGGCAGTGCTGCCTTCCCCAGTGTGGCTGCGGGGAGCTCTGGCGCTGGGGCAGAGGTGGGTTTCACAGCCTGCTTGGACCCTTGTGACAGACTCTCTCCTACCACGACTCACACTGAGGGGAGGCAGGACACATCCAGAGTGAGCTGCAACCCTTTTGCCCCTGCTCTGGCCCAGGGAAGGAGAGCAGCCTTCACCAGCAGACAGCACGTGAACGCACCAGCAGGGCACCTTGCACTGGTGCCCTGTTCACTCCTGGACGTGTCACCTTCAACACAAGTCAGACCCGAGTGTCCTCTCACAGGTACATCCCTGCATCGCTACAGTTCTTTTGATTGAAACCATATTCTGCGTTCCTGCTGGAGAGTGCTGCCCTTTGCTTTGAGCCAGCCTCCAAGCACCAGCCCAGGAGAGGGTGATGATGAGAGCAGTGGCAATGCAGTCTCACGTGTCTACAGTTTCTAGAACTCTTTGACACCTCCCCAGTTGCAAAACGTGCCCAGCACCATAGGATATTTAGGATTTCTGAGTGCTCTTGGCCTGGCTGTCTCTGCTGCCGTCCCGAGTTAGGAGGCTTAGGCAGCAGAGCAGAGGAAGGCAGCAAACAGAGCAAGCCCAGTTTTTCAGCCTTGAAATACTCTGCTAGTGCATGGAAATGCTGAATGGAAACAGAAGCTTCCCCCTAAATCTGAGTGCTCGGGAAAAGCTCCCTGGTTTATTATGATGGAAAATCCTCATTGGAGTGTTTCGTTAGAAAACAAGCCACCATAAAAGAAACATTAAGAGCCCTAAGCTCCCCTCTCTCCCATGATGTCAACTGTCAGAGACATCAACGACAGCTCAGCTGTGTGATCAAAGGCTCCAGCAAGCGGATTTTAAGACAGAATTACCAGAAAATTGAGAGTTGAAGGAGCACGGGGGCATGATCATCACCTGTTTATAAATGCGTCTTATGGGGTGTACTAATTACTTTACAATGCTGTACCACGGGAAGAGCAGCACCTGGGTCTTCTCATTGCCACACGTGGTGGTGGTGGTACCTTCAGACTGGCGTGACACATCCCTGCCACCCAATGCCTTGCAAACCCCTGTGACAGAAATGCCTAGAGGGGAGACTGGGAGGCCATCGTGCTGAACTTTGTGCACACACACCGTGATGGCCCTCAACCAGAGCTTGCAGTTTAAAGCATTAAGGCCAAGGAAGCAGAGGGGGAGAAGGGAAGCCAACTACTGTCAACACCACGTTAGTCCCCAAGCAGCCCAGCAGCCCACTGAAGCAGCAGGAG
This sequence comes from Calidris pugnax, assembly GCF_001431845.1. Classification (NCBI taxonomy): domain Eukaryota; kingdom Metazoa; phylum Chordata; class Aves; order Charadriiformes; family Scolopacidae; genus Calidris; species Calidris pugnax. Next base: position 17,248,973 of record NW_015090839.1, read on the forward strand.
ACTCGAGGTAGTTCCTGGATTTCACTCTGGAGGCGAGCAGGGAGAGCAAGCTCATCTTCAGCCCCAAATCCCACAGCCCCACGTCACTGACATCAGCCACTGCAGGAGCTCAGCAGCACAGAAGGTGTTTTAAAGGTGTCCCAAAACCAGCATATAATCTCATGTACCTCTCAATGCATGAAACTCTTCAGGACAAAGATCATAATTCATTAGACATTTCTACGGCACTTCAAAACGTGGGCCCCCCATGGGGCTGATGCCTTTAGGAGTTACCGTTATCTAAACAGTAAATCAACAATAGTATTAATCTATGCCACAAAACCTAAACGCAGTGGGTGATGGTACACAGAGCATCACAATAATCAATTTCCTGGCTTCAGAAATTTTTTTTACCCCATTAAGATGTTTTTGTCCGTGTAATTTAATTTCCTTCACTTTTTTTTTTTTTTTAATATAGAATTAGATATTACTACATGATTTAAAGAAAAAAAAATTTGGCTGGTAATCAAAGCCATCTTTTTAACTGTTGAAGCACATGAAAGGCATCTGAAACACGACAGCAACAAAGAACAAGGAACTATTTGTCAACGCCACTTGGTCATTGGGGAAGCTTAGGGGAGGAGACTGATGCTGTTTGTTTAAAACAAGCAAACAAAAACCTGACAGAAAAACCATTTATCTGTATAATGCTTCACCTGAAAATACTGGCAGAGGGAATACATCTTAACTTGTTTTTTTAACAAAAAGTGCTGACACACTCCATTATGGTACTTCCCTGCCTTGGGGTGGAGGATGCCTCTCGCAGGAAGGACCCTCTGAAACCAGGGGATGGGTGCAGGATCAGGCATGACATGGCAGCAGGTCAGCCCAGGACCTTAGAAAAACCCTTTCCTGTCCTGTCAGCAACACCGTAGGATTTTCCACCCTCAGGCCAGCCTCCCATGACCTCAGCTCCCCAGCTCCAGAGGAAGGCAGAGGAAGTGGGGAGGCTGGATTTTTCCCTGAGCGCATCCTTTCCTTCCTACAAGCCAGTCAAGCCAAGGAGCAGTGCCCCGAGTGCCCTGTGGCTGCCATGAAGAACAACTGCCCATGACTCCCAACATCAAAGTCTGCCGTGGTCGGACCGGGCAGCTCTCACCCAGGCAGCAGCCCACGGAGAGTCTTTGGAGCACAGTGTGGTGCAGGACCCTGATATCTGCTCCACGTGCACTCTCCCGTCCTGGGTGCTGGTGTCCAAGACAGTGCTGAGAGTGCTTCCCGTGCTGCCCAGGGCAATGGAAAGGATTATCCCACCTGGTGATGACATCTGCAGTCCCCGGTGCCATCCTCTCAGGTGGCAGCTTTGCAGAGGAAGGGGGCAATCTCTCTGCAAGGGACAAAGCCCTCGGCGGAGTGGCCTGAGAATGGCTACGCATCCACCTTCCCTGTCACCCACTAGCTATTGCAACCACGTCCTCACCAAATCCCCACACAGGCAGAAAAATGTTACTGGTGACACGAATGAGACCCGGGGAGATGAACCAAGCTGCCCAGCAGCACACTGGAAACTCGCCAGAGACTGGGAGCCCACCTGCATTTCTACTGCCCTCGCACGGGACCTCAGCAGTGGGATCACCACAATCTGTCCTACCGTGGGCATTTGGGAAATGCTCAAAGCACCAACTTATTAGAACAGGACTCGTATTTGGCTTGGGTGAAAAAAAAAAAAAAAAAAGTCCCCAACTGCTGTTCTGCACCTTTTACTGAGGGCTCTCGATCTATTCCCATTCAGTCCTCACCCCTTGATTTACAAGAGGGGGGACCCAATTTGGCTGCCATCACCCTGCACACCAGCACTGAGGGCTCCCGGGCTGCTCTCCCTCCTCCCCTGCCAACCCTCAGCAGTAGCTGGACGTGCTCTTTTCTAACATCACTACTTCTGCTCAGGGAAGGAGTCTCCTTCCAGTTGACCACAAAAGCCTGAACGTAAGCCCCGAAGACGACTTACTTCCTCAGCTAGACCACCATCAGGGCAAACAAACGCCTGCAACAGCAGCGGAGGGGGCAGGAGTAGGGACTCCCTAGAAATGCTTGTGCCACAGGGGAGCGGTGCCTCTCCCCGCTGCACCAAACCTACAGAGCACCTTCAAGGCCTCCATGTCTCAGCAGCCCCCCAAAAGCCACCTCTGCTCTCCCGGGCCTCCCAGCAGGCTCCCAGAGAGCCCGGGATGAGCACTCCTGAATGGGAAGATGCTGCTGTTACCTAAGTCTTCCAGCCCCGTCCTCTCCAGAAATAAAAAACAGCTCAACAAAATCACCCTTTTGCTCTACAAAGAGGAATTAAAGGAACACACATAACAAGCCTGAGAAGGGGATGTGCATAAGGCACCCGTTCTCACCCCCACTGCTCCTCCAGTGTCCCACCTTAAATCCGAAACAGATTTTTAGGGTGAAACCCCCGGAACAAACCGAGGAGCCGGGAACCCAACCATTACACTACAGCTCCACTTGGGGAGGGGGGGGAGGCAGGGGAAACGGCCGGAACCTCACGTTTTAGAATAACTGTTAAACAAAAAAACCACAAAACCACTCAAAACAGTTGCAAGGGTTTCATCACCCAGCCAGGCTGACAGCTACTTTAGACACAGGTGAAAAAGAAAGGCTGGGAGGAAGGGAGAGCATGAAATTACCCAACATTTAGGTCAGCTCGTATGCGTGTGTGTGTGTGTGTGTGCGTGTACCGTTTCTCTCCCGGTACCAGCCGGGGACTGCGGGGGCCCCGCCAGCAGCCCCGTGCCCTATTTAGGGCAGAGCCTGGCGCAGCAGCTATATTTGACACCGGGGGTAAACAACCCGGGCCCGGCGGACGGAGAGCGACAGCTGCCCAGGACGGTGGCCCGGGGCTGGGGCTGGCCCGGCCCGGCCTCCCCCCGGCCAAAAAAAAAAATTCCAAAAAATTTTTAAAAATCGGGAAAAAAAGGAATTTAAAAAAAAAAAAAAAAAAAGCAAATATATTTTTACATATTGCAGGCATATGGCCACAAGACCAGCAGAAATGTATTTAATTACTGATCTTGTGTGTTAAGCAGAAATAATATACCAATAGCAGAACCTTCCCCCCCCCCTGCCTTAGATTAAAAAAAAAGTAAATGAAGGGAGGCTTCTAGAACATAGTTGATTATTTGTGTTGCATTTCAGCTCCATTCATACTTTTTACCCCAATT
>NW_015090839.1:17252829-17311710 GCF_001431845.1 Calidris pugnax
AGGAGGAGGAGGAGGGAGACGAACGGGGGTCGAGGGAGGGGGGGGAAGAGAAAACGGGTCGTCCCCCAGGTTTGCCACTCAATCTGCTGGGCTTCCCCCGCTCCCGCCACCGGGGCTCGGTCCGGGCTTCCCAGCGTTACGGCGGCCGGTAAGAGCGCTGAGCCCGGTTCCTGGGAGCCAGCGGGGTTTGCACAACTGCAGCAAGAAGCCAAATCAAAAAGCCAATCTGCGAGGCTCCAAACTCCACGTCACCCTATCAGCTGGGAGCCAGAGCTGCAACAGAATTACAAGCCATGCATATTTATTCTTCTCAATCCCGGCTTGGGGGGGGTGGGATGGATTTTCAGAGCGTTTAAAGCAAGGCAAGACAAAACCAGAGCCAAAGCCTTTCCAAAATAAATAAAGGCATGTAACGTGCACACACTCACACACACACACATCTCCCTATGAGATCTCCATGGGCATGTATAGGGATACACACTTACTGAGCAGCGATCACTCCTGTATGCTCCAAGTGTATCGACTCGACTTTGTATATTTCAAGCAAGGGAGGGGAAGAACACGGCAGTTGAGCCTCAGAGCAGAGGATATTGATTGCATATCTGAAATTTAAAGCATCTGCCAAACAGCTTCTCTGAGATTAAATATAGGCAATGTAATTACACAGGCAGAGTCAGTCCTGGTATCCATTTGAAGCTGCCTGCGTTGGTTTGGGCTCGCAGAAACCACCCAGTCGGGATTTTTTAACCGAAGTCAAATAACAAGTTGTGAGATGGCAAGTCATTTTAAGGTAAAAAAATGCATGTTGCCTCCAAAGCTACTATTTGACTTTGGCAGAAGATGACTGGGGGCTGGTTTCCAGCACCATGGAACAGGACAGTACTTTCATGCCTTGCACAGGACACATCGTGGTGTTTGCACACAGGTTTGTCTCCTTGTGATCCCCTCTGGTTTTGCCACAGCAGTTATGGGCAGACATGTGCCTCCAGGAGATTTACCTTCTGGCATGGTTTCTCACTTATTTAAAGAACCAGCAAGCCATAAGGCAATGATCCCTGATGCAGGGCCCCTGTGCCAAAGGATGGGCTGTTTCATCCTCCAGAGAGAATCTGTCCCCAGTGACTCCGTTGTCCCCAGTGATTCTCCTTACCCTATGACATAAGGGAGCAGAAGCTTCCTAGTGAGACTTGAGCACACACACAAGTGCAAACCGTCCCTGTCAAAAGCAGCTGTGTAAACTGCCATGAGAAACCTGAGCCCGGGTCCTACACTGGGCAACAGCTTTTACCTCGGCCAGGCACAAGCAGGAGATGTCCAAAGAGGGGAAAGGACAACAAAACAGTTAGTGGGAGGGTGACGTGATATAGTTGTATCTACTTCATGCTGCTAAAAACGGGTAAGGAAAGCTGCAAATGGGCTGTGGTGCCCTGCAGGAAAGCACGGACCACTGAGTCCCTCAAAGTCAGCTAGTGAGTTGTGGTTACGGCTCCGCAGGGCAACCCCTGGCCCCACATCTCAGCACAGGAGGGGTCCAGAGACCTGGAAGAGCAGTTACCCATTCTGGTCTGGCTACTTAGAGTTATTAGTTAGAGCAGAGCACAGAAACACAGAGACAGAGGAGGACGTGAGGGAACGCAGGTGCTGCCAGATGGAGTGAACGAGTAGGAGATGGCAGCACAGAAGACTGCAGAACACCCTATGGGTCCTGGATTCAGTACTGTATCTCCCCAAATTACATTTGCCACTCCTGCTGTCCCCAAATAGTCCAAGTAAGGCAGTGTACCTGGTGGGAACGTGGTATGGGATGCACGCAGGCCAAGGTAAGATCTAGCATGTGCCATGATGCCTGAGCTTGGGATGCCAGACAGCCCCACACAGAGCCTAGATGATGCTTCTCTGTGACTTCAGGGAGGGGAAGGGCTTCCCAGCACCTGGGAGCAAACAGGCACATGCCCGTGTGTGGACCGATGCATTATCATGCCCAGGAGTCTCATCGGAGCTGTGGAAGAGCCCTTGTTAGCATCAACACAAAACCAACAGCACAGCATCAGTGGCTGGAAACCAACTGGATGCAGGGACCCTGGTACTAGCCTGTGTCACCTGATCTCCAGGTGGCAACCTCCAAATCTCACACCCCTGCTGGGGGCAACAGACCCCAAGGGTGGCAGCTCTCCAGTCCCCTCCAACACCGAGGGAAGGAAGCGGCCCCGGCCGGCACAGGGGAACTCTCCCAACCCACTGCTCCTCATCAGGCAGTTCCAAACAACCACTTGTGTTTAAGGCTCAGCAAGAACAGGTCTGGAGTCGAGGAATGGTGGTACAAACTGCTCATCGGCAGGAAGAAGCCCTGAGGGTGACACACAAATTTGCAGCTGACAATAACTTAGGACAGACAGAGCTCTTTATGGAGCACAGATGTTTTATTTCACCTCATCTCCTCAACTCAGTACATAAAATCATGCCTAATACGTTTAAGAAATGCTCCCAGACACTTCTCTCTTTCTTTCCCTTCCATATGGGCCTGCTCTTCTGTTGCTCAGTTCAGGCAGAGATTGTTCATCACAAGAGGGAGTATATGAAATTTTTTATTGCCTTAGTCTTAAAGGTGTGCTTGCAAGGTACTAACCTGGGATGAAAGCGTCCAAACCCTTTATAGAATACTATAGACATTTTTTAAAAATAAACCCGCTTGTTTATGTTAGCATACAGGGATTTCAAACTCCTGTGCTACTTAGCACAATCTCAGTAAACAAACCCAGATGTCAGTTTTTAATGAATACCAAGATCACCTGGTGTTTCAAGTGTTACCCCACCTAAACCAAAACCACCGGAAGACCATAAAATACTAATACATTGGAGGACCACACACCACTTCTTTCATAAAAGCTTTTCTCACTCTCTGTGAATCACAAGCATAATTAATAATTACATTATTTGCACCAAAAAAAAAAAACCCACCAACAAAACCAACCAAAGAAGAACCACATTTATAAAGCAAAATCCATTCCCATCCAGACTCCTCCATGATTACCTGAAACAGGAACCACAGGTAGGCAACGTCTCCCATGGACCCGAAAGGCCTCTGTTGGGCACTTTTCCCGTGAGTAATCAGGACCTTACTACCGCTCTCAAACCTGCCTCCAGCCTCTTGAGATTTGGGGTGGAACAAGAAATGCAGGCTTTGCTCTTTGTTTCCTTGTCTACCTAAGACTAGAGAAGATTCGTTTAACTTAATCCATGTTTTCAACATGCCATGGCTTCAGTCCTGTGCTGGCAACTGTGCTGATAATAAAGATGCTGACAGCAGAACGCAGCGACGGCAGCGCTGCCGATAAAGACAATGTGTGTAACAGGCATCGACTTGCTCTGCCAGGCCAACGTCATCTATCGACATAAAAAACCTGCCAGCATCTTACAAATTCCAGAAGAAATGCTGGGAGTGTGTTAACTGAGTCAGAAAGGACCTATTCCTTCCCCTTCATCCGCCAACTGTGCACTTAGCACGTACAAGTAAGAATTTCACCCAGTTGCCACCCAAAATTTCAGATGGATATGGCCATATCACTGCTACATTATGGCAGACACAACAAGCTGCAGGTTTTTCTCCTCCTTGAAAAATTTCTAACTGAGCCAGGCCATAGGAATTGCTTCCACTATCTTGCTGTCCTCCTCTGATCTTTCAGCCCTTGGCCCAATGACCGAAGAGTGGCCACAAACACTTCTCTACATTTGCCCTTGTTGCTTGAATACAAGCAGCCCGACAGCTTCTGCCCCAAAGTTTGTATTTAAGGGCCTGCAACAGCCCCCTTTTCTCATTCAAAATTTGTTCTTGATGAACCCGGGTTATGTGTCAGGTTTATTTTTTCATAGCTTTGCTTTTCCTCTCTCATCAGCTTTCATCAGGTGCCAGCTCACGTTCATGTCAGAAGAGATGGGATAATGTGACATTTATTAGTATGATGCATCTGCAGAGCCTTGAAATGAAGTTCCAAATCTGAGAAAAAAAAAATTACTTTCTAGGGGAAAGAGGAAAGGAGCCACCATGTAGGAGGCAGCTTCAAGGCTATCCATGATTACAGAGCAAATGAACTCAGTTTAAATGTAAAATTCTGTGCTTTATTTTTTTCCCCCATAAAAGTCTGCTTTGTAAACATGACCGAGGCTCTGAGTCTCAAGTCTGAGGATGCATGTACATCCTCAACAGTGCACAAGATCCTGTCTTCCAGAGTCCACTGTACAATGGAGAGTGAGGGCACACCTCACAACCAGATTTTGATCATGGTGGAATCCAGGATACATGTTATTTCTGAAGTGTTTCATTTTAGCATTGGCTTCAGAAACCATGTTGATCCATAGATTGACCAGTGCAGTGAAAGCGGATGCCTGTGGTGGAGCATACCCTCTCAGGACAAACACCCCGGGGCAAGGCACGCATTCGAAGGGGGTTTTTCTGGCATTTTAAATGCCAAACACAGGTGGTGGTAAGGGGACCTTCTCAGGTTGAGGAGCTCTGAGACTTTCCTTCTTTGTTGGCATCTTAGAACAATAGCTCAATAGCAACTGTTACAAACTAGGGTATATGGTTTTGGAGGCAGTTTATAACAGAAGTTATTTCCAGCAGGGGACCAATGGGACTCTTTTTCTTACAGCATCAGGGTATGCACCAGGACAGAGGTCACAAGCACATCCAGAAGGTCACTTTCAACTGCAGTGACTAGTAATTAGCAACCACCACCAACACTGCTGGCAATACACTCATTTTCTCAGCTGCAGAACAAGCACACAAGGCTCAGATTACAGCTGTGGACTGGACCTGCTCCTCTCCCCACTCTCACTGAGCACCAAGAAGCCTGGCCTCAAAGGAGAAGGCCTGGCGTGACAGACGACAGCAACAGATATTAGCATGGCGAGAAGCCTGCAAGCACATCAGCACATTCTGATGGGTTCTCATACATGTCTTACAAAGCCCCAGAAGAGGAATTGGCTCCCAAAGTTGTCAATTTATTTAACAGCTTCCCAAAATCATTTTGAATTCCAAAAATCAATGGGAAAAGCTCATATTTCATTGATTTTGAAACCCAACAAAGACAAAAATCGATTGTACCTCCACTACTCTGGTTTTCCTGTTAAACGCTGGCACCAAGATATTTCTTTTTCTCTGTTTCCTGCACCACATGCTGGCTAGTAACATGAAAAAAATTCTACGTTTTTAAAACTAAGACATCTCTTCACGGAGAGGAGGATTCACGGCAGTTCCAGAGCAGCAGCTGGTGCTTCAGCCAGGTGCCATGGACAGGCTGGCTGTACCATGCCTCTCTCAAACTCTTCCCCCATTATTTTGTGCCTGTACCATCAAATTCTGGGTAAGCTACTCCATGGCCAGCAGGCTTGCTACCGGGCTAACTTGTGATGCTACTGGTAATTAAAAATGGTTAGGATTATATTATGGATAGCATATAGGTATCAGGAGAACCTTGTCCCCTGTATTGGCTTCCAGTTCCTGAGGGTCTTCCACAGCATGGGCAAATCTTCCACCCGTTTTGCAGCCCAAATGGGCACAGTGGACCCACAACCACCCTGCAGCCCCCTGCCCACACTAGCAGAGCCTGGCTTGGGGCTGTGGGTGCTCAGCTCATGGGCATGAAAACGCTGGTGTGGCTGTGGGTGCCCCTGCCCTTCACCTCGTGGCAGTTTCTGTAGGGGCTTCAAACAAGGTTTCACGCTCTGGTTTGTGTTTGTCTCCACTTCCAGCACACAAGATGCCAGAGCTGAAGGCCCCTGACCTCAGGGGATGTTACCAGACAGCACAACTACAGACCTTAATAGCACAGTCCAGTGGGGATAACAAGAAATGCTGGATAAAGATACAATACGATTTTACTATTCCCCTAAGGTCAATGTAAGAATTTTCTTAGCAAAACAGTTGAGACCTACTAAAAAAAAAAAAAAGTAAAAAAATTCTGCTTTGCAATAGTGTCTCTTCCTTTAAAAATCTGGGACAAAGTGAAGAGTGCCAGATTGTCTCTTCCCCTGAGCAGTTAGAAGAAAGCCGTTCTTCCCTCCAGGAGACTCCGATCCTGGTTTATAGAAATCAGGGGGGAAAAGGAACTATAAAGTAAATTAACATCAGCTGTTAATGAAAGTTAACAGTTTAATTAAAGGAGTGAGCGTCTCATGCATGGAGAGATTGGAGAGGTACATTTATCTCTCGGATACACATGGCCTCTATCCAGGTCCGGCAGGACCCAGAAACACATTTGGGACAAGCTCTCCTGGTGCAGGGTCTGGCCCCAGACCTCTCTGGGGATGGTGGGAGGGCAGAGACAGTCTCCCTGGGAAGAGATCTGCCATCAGGACTCCACGCAAGGTCTGCTACCACTCTCAGCACCGAAGCCTTGACTTTAGGTCTCCAGTTATAACATCGAACTGTCCTCCTGATACGTGTTATGTTTTTGGATTGAGTGGGTGATAAAACATTGGTTATCCCTTAAAGCATTAGTTGATTCCGGTTCTCCTAGAAGTTGAGTTTACGAGAGATTCATCCCTTGTTTCAATGTTTAAAAAAAACCACACAACCACAAAAGGACAGTGGCTCACGCAACACACACCTATATACGCTTAGATCCTGATGAAAACAACCTGTGTGTCCTAGACAGAATCACAGAATCTTCTAGGTTGGAAGGGACCTCAAAGATCATCTTGTCCAACCGTCAACCTAACTGACAAAAATAGACACCCACACAACAAACAAGAAGCATCACCATCACTAAACCATACCTCCCAGCACTACATCAACCTGTCTTTTGAATACCTCCAGGGATGGTGCCTCAACCACCTCCCTGGGCAGCCCATTCCAATGGCTGATAACCCTTTCAGTGAAAAAATTCCACACACCATCGCAGCCTGAAGCAGTCCCACAGTATTGCTCCGACAACACGATACCACCCTCAGAGCAGTCAAAAGGATTCAGATGGAAGGAAGTTAATTTGTGGAGGAGAAAGGCACACTCAGACACATGCACAAAAGACAGGGAAGTCTTTCATAGCCCAGCTTTTCTTTCTCAAGGGGTTTCTTTTCCACACAATATGTATTTTATCCTGTACTTTGTACACAGTCCTACCTTCACACACTACCCTGTCTTCTGCCACTTTCTGTACACCATCTCCAACCTGCTCATGCCTCTTGCCACACGCAATCTTTAAACCACCCTTCACGGTGTTGCTGGGGGGACATGAGTTTAGCTATTGCTTTTTGTCAACACATTACATGAACTGTGAGCTTGGAGTAGCTGTGTCTTTCCCTCCATGATAACTAATTTGCATCCCATAATGCGCAGGAGAAGATTTGCTCTGAAGAGTCTCAGGCTGCCCATCTCCCGCCCTCAGCACCCTCCTGCTGCTCCTGGCAGAGGGCAGCTCTGGCCATTTCACACAGCCTCTGGTCAGTGTGGGTTTTCACATTCATTCTTGCAGCTACAGAGAAATATCTCCCATTTCCAGGGGTCCCAGTCACACGGAGCTGCTCAGAGAACTGCTATCCAAATACACCCACCTCACCCCAAGGGTCACAAGCAGAAACACCAGGTCTCCACATACTGGTAGGAGATCTATCAAGGTTCACAGCTGCAGCAGCCACCAGAACCACGTTAGACAGAGCAGCCAGACATCACTCAGCACAGCTGGGCAAACGAGATCCAGCTGGCAACACTCAGCTTCTTGCTGTAGAGCCCCAACAGGCTGGGTGCTCCCCTCCACCCAGACATCCCAAGCCTCTCCTTCCTCCACCCCCATCTGCCTTATTTCTCCCAACTGGGAAATTAAGATTTTTGGGAACTGCTACCCAGCTACCAACTTTCCCCAGCAGGCTAGCAGGTCCCAGAGCCATGTGAGGGACCACCAGACAAGCACAGATAGTACCTGCTGGCAAAGGCAGACCACACAGCCTCCTTGTCTCAGAAGCCCAGGACAGAAGTCAAAACAAGGGCTCTCAGCAGGTATCACACATGCAGATTAAGTGCCACAAGCCCTTTACAGAGGGCTAAACCATGAGAAAATGCTATTTACCTTGATGGGAAGAGCAGCAGAACCTCATGCAAACACCAGAGCTCAGAAGAAAACAATTCCCAAAGGCCAGCAGCAGGCAGGAGGTAGAGCCGTGCTCCCTCCAGTGTGGGCAGGAGCTGGAGAAGCAGCTTTGTGGTGCTCAGGGAGGCCCAGCTCATCTGTGCAGCGAGTGGGTGCGTGCTCAGAGCAGGCAGGGTAGTGATAAGCTGCAGGTGGGATCCAGCCCCCACCTCCCAGGAGCATGATGCCTCTGTGGAGGGCAACGAGCAGGTTCTGGTTTGAACCATGCCCTAAGAGTGTCTTGCAGGAGTCCTTCTGGGGTGGCAGAGCTCTCACCCCTGTCATGCCACCAACTCCCTCCTCCTGGGGACAGGGAGCATCTGAGAACCTATATAAGCCCCCCAGCCACTGCCTCCACGTGCTGTTCCCTGCCCCAGCCTGCACTCAGCTCACATCTCCTGCATCCAAGGTCCTCAGAAGGGCCTGGATTTACTCCTGAACTGGGAGTCAAAGGTGCTGACAACACCCAAAGCAATTTCCAGGTGCATTTCCCACCACCCATGCAGCAGAACAGCCCCACGAGTCCCAGCAGTGTGCAGACCAAGCGACTTGACCAGGACCCAGGAGACCTGCTGTAGCTTAGTCCAGGAGCTTCAGCAGCGCCAGGCAACTCCTCGAATAGAATGGGGCATTACTCATCTCTGAAGGCTGCTGCAAGGGCTAATTGCCTGACACTTAGTTGCAATGCCCTCCAGAGGGTGAAGGTGTGGTTCAGCACGCTCATTATGTGGCTCATTACAGAAGTTAGTATTTACCAGACAAGGGAACTGGCATCCCAGGAGCTGCAGTATCTCGAAGCAGCTTCCTTCCCTAGCATCATGGGGTTTTGCTCTCACTGCAAAAGCAGCAGGGCCTGTGGTGCTTGGATTCCCTTTCAGCTGGTTCTGCTCTGAACCATTGCGTTCCCCCTTCAGCCGCTGTCCCTGCTGCCACCATCTCACTGGTTTCAGCCTCATCTAGACCTATGGTATTCCACTTAACATCTTTCTAGTGCCTCTTCAAGTACTCGCTTGTTACTGAGAAGGAGAGTGGATGGATGGATGGCTCCATGTCCCACAGGACACAGGCAGAGCACTGTAACAGCTGCTGGGGGGACAAGGAATAGACAAGCCATCGAAGGGTCCTCTCTTCTCCACTGGCTGGTGGAGCGTTGTCCCCTCTGCCCAACATTACCCAGCGGATCAGCGTACCCCCAGGCATCCAAGCTGCCCTCTGGCAGCTGCTGCCCTCAGCAGCAAGTCCCTGGCTCTGCCGTGGGCTCCCAGGGGAGGTGATGGGCATAGCTCCTCCACCACCACGCTCTAAGGGTTTCAATCCCATCCTGCAACGGTGTGCAGGGACAAGAGCACACAATGGAGCCATGAAGTTACATGCCTTCAGGAAGACAGAAACCAGGTAACACTTTTACCTAGGCTCTGCATAGACACATTTTCACCCTCATTTCTTTCTTAGTGGTTCCAACTGCCTTCTTGAGACAGAGGGGCGCTGCCATGTGGTCAGGGGACAGGCTGCAAGAGCAGCTCTCTTGTTGGACTTGTTTGGTGCATGCATTGAGACTGTTAAGTCCTTTCCCAGCTTCCACAAGCAATGAATGCATTTTCAAAAAAGGAAAAAAAAAACAAAAGAGAAACAAAAAAACATTATTAGAAGGAGCAAAGCCTCAATAAGTCCCATCACTTCCCCCAGCTGCTGCTGTGTCTAATCATTTTCATACTGTATCAGGAAGTATGAAATCAGCAATTAATTTTATGACTGCGATTTTCATCACAGAAGGTAGGGACATGAAACCTTTCTCTCCTGAATGCAGTTGCAGCTGCAGGTTCATTCTCAGCTACCGAGTCACCTCTCTTACCCCAGGTACCACTGGGGAAAACAATGGGACAAAACACTCCCAACCAGGTCACCTCTTTTCTTTGGTGAAAACATGCAGATGAGTGGCAGTCCTTGCCACAGAAACCTCCCAGGACGCTGAGACACTGAGCAGGGGAAGTTCCCTTCACAGATTTCTCACCAGCACACAGTAAATAAGACACATACACGCTTCCTCCAGGGGCTCTGCTGCCTGGAAAAAGCTCTTGCACCTCTCAGCAGCAGCGAGGGCAGAGCTCTGAGCCCAGGCACCCTGGCTGTGAAGGATCAAACAGACACTGTCTTAACTGTCCGAGCACTACACTGCTCTTGTCCACATCTTGTAGGACCAATTTGTGAACTTCAGACAGCCTTCTCTGAGCTGCTAGAGAATCTGAGGGCAATTCATCCTCACCCTCATCCACAGATGCCAATGTGGGACGACTTCTTCACCCAATGCATTTAGAGAGGCAAGTGCAACGAGGTCCCGACCAGCCCAATGTTACTGCAGTGCACAGGGGGAGATGCAGGGGGCTTCCAGTCGCTTTAGCAGAGTACAGATTATGATGAGATAAAGACAAATCCCAATCCCATGGAAATCAGCAGGAACTTTGTCGCTGTGAGCTGTATAGTCCACATTACACTATGGAAGCCACTGAAGAGCCTGGAGGAGCAGTGCAGGGCAGCGGAGGGCAGGAAGCGAAATGTGCTGTGTCCAACACCTTCCAAGGGGAATTCGCAGAAGCAGAATGAAATTTGGACTCTGTCCAGAGCATCACAGCCACCAGCCCCCATGTGGAGCATAACAGACCTTTAATGACAACTGCTGAGCTGATGTCTGCTGCTAAAAGGCAAGATCACAGACAAACAGGTCATTGGTTTGCTCCTGACCTTGAACTGGACTGGAAGCTATTACAGTCCCACTGGCACTGCCTCAGCCTCTCAAAGAGAAGAGTGCAACATGCACGGAGACCTCCTGACACAGCCTGCACCCCCCCTTGATGCACTGCAGGACCTCCTCCTTCACACATCAGCCCAGTCCAAGGTCGCAGGCCACCCTGGCATTACACTCTGCTTATTATTTAATGAAGCCACTTGGGAAGGGGATTACCTGGGGCAGCAACAACTCTCCTACTTCCCTGGCATGGGATGGTGTTACCCAGCATGGGTGAAGTGACAGTCCTGCAAGGCACCTGCCTTGACCCCATCCAGAAGGGATGGCCAGCGTGGGCCAGGTTAGTGCACGTGGATTCTTGTGTTGCTTGGCTTCCACCAGTGTCCAAACGGGACCGAGCAGCTCAGAGCACTGGGACAGAGAGAAACCCTTGAGCCAGGATACAAAATTAAATCAAAGTTTTATGGGCTAGGATGAAAGGGGAAGTACTTCAAAGACTGTGAGGCATTAATTTTCCTTTTTGCTGTGGTTTTTCCTTCCCCCTTGTTTTAATATGATGGATCACCTGATAATGACGGGCAGTTGCTCTGACTGATGTGTACACCCAGGATAAAGGAGAGCAGGAAATTGGATCTGAGGCTCTATACTGTATTTCAGCGAGTTCTGGAGCCACCAGAAAGAGACACTTGGTCAGATTGCTAATGCCATCACATTTCCTGCAGCCACAGCCATGCGGTCCTGCATTCAATTTCCTGCCATCACTTGTGTCTAGCGTGCAGCCAAAGAACAGGAGTATGAAGTGTATCTGATTTGGAACGAGGCACAAGTTCTGACTACAGTAGGAAATTGAACTGTTGATGAAAACAGTTTTCACCAGGGAGCCTCCTTTTCCTCTCCTAGCCTCCTCCATTCTGTGTTGGCCAGGACTTAATATCCCAACTGTTGCCTCTTTCGCCAAGACATCAATTAACTGTTTTAATACTTGCTTTTCCACCCCACTTTTTCTGTCTAGTGTGAAGAAAGCTCTCTCATTGTGCATGGAGCCCTTTCCCCTCTCCCTTCCTCCCTCTCCCAGCTGCTCTGTGCCATGGCAGAGGTAATACACTGAGCAAACAACCTTAGTTACCTTCACTCTGCCTCCTTCTGCATCCTACAGGAAAAGCTGGTTTGCTGGCTAAAGGGGATGGAGAAGGACCACAACAGGGCAGGGTACACTTTCTAATACATGGTGAAACCTCCTTTGGGTTTAGATCTGGCCTTGCAGGAGGGGGCTTTTGTTGTGTTGCTGTTGTGGGCTTTTGGGGTCCTCAAAGTCAAATCCTGTCACACGCTTCCTCAGCTCTTAGGCAGGCAGGAGGACACTCTTCCAGAAGGACCACAAGACTTGTGAATGCAATGTGGCACTGGGGCACTAAGTCCTGGACTCAGCCCTGCTGGTATTTTGAAGGAGATGAAGCCTGTGAATCCCAGCCTGGAGAAATGCATTACTACTGGTGCCTCTGTCTGAACTGGACTCAAACAACTCGATATCCTAGAGGTTTTGGAGTCCAGACCTTGGTTCACAGTCCTCACCCATCTCTTGCTACAGCCAGCTATTTGCACTTCCAGATTACAGCCTGGATCCAAGTCAGATGCAGTGAAATACTCAGGCAAGGTTTTTGCTCAAGTACAGCCAGCCAGTCCCAAGCGAAATACCCTGGATATCTTATGAAAACAGGGTACTTTTATTTCAGATCTATGGGTTGGACAAGCATCTGAACATGCATGAGTTTAAACTGCTTTCCAGCTTTGGGGAATCTGCACAACATCCCCCTGGAAAGCTATTTTAATTGCCACACCACCTGGAAAGCCACCCAGCAATAATACTCCTTGCCTTGCTGGCCCATCAGGCTGGACTGTAACAGACAAGATATTGATGCAGCAACCTGATGTAATCAAGAGCTATAAAAGGCAAAGCAGTAAATCATTTGGATGCAACAGTCTGTGCACTTAGCTGTTTTTTTAATGTTTTCTAAAACATCCAACAAACAAAATTGCATTTAACTATTACAGTCACCCAGCAATTTTCCTTGCAAAACTTGTGCTCTCACTAGTAATGGGTGGTTGTGGGGAAGGGACATGGCTAGGAAGTAGGTCAAGAAGTGTCCAGAATTAAGAATTTTTTTATTTATTTATTTTTGTTTTCTTTCCTGCAGGTGGGTCATCTGAAACTGCTCTCACCATTGAGCACAGCTGTTGGAAAAGGTGGCTCTCACTAGTCCTAGGGTTAAAGAGTCAACGACATTCTTTACTGAGCTGAGATTTCCCTCAGTGCTCTTCGCACTGACCATCAAGCATACTTATAAGACCTAAAATGAGAGGTGCAGCTCTGAGGGAAGCTTGTGCGACACTAACTGGAAATTCAGAGGTAGGTCTGTATCTTATGCCTCAGTCAGGAACATCAAGACCTGCCCTGGAGGGCAGGAGCTGCCTGAGCAGAGGCAGAAATGCTGGCTGCAGCTTTCCTCCAGAGCAGGAACTGCTGTTCCCCAGGGCTGTGAGTTCAGGTAAGCTGAAGAAATGTACACAAGGGTACATGCCACCACAAAGGTTGTAGCAAAAGAGGTTCTCATTAGAGGACCAGGAGGCCAGAGTCCTCTCCACAGCACAGAAGCGTGTCATGGTCCCCTCCCTGCCAGGGACTTGGTGTTTCAGCACAATCCATGGAAACACAAAGCTACCTTATAGATTTCAGATACGCTAAAGCACATTTTTGTTTCAGCCCATCAGATGGGCTTTGCTTTTCCTCTGCACTTCAAGACTCTGGTCTCCAAATAAAGACTCAGTCAAGATATACAGAACGTAAATGAGATCAATAACTCCTATCAGCTTTTAAAGTGACTAAAGAGACAGCTGAGGAGCTGGAAAGTACCGTAGATTAGGCAGAAATTGAGGCATTTTCTCAGCTGCTTCTTCACCAGAATTCCTGAGCAGCAGGGGAAGACAGATCCTCTTTCTTTACCTATCTGGCCTCAGCAATAAAACAAACCCTGAGGCCTCAGGAGGGAGAAAATGGTGCCAGCCGCTCAGGCTTTGCTTAAAAACCACGGACCATCTCACTAGCCTCACCCCAGCAAATTCATTGCAGGTGAATGCTATTGAACCAGCCAGCTCTGGAGGTGGGTGGTTGGTGGCCAAGTGTCCCTGACAGCTGCAGAGCTACTTTAACTTAACCCCCATCTGAAAATTTTCCCCATTAGCTGACATTTAACTGCCCTGGTTTCTTTTTTCCAGGATTTATCAAGAAGCCAGGCACCCAAGGTGACTCATCTCCAGCTAAGCCAGAGCCAGCCAGAGCTGTCACACTGTGCAGCATCCCAGCTGCCTGGGGGGGGGCTGTCAGTACCACAGAGTGACCAGATCTTCCCCTGCCTTATTAACCTGGGCATCAGCAGTACCTTGCAGGGGGTCAGTCGGGCTGGATGAACCCCTCCTGTGCACTAGAGGTCTGGAAGATGAGGAATCTCTCCCTCTCTATTGCAGTGAGATGACATTCACACTAAGGCCACAGCAAAATTCAGTTACACCAGAGCAGTCCAACCCGCTTGCATGCAGCTGTGCCAGGATAAATAGGAAGAAAATCCCTAATTATAATAATCTGCCAAATAACTTGCACCTTCCCCCACTCTCCTCCACTGCCTTTATGGCCCGTCTGTCAGCCTGCTCCTGATTTTCAGTGGGTTTGCAGTGTATTTAGACTAAGGATAAAGCTTACGTGTGGGCATGTGAATTGGAGGCAGCAGACCAGTACCCACCAAAGCCTGGAGGAGAAGGTGGCCTGTGCTCCCAAAGGAGCCAAGCACTGTGGTCAGCAGCAGGTCCTCCATCACCAGGCTCTGATAACACACCCATGTATGTGTACAACAAGTATTTGACTCCATGGGCCCCCTTTCCTTCTCCTTCTGGTCCCAAATGCCAGGCCTGGATCACAGGCAGTTCTCAGTAGAGGGCAGCAGGATGCATTCAGAGATGGACACAGCAGGGCCAGAAGTCAGTCCAGCCTTCCAGATCCCAGAGAACAATAAATGGGACAATACACTGCCATGGTCCAGATGGTGCCACCATCATGGCTTGCACATGGGGCCAGGAAGGAGCCAGCCCAGCAAAGCCCTGGCCAGGTGGGTGAAGGGAAAGGGTTTCACATTTGGAGTTACACCAAGGGGTCCAGGGCAGCACCGCCTGACATTCATAAGCTTGGCACAGCATTAAAAAGAGGAGCAAATGGGATAGGAGGCCAAAGCAGCAGCCTTGATGTAGGACATGAAAGGAGACATTTGCTATCAGGAGATCAGAGACGAGGAGGCGCCTCTGGAAAAAAAAGGAAAAAAAGAGCAAATGGCTACAGTGGAGGGTTCAGCTGCTGAACAACCGCATGATGGGCAGGAATTTGGAAAGAGCTGCTTCTCTCTAGGAGATACACACAAACCTGCCTTTCCCTGGCTTGTTCCAGAGAGAGGAGTTATGCAGGACGGAGAAGTGGGATGAAGCTGTGTTCAAACAACAGGGCTGCTAAAACCAAATTGAATGCACAGGATGAACTGAACAATAACAGTGAAGTGACACAGACTTTGTCACTGGGATCTCTGGAGTGAAAAAAAAAAAAAAAGCAGCAGAAATTACTTGGTGTGGGCAGGCAATTCTCTGTTTGAATAGCAGAACCAGCATTTTTAGACTTACTCCGAGAGCCAGATTAGCCCAAGGGCACCAAACACAGCACACGTTTTGTGGGCCAGGGATCTTCCATTGCAGTGCAGGCCAGAGCAAGCACCTGCTCCAAAGGTGTCTTTGTCTTTTCAGATACGTGGTTCAGCTTTTCTTAAAGACTAGTCATAACGTAGGTTATGACACCATGAGATTCTTGTCCAAGCTGGTTCGTGCATTACTAAAGAGAAAATAAACTGGGAACGAGCCCCTGCTTGATGCCACAGAAAGCAAGGGTACGTACCAGCCACGGTGCGGTTCACCTTCTCCCAAAGATAAAAAGAAATCTTTGCAAAACTACACAAAACACCCAGAGTCACCCCATCCACCACAGAAATTAAGCAGTCTGGAGGAGCACAGTAAAGATTGCATTAGTCATAACTGTGCCACCCGCTTTAGGACAGGAGCTGATGAAGGCAACATCCAAATAGCACTGGGGAGTATGTTTCTGCAGGTAAAGGGAAGTCACCATCACTGGACTGGGCTAGGAGAAGGCTCCTAGGGCACTGTGGGATTTTAGAACTGGAAGCACCTGCACAGACAAGTGAAATTTTTCAAGAGCCAAGAACTGGATAGAGAGTCAGGCTACAAACACTGAGTTGTGGGAGCAACCAGTCACTGGTACAACGCATTCTGGAACATGGCTAGCTTTTGGTAACTTCAGATTTTACAATGAGTATCTAATATTTTTTAACTGATCTGCTCTATCTCAAGCAGAAGTTTTGGGCCTGAGGCAGGGATTACTTGGTGAGTTTAGCTGCCATGGCTTGTGCAAGAAGATGGCACGGAGGAGGTCTAGGTCTTTTCCAAGATTTTGTGATGATGCCCATGTCTGGAGAGAAGACTCCTGAATAACCCCCATGGTTTGTTTGCACAAGATGCCACCTCTTACATCTCTGCTCAGGTACCTGCACATAGTTCTGTCCCTGCAACGTGGGCAGAGGAAGAGCTGCCCACAGGGGTGGGTCCAGGCAGTGGTTCTGGCCCACCACCACATCCCACCTGCAATAACAGCTTGCTGAGCCCAAAAGCAGAGATGGTGGTACAAGAGGCACCACAAAGGGTCAGGCCCCTTAGGGCAAGGGAGAAAAGAGCACAGAGCAAATAGATCTATAAACAAAACATGAAAAAATGAAATTGCCTTCTCTGAGCTTTGGCAAATCGGCCCTGAAAAGGCAGTGTGAATCACTAGAAGAAAACCATAAAAACAATAAAATATAAGAAATATATTCATATAAGAAAATTACACTGTCCCCGAATCTGCCTCTTGTATTTCAAAATCACAAGGATTTTAGGCCCTTAACCTGCATTCCCCATTTTTTCAAGTATGGGTCATTGAGGCATAGTGAGAAAGACCAGAGGGGTGACAAGAAAGGACAGCAGCAGGCGTTCCCGTGTGCTTCCAGCACGCCTTTCCTTAGGAGGCAATCCATCTTTCCTCACACCGTGGCCAAAGCTTGCCAAAAATCACACAGGAAAAAGGTGACCTCATCCTCTGAAAAGGGCTGTTTGGGAGACACCAACATCTAGGAGGTGATGGACACGGGGCATCACCTGCTGCTGTTACCAGGAGCTTGGGAGCTCCCTGTCTGCCGCAGTAGGGATATCTGAGGGAAAGGATCTTCCTGGCCTCATTCTGCAGATGGCTGTCTCTGGTGGGAGGCTGTAGTCACAGTGGCCTGTTGGTCCTCTTCTTTCATAGTCTTCAGTACGGGTATAACCATAAGGGAGGAGTAGCTTGCATCACCCCAGTGCTTTATCCCTGGGACACTGATAGCAATTCAGAGTAACCATGGGCAGGGGAGATACGTGAGGGCTTTGGTCTGCAAAATTGAGCTTGCTAAACATCACGTGGTCCTTGGCCAGGTGGTGATTCTGGGACACAGCCCTGCCAGCAGCTGGCTGAGGACAACCGACCCATGGAGGGAAAGATCTCTTGAAGAAAGGCTGGATGTTGGAGGACAGCCAGGATTTGGCCCCACGCAACATTTAAGTAAGCTTCTCCAGCTATACTTGGACCTCTGAAATGCTCTCATGTTTTGAGATGGCTTCCCAGAGCAAAGAGGTATTTCTGTGGGTCCATGTGCTCTCTCTCTCTCCTCCTGTCTCTGTTATCCTCTGATCCCAGTGGCTGGAAACATCACCCGGGCAGAACAAGACAAGAGCACAAGTAATTTGCCTGTGTTGTGAGGGAAATGGAAGCAGGACAACAAGCCCCAGCCCTACAAATGGTTATCTTTGAGAACATAATTCTTAATTACATACTTAAGCAAAGCCTAGAGTAATTTAGTAAGTTAAGCATGTAATTCCACTTTAACTGATGGGTAAGTCCCTAAAGCAAATGCTTGTGTGTTCACAGGGCTGCTCCCTGACTTGGCCAAGGCTCGCTGGGGAGGTGGAGAGGCTTTGCTTGGGTGGCATCAGGGATGCTTCAGCGTGCACACACGTTGGTGTGCACACAAGTGGATAACAAAGCCGTGCCCCAAATTTGTACAACAATCCCAGGTCACTGAGAGCACGACTCTGCATGAGAATAACCCAGCTTTTACCAGAAGAAAGATAGTTAGGGGGAGGACAGATGTGGGTTGAGGAGGTCTGCTCGGCCTCAGCCACACACTGCAATGGGCAGCCCTAAAGCCTCCCCAGCAACTCTGCACCTCTCCATCTGCCAGCCCGGCTCCAGCAGGCAGCCAGCTCACCTCCTCTCACCCCGGCACAGCTGTGCTGCAAGGAGTTTGTTGCACAAACCTGTCTACTCCTTAGTTTCACCATCTATAAAGTTCGGTTAAAAATAGACATCCACCCTTTAGAAAAAAAAAAAAAAGAATATCTGGAGATCCTTAGGTGAGCGCTGCGCAAATAGCAACTGTCATCATTAGCAACCAGGTAAAATGAAAAAAGAAGGAGGGGGGAAGAGTGCTAGGCTGAGCCTTTTGATGGGTTTGTTGCCTGGGGGTCGGGTGGGGTGTGGAATAAAAGGTAATCTATTAAAGCCACATTTACTCTGAGCAATTTCCTCATTTCTGATCAGGCTTTTTAAAAAGAAAAAAAAAAGTAGCAAGCAATGCTGGGCAGGCAGCCCCGTGGCTGCCTCTGAACCTGCCCCCCTCCCCAGGTGCTAAAGGAGCATCACCCAGCCCTGGGAGACAGGAACAGGCCACACGTCTTGTCTCAGGAGCTCCAGGGGCAGCACAGTGGCTGTGGGACCACACTGCCTTCCAGTTCCCTCACTGATATTTACTTGCTGCCCACACGGGCTTGCTGCTCTCGGAGGGAACCCCCATACTCTTAATGTCACATTTTCCATTTCTGCCTTCAGTCAAGTCACAAAGCTGAGCATCAAGTGAAGATACACAAGACAGAGGGGAAAGCCAGCACCGTGGCTTAATTAATGTTATGGGTGGCTGTCATGCAGCAGGAGGTAGCATAAACATGAGACCAAAGAAACATTTCTGCTGGTGCCAGTACAGAGGAGAATGGACTTAACATAACGTTCAAGGGAAGAAGCAGAGGGTTGTCCACCAGTCTCAAGCACATAAAGGAGGCTCCTGGAGAACAGGGCCCATTTAAAAGATTACGACACTAATTGCAGATCTGCCTTGCTCGTAAGGAAGGTCACCTCAGCTACAAACAGCACCTTCACCAAGGCACAGAGAGCCGGAGTGAATGGGCTGGTGCACCACAGTCAACCCTCCTCAAGCAATTGTATTCCTCCTGCTTCTCTACCTCCCAGGGGTGAAAACATGCCACGCTGTGCAGAAGGCACTTTTTGCCTTCTTATCAGCCTATGAAGGCTAGGCAAAAGGTGGGAATAAAGGGGAATTACTCCCTTTTCCTGGATGTAGCAGAGCAAGGACACAATCTATCCATGATTACAGAGGGAGACTGTGACAGACCTTTTCTACCTCCTCAGAAAGTAAAGGACAAATTCTTTCAAGAGCAGCAGCGGTAATTTCTCCAAGGCCAATAGTCAGTTCAAACCAGACAGCACAAATGCTCATTGGCATTTTAGAGGTGAACAGCAAATAAACATTCGTTGTTGAACAGATGCCCTCCTCCTCTCTTCCTTGTGTTAGATCTGCTTTCTTCTTAGGCACAAAGATAAAAGAAAACAGGCATTTCTAAGTAGCTTCCATTAAGGCATACGATGTCACCTTGCCAGGGCTGCCTACCCTCTGGGTGAACATCCCAAAGCATCTTGCACGTGCCAGGTTTTATTCTGCCTGGATAGAGTTTGGAGGGTAGAATCACCTGGGAAGAGATGCGTGAGGAGACAGCCAGCAGAGAGGCATGAAGGAGGAAGCCAAATGAAACAGAGGAGGTGGGAGGGGGAGGAAGCGTGCAGATCTGCAGATCTCAGGGAGGAGATGGGTCTGCCCGGGCCAGCACCAATATCACTCAGTCAATGGATGACTCAGTCAATCCACTCTGAGCATGACATTTCTCTTGGTAGAACATGTCCTCTCCCCAGTTTCTCTGCTCTAATGCACTGATGCTTTCATTTCAGAAGGTGACATGATTACAAGGGATGCTAAAAATACACGTGGGCTTTCATTCCACTCCCGGGTCTCTGGTGGAACAGAACTTCAGCTTTCCTATTAGCCAACAAACAGTGATTTAATCTGAAAGGCATTTGGGGGGACAAGAGCATTTCTTTCTTCTCATTATCTCCTTCCTTTACACAACGCTAATAACCAAGACTCAGGCTTATAGCCCAGTCTAGTTCTTCAGATGCCCATCAGTTAGCCCTCTCCCAGCCCAGCCAAAGGGAAGAGAGCCTTTTTCCTGCCCACCCTGCAATGTGCCAGCTCTTCAGCATGATTAAAGGTCTAGCCCATTAGTGTACACATTTCCCATGCTGTTGGTCACCTTAGCTGCTCCTTGAAGCCCTCACAGCCCTTTGCTTGCCATAAGGCTGAGTATACAGCAGACACACAGAGCTGGGGTTCATTACACACGCAGCAGCTAGATGGTCCCCCAGAACACAAGCCTCCCAGTGGAGAGGCACCATGAAAGCCCTGCCAACTGCCTGCCATTCCTGGGTGGCCCTGGGGAGAGAGGGGCCTGGGAGCCCACACACAGGCTGGGCCAGTTGTCCTTCCAGGGAATACAGCTCATGAATGCTCAGGTGCTCCAATACTCATTCCAGACCCAAGACGAATGTCCAATCAGTCTCTGGTTCACAAAGCCATCTTAGCGTTTAAAATCAGGAGGTTTAAGATAACAAAGAGTTAACTATACAAATGTTAAGCTTTTCTTGCTCCAAATGCTCAATGTACTTGTAATTCTGCTTAAAAAAAAATAAAAATCAGGCTATGATTGATATCAGACAGACTTCATGCAAGGGAGCTCTTCAAACTGATGGGAAAGTATTTTAAAAAAACCTGCAGTTTATTCACATAACATTAAGTCACTATAAACTTCCTCTAGCTTTAAATGCTTTTACCTCATATCTGAAACATTTTCTGCTATGGTTTGAAAGACATATCCAAATACTAAGTTACAGTAATTCCTGCTTATGCATTAGGTATTCAAAATAGAAGCCGTAATTGCAAGTTGCAAATGCTATAAATGGCAGGGAATAAATCTCAACAGCAGATGATCAAAAGGGAAGAAAACCCAGGAACATTGTTGTTTTTATCTAAACCCAGGACACATTAGTCTGGTACAAGACCTCAGTTGTTTGAGGGAGAATTTTACCTCAAGCAACAGATTCTATGAAACACTTCTGTATTAGTAAGATTAAAAAAATACAAACACCTCTACTCAGGATCATTGTCAGCGTCCCAGAACTCAGGGACTGCCACTGACTTCTTCATTGCTCTTTCAGAAGAGAACACCCTTATGCCTCCGATTTGTACACACACAAGTGAGGGACTATTGAAAGATACTGCTTTTAATAAGCGCTCCAAAGTTTTCTTTCAAAATGCCATAGAAGAAATTGACGACTAAAAGCATTTTAACCACACGTTTTATGGTCCCCAAATTTTTGATTTGCTTAAAATCAGACATTTACTCCTACAGATCAGAAAAGCCTTTTGAGCTGGATGCTTTGCAGCAGCACAGAAACCTCACAGCAAATTCATAGCTAGGTTAGATGAAGAGGACATCTTTACTTACAAAACCAGCACACTCACGTTGTGTTCTAGCTATTGATCAGAGATTCTTTAAGCATAAAATTTGTATTAAGGGCTAATGAATTACTCCTTTGAGAACTTAGAAGTGAGTTCCTTAGTAAACTCAGAAACAGGAGTTACCTCTCCAGAAAAAATTAAGCAGAGGTAAGATGATCTTCTGTTTCCAGATTGGATATTAGGAAAAGTTTCTTTACACTGAAAGGGTTGTTAAGGACCGGAATGGGCTGCCCAGGGAAGCGGTTGAGGCACCATCCCTGGAGGTTTTCAAAAGACGGGTTGACATAGTGCTTAGAGACATAGTTTAGTAATGGGTGGGTGGGGGTGTGTGTGTATATGGTTTTCTTTTGTTTGTTCGGATTTTTTTTTGTTTGTTTTTTGTTTGGTTTTTTTTATCAGAGTTAGGTTGATGGTTGGACTAGATGATCTTAAAGGTCCCTTCCAACCTAGATGATTCTATGATTCCGATTATAGGATATAAGAATTCATTACTTTTTAAGAGATAGCTTTAATTTAAACACACTTTCACATGTGCTTGGACCAACGGAAACAATTGTTCAGCTTTTATAGGAAAAAAAGAAGTCTAAGTGAACTAAATATATATATATATGGGAGGGTGTGTATATAAATAAATACTGAGAGTTTCAAAGAGACATTCCAAAGACACTCTGCAGTACTGCTGCCACAAGGAGGGCACAGCCTGCACCCCTCTGCCCCCCGAGCAGGCTGCCTGTCCGTGGAGAAGGAGCCCTGCCAGGATGGAGGCACCGAGCTGTGGTGCCTGCAGGAGACTGGCAGCAACACCACCAGGCCCTCACTGCACGGCATATTCCATTTCTACACAAACTTGAAGAAAAACAGATGTTTTTCTTCCGCTGAGCCGCCAGCAGTGCCCTGCCCTCCCAGCACCACTGCACGTGGTGTCCTTGCTCTCTCCACCGCTGCCCACCCCGGCCCACCTGCAGGCCCACGGCTGGCCAGCTGTGCCAACCAGCCCCTTCCCAGCTCAGCACCATCTCCCTGACACCACGACATCAGGAGGAGCAAGAGGCTGGCAAACGGGGCCAGCAGCTAGCGTGACACTTCTCTGGTCCAGCTTCTAATAGGATAATGAAGTGCCATCTCAGGTAGTGACAGCTTCTGTCAGACGTGGCAGGCCTGAGGCCATGCACTCGCAGGGAGAAAGAAGCCATCCTCAGGAAAGAGATTTCACTTGGACCGAAAACTTGCAGCGTTTATCCAAGAATTTGTTTCAGGAAAGCTGTTTCAGTAGCTTCCCTGCCATTATTGATTCAAATACTTTTGCTAATTATTTGGAAGGCAGTTGAGATTTGCCCAGCTGCTGCGGTTAGCTGGGATTTACCAAACAGGAGTCACCAACTGGTAAATGCGGTTCCTCTGTCAGAGAGCTCATCGGATTTACTTACACTGGAGCAAGGCTCCCTGCCACGTATGGAAATGAGGACTTTGCTGTCCCCTAAGGACAGCCCAAATGCTCCTAGGTCTGTTCAAAGCTCTTCAAAGAGACACCGAGAGAGACAGAGACTGCCTTCAAAGTAACCATGCTTTATTATTTATTTCTACCTTTTCCTTTTTTAGTAACAAAACAGTCATAATTATTAATCATGATTGTTTTGAGTGAATGTAATTGCAGTGTTCCCCAAAGCATAGCGACGCTCCCTCCACGCCCAGCCAAACCAAAATAGAAAAATCACATCCTGAAAATAGCAGCAAGAGACAGTGAACAAAACCTGGCCTCCCACAACTTGTGTCATTAGACCAGACAGATCTTCGAGACAAAAATCAGCTGGGAGACTAAGGCTCTGGAAGATGTTGCTACCTCCCCACGGAAGCCAGCCAGAGGTTTCCTGCAAGAGAAGTCTCTTCCATCCCTCCCTATGCCAAGGGACGTAGGACCAGCTGGTGCTTCCCCAGAAGTGGTTTTGGAGGGTACTTGGCCACCCCTCCCAAGGTGGAAGGCAAATTCAGAACGTCATCCACCTACCTTCTCTACACAGGGTAGCTGCAGAGACAAGGGTGGAGTTTTTTTAAACATCTCCCCCAACACAAAGACTGGGAGATACCCCAAAGTTACTGGGTTTGATGTAGGAATGCTGGAGTGAAGTTCCTTTGAGTTATACACAAGGGTCTGCTATTTCTTTTTATGGACTCTTCCAGAGATAATATATATGATTTCCTGTTCCATGAGTGCCTTAAGCAAAGAAAAAAAACCTAAACCACCACAACCCCCCCACACATCATGTAATTACACTGATGCAACTATATCATCCCCGAGGCAGGCCCACCACAGAAAGCAAAGTAGGGACTGCTCTGAGAAGAATTTTCCTGGAAAACACACACAGATCTCTGGTCAATGTCTGCTGGTGGAGCACTCCTCACTCAGAGGTTAGACTGCTGCAGACGCATCATGATGAAAACCAAGCAGGTAAGGAAGGGACATGCCACTTGCATTCCACCACAGGCTCTGCGAGAGGCACCCAACTCCTGCCACAGCAGCTACAACGGGTCACAGCTCAGGGAGGCCATGAAAAAATCCCAGTGTTCCAACAAAGTCCCAGGTAAAACAGCATCCAAAGGTTTTTATCTGGGACATCAGCATCTTCCCCCCATTCCAAGTGCCCAACAAACTCTTTTTCATCACAAATAAACAGAACTTTATATAAAAGCCAGGATTAGGTAGGTTCTTTAGGCACCAAGTCTGGCTGGCAATTACAGTGCCCCTAACTTCGCTTTGAATTTAGGAAGTCTACAACTACCAAAACTAGAACAATATGGACATATTATCACTGTACAACTATCCCAGTATTTTATGCTCTTCCTATATAAGAGATATTTGTTGCCAGCTCCCAGAACTGCATTGATGCAGGGACATAAAGCTCTCTGAGGACTTACCTGTGCTGTCTTCCTCCAAAAATTTTTGGTTTAGATTTCTTCTAAGCATTAAAGTAATATTAAAAAAGGAAAAAAAAAAAATCCCCTGTTACAGATAAACATTCTTTTTTTTATTATTGTTGGCCTTCAACAGAAGGGCCCCAAACCCTCCAGCTACACTGCCATTCCTCCCACTTTACGAAACAGAGGAACCACCTGCCTTTTGAAACAGAAGTAATTCAGGCCAATGCATTTCAGCTGTAATTGCCAGGCACGTTAAAGGGGACTTGACTTCTAAAAGCTGCCAGGTCTCTTAAAGAGCAGGAATGATAGTAGTTACAGATGGAAAAGAGCTAGGAGGTCACGGAAACCAGGCTGCTGCCAGGTCAGGACAGAGTCCCTAGAGAGAGGACACGCCAAGACTTCAACTGATACTACATTTGATCTTGGCCAAGAGGCCAAGAAGCGATAAGGGGAAGGGGACAGAGGATGAAAGCGAGCGGCAGCTGCCTCTGCGCGCTCTGCGGAGGAGATTCAGGCAAACCTCTTTGGAATAGTGCTTAGAATTTATCACATTAGGCAGATGGTATTTGACTTGCTGCTCTTAATACATAATCCTGAAAGGTCTGTGCCAGTTCTCGACTATAATAATAATAATGCTGTTTTGCATGTTACAAGAAACCTGAAGCAGCATCAATAAAGCAGTCTCCCAGGGCCAGTTTGCTGACACACTGTTCATGCCCTTGCTGTACACAAGGTTATCTTTAATGGCAGAAAATATCTTTTTATTGCTCCCTGTTGACTTGGAGGAGGCTGTGGATCCTCTGACCTTGTTGCCCATACAACATGTGCTCTGGCTGAAGGATGGTCTAAGCAAAACTTTGCTTCTGAAGCAGGGAAGATGTTTGGCTTATTTCATCCGGCAGACAAAACTGCATTCAGTCCTGCCCAAGAAAGCCAATAATACGACTTACCTTTTTCTGTGCCATGATTCCCCTCCTCAGAAAGGTACCTTAGATACATTACTCTGTAGTAGGCAATGCTAGGACTGCAATTTCTATCTAAATACCGGTGTGACACCTCAGAGATAAATAAGTGGGAGACCCATGTATAATATGATACATACAGAGGATACTATCAAGCTAGTGAGGCCAATCGAAGGTAGTAATGTGCAAATCTGGCTTTGCCAGGAAATTGTATCTGCACTTTTAAGATCATGTGCAGTACGTGTTAGAAAAATGGACCTGTCAGATAACATTGCACAACCCTGTGTAGCTTCAAGGGACAAAGACTGCTCAATTTTTAATTTCTGTTGTGAATAATTCATTACAGGGGTAAGAAATCTTCTTGAATAGATGAAAGATAAGAGATAAAGGTCTCCTCCTATTCATATTCAGAATTCGTGCCCAGCCAACTGGGTCTGTCACAGAAAGCACAGGTTCCCATACCCAGCTTTTTCTTGCAAAGCCTGAATAACCTGGATTAGTCAGAAACCTCAGTCCACTTTACAAAAAAGGACATGTTCTATGCTAGTCATGGAAGATACACTAAAATAGACATACAAATAAGCATTTTAGAAAATTAAATTTCTCATGATTTAAAATATAGAGTTTTTCAGGTAAACTGAAACGTACCACAAATATTCCCAGCTGTTCCTCTTGCAGTGACTTCCTCAAGTCAAGTTGCAAAACGCTGTCTGTCATAATTCACTTGTAAACCTTCCAAAAAAAGCCCCTATCAGGGGCAGGGTGAACTTTTAAAAATTTGATCAAACTGCATTCAACTTAATCTTGATTTAAAGGATGATAAAAATAAAACATACGATTTTGCTGCCTATTACTCTAGCACAGCCGATAAGGACGTTTGCACTTTGCAGGCAGCTCACAGCCCAAAAGGCCCCTGACAAGAAATGTGCAATCTCAGACTTTTGTACTGAAAATATGCATTTAATCACATCTACAGCCCAGTCAAGATCTTTGTAAGGCAAAAAAAATGTATCTGCAGCGGGGTGGATAGCCAAATAATGGTAAGACATGACTCCAAAATTGGATGGACTATAGTCACTTCAAATATATATGAACGTGAGTAGGACTGGAGTCTGTCTGTCTTTGATTGCCAATTTGTTGCTAGACAGGTACCCTAAAATGATGGAAACCCTAAACTTAGCACTTAAACAGGGGTGAAGCCTTTTTGTGCACTGGGGAAAATGTTGAGTTTCTTCTTATTATATTACGATGTGAGCATTCTGTTTGAATATCTAATTAAAAAATGGCATTATTTAAGATTAACTACATAGAAATAAACTTAGGGCGTAGTATTAGTGAAAGCAGGGAGGAAGAGGAACTAGTTTTTAGGGGCAACTTTATCATTTTGCGTAAAAGTTACAATATCTCTACCTGGGATGGCAGAATATTGGGCGCAGTAACGGGTCCATCTTTTCTTACAAGTTACTGATGAGCAAAATCCTGTGTCAAATGGCAAGCATGCAACTTCCCCAATGCAGCTGTGCACATCTGGAGGGGAGAACGCCGGCGCAGGCAGCCACAGAGGGGTCCATGGTCAGTGCTCATCAATTAACGAAGGAATTGACTGGTACAGCTGACTAAAGATCTTTTACTTTTTTTTTTTTTTTCCCTTAATCTGGTTGACATTTTACAACCTGCTCATTGAGAGAAACACATCTCAATAGATCTTTACTCTTATTGAGAACGCTTTTTGTGAAAAGTTTTGGAAACTGTTGAAACATTTTGTGCTGACAGTCTTTTAAGTGAAAAACACGCTTTTAAGATCAGTGGTGGTTTTTCACTTCCAGAGTTAAGCTACCTGAGGAAAAAGAATCAAGAACGGAAAAACATGAAAAGTAAAATAACACACTGCAGTTCACCCAAATAAAAGCATTTCTAAAACCACTAGCTTGCAAAATATTATACTTTACTTTTCATTCTGACTTGACTATTTTTTGAGCTCAAAAGTTTTTCCTGAGACAGAAACAATTTTCCTTCCTACTCTATCCAGAGGGACCAGTCAGAAAGAACACTCTGTTTTCTATTACTATTTCTGTCCCTAAGCTTTTTTCTTTCCACATTTCTTCTTTTATTTCCTTTTTTTTCACTTTCGTTTCCCTTCCTTTTCTTTCTTAAAATGCCCTATCTATTGCGAAACAGAGCCTGGAACCCAAGATTCTTTGCTCTTGCTTTCCTCTTTTCTTCTGTTTATTCAGAAGGAGTATGAAAAGAGCTATATTAAGCTGAAATTTTATTCTACTGTCCTCTGTTCAACAAAAGGTAGTCCACTAAAGCCACTAAATCACAGATAACACTTCTCTGGGCAACATTATTAGGAGCTGACAGCTGGTGATGGATGAAGATCTCATCTTTTACAGAAAAAAAGTACATTTAATTTCCTTTGTACATAAAATAGAGAGCACAGCGTTGTGTATCTAAAGATAAAAGGAGCCCCGGCGTATGCTGGGTGCCATACTTAAGGGGATATAATACCGGTGTGTTTCTGAGCTTACATTTCACAGGACATCTTCAAATTAATTTAGAAACCACTATTATTCAATTCTTGGTAGACAAAGAACTTTAAAAAAAAAAAAAAGGGTGACGTCTGACAGCCAGCTTCATTAGAAAAGAGCAGCTCAGAGACTGAGCTGTCAGTTTTCAGGAGAAACACTGGCAGACAGGACAGAAAGAGGAGGGAGAATGGGTCTGCAGGGCAGAGAGATGAGTTTATCCCTGACCCTGCCTGGGATTAAGCCATACTCCTGGGAGCCACTGGGCCTCCCTTGAGGTTGATACCATAATGGATTTGGTACCCAACACCCACCCCGGAGTTGGTACTGAACAGCAAGGATCCCATCAACTACCTTGAAACAGACACGCTAAATAAGTCTGGCCATTTTTACCATCAGCTGAAGCAGATGGAGCCAGACCCCAACATGCTGGGTGAAAGAGCATAAATTTCTTCTACAGAGGCACTGGCAATACACAGTACTCCCTTGTTTCTGGTTTTTGGATCTATGTATTATAATTTTTTCTCTAATGACCTGTGACTATGACACATACACTGCTTTTCTTTTCACATTTGCAATGTATAACCATACTTTACACGTCCTTTCTGCAGCAGGGCCAGCTGCTGCTTTGGTTGAATCTAATTTTAACACACCTCCCAAGCAGCATGGAGATGGTGAGGGTGAAACTTTAATTGCCTGTCTGTGTTAAGCAAGGGAGTTAAAACATGCAGTTAAAGCACATGTTCAACAAGAAAATATGGTCGGTCTGATTCCAGTGGAATGAAAGACTGCTTTGGGCTCCTGAGGTAAGGACAAGTTTAAGAAAAACATCTGCTTGGAGTTTTTGTTTCTAAGTCTAGAGACTATTTGTGTGTTGGCTGAGTCTGGCTGCAAGTCAGTAAGAAAAGAAGGCTCAACAGTAAGCAATTACCTTCCTTTAATTAAAACCTTCTAGTTAGCTAGTCTAAAATAGTCTGGATTTCTTTTTCTGAACCCTACTCCACTGAAGGACAAAAAGAGGTTTTCCACTGAAAACACTGACAAAAAGCAGCCTGTCTACTACTAAAACTTCATGGAAAATTCTTTGATCATCTTCATGTAAAAATAGTTATTCTGCTTTCCCTAAGACTTCAGATCATTCCCTTCTTTTCTCTGTTTCTTTATTCTCATTTTCTTCCACTGGACATAAAGTAGTAAGTAGCAAAGGATTATATTAGGCTTCCCAATTTCTTGCAGAAAGAAAAGTCTCTGGAAAATACAAGATACAAAAATGAAACTTGCCCTGGACTGGTGCTGGAAATTCAAACACAGAGACTCAGAGCAAATGCAAGATCATCAAGAAGTACAAGGGTCTATGTAGTTATTTCAGAAGGTGAAACCTACTGCTTTAAGTTTCACCTCTCCACATACGCATGCAGTTAAACAAAAAGTGTGCATATAAAACATCCAATGAGCAGTGGCCTTTAAATCACTCCAAGTTGCTGCTTCTCTGTGAAGAAAAGGATTTCTCCCTCTTCTTTTTGGGACTGGTCCCCAGCTGATGATGGGGTATGTTTAAGTTGTTTTTCAGAACTTTCTGCATTCTATATTCCGGTCTAAAATTCCCATGACTCATCTCTTATTACCCCATAACCTACCTTTTTTTTCTTTGGGTAGCTGGAGCCTTTTCCAAGACCTTGGAGGATCACTATTGGCAAAACTGTTCTCTGCGTCTTGAGTCTAAAAGTTTTTAACACCCAGCTGCTCATCCAGATGTCTTTAGCAGCTTTGAAATTCAACTGCTATGCTATTGAGCAGGTTTTGAAACCTTTTTTGGATCACAGTAGCTACAGCTTTCGCTAAGCCTCTCCTTCATCTGTGTTGTAGCTGAACTAAGATATTGAGCATTTTCTCTTTTGGGTCATCCATGACTCTGCACATTCAAAATGCTACAGGAGAAACACAGTCAATAAGCAGGATCCATCCATAGGGCTGATCTCATTCAAAGATCTGGTGAGCATTTTGGGCTGCAGATAGCTGCTGCTGGGAACCATCTGGCCAGACACCCACTGGTGCTCCCTATCCCTGGAGACAGGTGCCCCAGATTCCCTCCACTTCTATGTCCTACTGCTTTTCTTGTTATGGAAGATCCCAGAGACCAACCTTGCCACAGTTTCTTTGAGAGATAAACACTTTCTCCTTTACTGTCAAAATAAGGATTTTGAAACTGACTTTTCAGTCCAGGCACACACCAACGCCTAGCCAGATTTCCCTCTTTTATTTCTAATTTCAGCAACACTGACTAGATCTGGCTTCTTCAGTCCTCTCTTTTACCCCTTTAGTACTTCACATCTCTCACTAAAGCCTTGTTTTCATTCCCCTCAGACCGGTATATGCCAGTTATCAAAGAGGATGCCAAAATGCCAATCAGTGTCTCAGACTGACAACTGCATTTCATTATCTCTGACCTCCCCAGCCACAGGTGGTTAGAATAACAATTCAGGAATTCAACAAGGTTGTCCCCCAGGTGCCTCAGAGATAACCAGAAGGGCTCTAACATGGCTTTCAAAAGGACAGTTCCAATAAGCAGCCAAGCTAAGCCTGAGCCCTGAACCAAATGAGGTTTGCCTCTCATGCTACTGTTGTGAGCTATAATTCTCCACATTTCTGGAGTGCCTTCTACTTTAGGATGCATGACGACTTAAGAGACTTTAATTGACTCTCAACAAGCCTTTCGTAAGTATTATTTCCAATTCAGTGGCTAAGGAAAGCATAGCATAAAACATGAAACCATTGTCCAAATGCATGGCAATAAAGAGAAATTGCTGAAATAGTTCTCCCATTTTATGAAAAGTACAGCTTCTGTACCTGCCAAAAGTTATTGTGGGTTTTTTATAATTCATAAATAAGTCAACAGCATAAAAAAAAATATAGGTGGGAACATTTTTAGTGGACTGTCAATAGATATGAGCTCTCTCTTAAAAGGGAAATTGAAGAAAAGGGCAAGTTGGACAGGTTTCCAAGAGCATGTCAGCGTTTCTCAGAGATGCTACGATAAATCCATCACTTTCCAGAGATGCCACTTCAAAGGTAGCTACAAATAAGCCCTCAGAAACTGCAGGAAATTCAGTGCCTATGAAAAAGGAAGGAGCCGGGGGGACCCCACAACCAGCAAGCAATCAGCGTTGGTCCATGTTGTGATTCCATGTCGCAGGACTGGGAGCTGATCATGCCTCTCCGTAGGCAAAGAAATGGCAACTCCCCCCTTCCTTCAATCAAGGCTGGGACAAAGAAGATGTGTATCCTCTGGAAAAGACATAGTGAATTTGGAGAGTCCACACAAGAAGGGTCTATACCGTGGTACCTAAGGAAAGATTTCCAGTAGTCCAGCTCCATAAAAGCAGCAGTGATGCTGCAGAAGCCCTAACTCAGAGACAACTCTGTCAGTGTAGTCAATGCACCGATGTCCTTCCAGCAATCAATCTTGCTGCTGTTAGTGAAACTGCACCAGGATTTCAATTTAAAAGTTGAAAAAAATGCTTCATTACAACACAGTTCTAATTACTCCTTTTTTGTCCTATTTTACACCTTATTTGCCTAATATTGCTTTATCTTTTAGGTAAAACTAATGAGAAAACAATTAAACCAATTTCCTTCTTGTCCACGTCTAGCACAGCTTAAGAACTCGAGATTCTAGTTTTTCAGTTGTTACATTTATGAATACCTCACTCTTGTATTGCTCCTCTTGTTCCTGTTTGGTTTAATTTGTTATTAAATTTATTTAAAACCAAAGATATGTAAGATACTGAACAGGGAAACACACAAACACATGGCTCCAACCTTGTTCCAGATAACATGCAACACTTCCTCATGAGCTTCGCAACTCTATGAGAAGAAAACATGCACAGAACATGGCTAACATATTTCATGTAATGCTTCATGAATTGCATTACAACTCTCTAAAATCAAAGTTGATTCTACATCCTGAGAGAAAGTCTCGACCTCAGCACTGAGAGACTGAAGAAAATTAAATGCTAAGGGAAGATTCACATGAGCACATGGAGGCTACCCTAAGTAAAGTGTCCAAAAGGGTATTTAGATTGTATTTGACATGTCTTGCAGAGAGCAGTAAGACCACACGTCTTCCAAAGACAGTTCCAAAAGGATTTACATTTAGGTGTCACTGAACGCTTTGAAACTAGAATCTACTGTTAATCTGTGCTCTACTATTACATTATTCTGATGAGGAATTTTGCAAGCCTTTTGTAACACCTTATCAAAAGCTTAATTTAGTTTTAAAAATGGACTAGATGCTTCTTCACTGAACTGTCTCAGCAGAAGGGTCCTGAATGTTAGCATGTTTTCCTCTGACAGCAAACATTCAGCACACAACAACAAATACAAAAAGACAAGCATTTCAGAAGGATTCATCGAAAGATAAAAGACTTCTGTGCACGTGGGCAAATACACACGTATTAATACGTGTAAGATGAGCTTTGCCGCTGTAAAGTGGTTCAAGAAGATTCTGCTACAACACTTTCTCACAGAGAAACAGCACAGCTCTTAGTGAGGAAGAATTCTTCCAACTTAAACTGAGAAGTTCCAGTGCAAAGGTCTGCACGAAGGTATCATTAACTCATCACAAAAACCTGACCACAGCTAAGGCAGTGTTACTTGACCCATCAGCAGCTGACATTCCGTACATGCCTCTGTACAGTCCAGATCCTGGAAATAAAACACAAGAATATTATTTAGCCAAAAATGGACTCATTGTTCTGAACAGCTCATATGCCCGTGCAAGTCGCTTCCAAGCTTAAGAGCCTGAAGTCAGGCAGGGGCTCCCTGAAGCAGCATTTATCTGGTCACACACATCCAGATGACAGCACTGCTGTTCTCATTAGGATGACAACTTCTGGTACTGACAAGTGACTCTTAAAATGTTCTTCTTTGCAGAAGCACCTCACTTTTGAATAATAGGGATATTCTTGGTAGAATAATCAGCTTTTTTTTTTTAATTGAGAATTCATATATACAGCCTGTGGAACTCTGTGCAAATGAATACAAAGGAAGAACTTTGTAAAATACAGTGCCTTTTGGATTGATCTCACAGTTATTTATATATACATTGGCAAGAATTGCTCAGTGCAACCTCCCCCTCCCATGTCTGTTCCTGACACTGCATTAAAAAAGAAGACAGTCCAGCCTGAGACTTTTTTTTTTCAGAGGCACTGAAGTAGGCTTGCTCAATCACTCTGTCTTGAGACGGAGAGCCTCCCGCCGCTGCTGCTGAACAGTCCTGGAATCTTCCCACAGACGGGGTCCTCTGATGTTCTCCCAGTTATCCAAGTCAGACTTTTCCAGCTTCTGCAGACAAACAGCAAAAATCACAGTGTCACCTTGGCAACCCCATGATTTAAAGTATGTATTACTGTAAGTTTTTTTCTTTTAGCACAGGAAACTCCGTATCACTACTGGGTTGATAACTTCAACCTACCCTCAAGAGAACTTCAACAACAAGGGAAAAAATATTTAGGAGTTACCCATACAGGTACATAAATGACTAGAGTGGGCATTACTGCATCTGCTTAGCAACAGATAAATAACAAGTAAGGACGGGAAGCATAATAGCATCTGAACATGACTGAAGATATCTTGTATTCACTTTTCCTTTCTTCTCTCACCCCGTTTTCCAGATCTGTTCTTCAACTGCAAGTCTGCCAAGTACTGAAGTAGTAGGAGCAATAAGCATTGGTAGAGCTCAAACAGAAGATTAGTAATTAGTGACCTGAAGTATCCTGTCAGCACAGATACAAAGCATACTAGAAAAGAGGAACTACCTAGCACACAGAGAGACAGCAACAGTGCAATCCCCTTCAATCCACATGTTTTTAACTTGAGAGAGGTATGCAATCCCTCTGCTGCTTAGTTTCTCATGGCACCCAGACGTCACAGAAAGGTCTCTCACTAAGTCATACATGAGATATGCTAACTGGCTTAACTGTCAGCTATGTTAAAACTATCTAGATTTCCATTACCTCCTTGCCTATTCCTATCATCCCCACTCAGAAATGCCAATGACTGCAGTACTTATTGAGCCTTAGAGGTGCACAAAAATGAAGAACAGGCACTCTCCTCACCTCATCTATGAAGTGCTGCAGTTGAAGAAGACAAACATTTACTGCGTCTTCGAGTCTGACTGGCAGAGACACAGAAGTCTGTTCCCAGCAGAACCAGACCTCAAGTCCCACACACTAGTCTGGAAGAGTACATCAGACATGAAGGGGCTTTGCCAGACCGAGGAGGGGTGCTTCTACATGCTACTGCAGAGGGCAATACTGCATACCATTAATGATACATACCGCAGTGGGATAGAAACCTCTGATTTGTGATCAGGACCTCATCTCAGTAAATGCTGTAAAAATACACCAGAAAATACTTAACCCTGCCCTGAGCCTGTGTTCTAATTTGCCTGCCATCAATCATCCAAATAAATGGCAAATACTGAGGGGACTTGAATAATAGTGGCAGAATAATTCAACAGCGAGAACAGAACAGACCTGCTGCTATTAGCTCATGTTATGTAAAAGTTTTCTGCCACTTCCACAATTGAGGAAATTGCAACGAGGTTAGTCAGATATCAAGAGAAATTAGACAACATTCAACAGAAGATATATGAGAACACATGCACAAACACAGCAGACTTTCACAAGGTAGAAGCAACTGAATTTTTTATACAGTGGCATTGGCATAGGTCTTTCTGAAGAATTGTCTTCAGTACTTAATATGTCTTACGATCAGCTGGTATTTCATTTCAACTGGAAGAGATCTGAGCTGACGTGGAAGGAAGGACAAGGACGGAAGGTACCCATCGTCCCGCAGCGACTATCCACTCTGATTGCAAATTCAGAATCTAACATCTGATTCTAATGGAAGCTTCAAGGAAACTACATTGAAAATAACCTTGTGCTTTAACAGAAAATAAGCAGGCTGATTTTGTTAAACATAAATTTACCACACAGCTGTGAGGATCTAAAATACTCCCAAAGGTGCTCAGCTCCCCAAGTCTGAACAAGAATCAACATTTAAAATACATACAACAAAACTTGTACTATCTAAAGATTGGCTATATAAAGAAGTCTATCAAGAGAGACATGCGCACTGCAGATCTTTACCAAAAGTTCATATTCATCTGCTCCTGAAATTTCACAAAGGCTTTTCAGAGAGGATGTTTGTCCAAAACAGGAAATATTTCAATCTAAACAATCAAACAATCTAAACCAGGACAAGAAAGTAGGTTGTCAGTTTCCAATAGAAAGCATAAAGATACCTGAGAAACACACTGTGATCTACTGACAGAATAAAACAATCACAGATTATGTAAACAGCATTGCCTCGAACTACAGAACAGATGAGAACTATTGACAGAGTTAATTTTTGTCATTTAAAATATAAAGAATTAAAGATTCTAAGGAATACAGAGAGAGAGAGACTGTATTTTTATTTTTTATTCTCATTATATTTATAGAGTTGATTAATATTTTGTGTCATGTATAAAGATTGCTTTTGAAACCTTGCTGCAATTCAAGAAGAGAGCACCTTCCTTACAGGCACATGACAGTATCCGCAAAAATTAGTAGTTTATGGGACAGGAAGGCAGCATCTCGCAATCCAATTTTTTAAACTGATGCTATCAAGCTTTGAAAGAATAGAGGATCCCTGTTGAATAGAGGATGTGAATAAGCATAAAAAGGAGTATCACTGGTGAAAGTGGACCCGAAAATCTGCTCTGCGATGCCTTCCTACTGTGTAGTTATTTTCACACAGATCTACCTGTGCTGGTTTTGGCTGAGGGAGAGTTAATTTTCTTCACAGCAGCGAGTTATGGGGCTGTGTTTTGGATTTGTGCTGAGAACAGTATTTATAATACAGGATGGTTTCGTTATTGCTGAGCAGGGCTTTTCTGCTCCTCACCCCCCCCCGCCAGCGAGCAGGACAGGGGTGCGCAAGCGGTTGTGAGGGGACACAGCTGGGACAGCTGACCCCAGCTGACCACAGGAATATTCTGTGACATGTGATGACGTGCTCAGCAACGTAAAGCCAGGGGAAAAAGGAAGAGGGGAACGTTTGGAGTGATGGTGTTTGTCTTCCCAAGTAACCATTATGGGTGATGGAGCCCTGCTTTCCTGGCGATGGCTGAACACCTGCTGGCCCACGGGAAGCAATGAATTAATTCCCTTTTTTGCTTTGCTTGCATGTGCAGCTTTTGCTTTACTTATTAAACTGTCTTTATCTCAAGGCACAAGTTTTCTCAGTTTTACCCTGCTGATTCTGTCCCCCATCCCACCGGGGGCAGTGAGCGAGTGGCTGCGCAGTGATTAGCTGCCAGCCGGGGTTACCAGCAT
Source organism: Calidris pugnax (assembly GCF_001431845.1). Classification (NCBI taxonomy): domain Eukaryota; kingdom Metazoa; phylum Chordata; class Aves; order Charadriiformes; family Scolopacidae; genus Calidris; species Calidris pugnax. The sequence goes on from NW_015090839.1 coordinate 17,289,357, forward strand.
CACCCCAGAATAGATGGCTACATCAGCAGTAGGCTAAAGATTAGATTAGGCCAACGATAGGTACGTAAGCTACATTTTAAATTAATCTTAATGCTCAGAATAAGACCAAACTGACAGTCGTCCTACCGACGAGGGGCAGCACAAGTTATGCAGCTCCTTCAGGTTGCCCGGGCTGTACAGTGAGAATTCAGGCAAACAGCTAGTTCTGCCCTCGGATGAAGTCAACTTCTTTCTTTCTAATTGACTGTATCTTTTTAATTTCTTACTTTATTTCTTTTTTTTTTTCTTTTTGGCTACCTGGACTCTGCTGACCTAACTTCACAGAGATATCACATAAAGATGGTAACTACTTCCAGCTTTTACTAAATTGAAATCCATATGAACTGGCAGCCTAAAACCCGAAAAGCTTTTTCTCCCAATTTAAATGTACTAAATAGTCAGTCATTGGAGACTACAATGAAATGTAATCAGATCAGACCAGCACCGCTATTCCTGCTTGTCTCAAATAGCCCAAAGGATATTGAAAATTAGCTGTTTAAACTAAGATCAGTGTAGTCCATTAAACCTACTGATTCACTTCCTAAATCAGCTAAACTGCCTCTTAAAAGTATGGGACTGACAGAAGCTGTAAATTCAAGAAAAAAAATGCAGCTATGCAGAGAGGCAAAGCGAACAGGGAAAAAAAAAAGTTCAACTGTTTGCCATACACTTGACTTTTAAGACTTTTGTTACACAGTTTGCCTGGCACAAAGGTATCAATAAGGATGTAGAGAGACCTTCACTTCTTAATTGCTGGTTCAAATGCCTGGCTTGATATTAAGTAAAAGTCCTAATGCTCTGCCAGCCTACCCTTGCAGGACAGTCTTCATGCCACAATAAGCAAAATGAAATCTGCAGAAACTCATTTAGAGCTACTGGTGCTCAGCCCGAGCTAATTCAAGGCAGTCACTTGCAAAAAAAGGTTTGGCTGTAGTCTCTGTTTCCCACATGTGAAAGGGGGGGATAAGAAAATCCTGTTTAACTGACAGCTTGATTTAAAGTAAATTTACTTACTTTATTTACACTTATTTGTTTATTTATTTTTTACTTATTTACATTTACTTTACTTTTTCAATTTCCTTCTGTGAGGAGCACCACAGAAAGAAATTACTCTAATTCAGAGAAATAATTATTTTCTGTCGTTATAGTAAGCAAACCCATCTGCAGATAGAAGATGACCCAGGGAAAAAATATCCTCATGGCTGAAAGATGCAGTGAAAGAAATGCATTAAACCAGTCCGGTTTTGTAAGGGTGTCAAAACAGCTTGAAGACTGTAAAAGATATACTAAGGAACTCTATGATGGTGCATAGATGCAGAGGTACAGAATTAAGGCTAACACTGAATCTGCTGCCTTGTGCGTGACTGAAAATACTAACTTTATCATCACACTGATTTGGATTTATTGGGTTTTTTACAACTCTTTCCCAGAGCCACCTTTTTGACATCTCATTTTCTTAATATAAACTTAGTGTTACTTACTTTGTTGAGGATGTGACATAATTTATTATCTGTGATTAGTGATTTAACAATGCATAATTTAACAGCCTGTGATCAGTGATTTAATCCTTAGATTAAAAAGAAGTACTTTTTCTAACTAGAGAACGTTTAGTTTTTATGTTATTAGTATACAAGCATGTCAGCAAGCAGCATGCTATGGCCAGAATAAGGTTTTTTGGTTCATTAAGGGAAGAAATGGGGGGGGGGGGGGTTGCCAGAGATCTGCCTCTTTTCTGGACTTTGCTGAAGACTGGCAAACCCCAAAAAACTGGCAATGATGTAACCAACAGAGGGTTTGTTGCCTACTTCAGTGGGACCAAATACCATCAAGCTATGGCACAATAATTAACCTATGGTAAACTGGTTTGAGAGACTCTTTCCCCATAGGTTATTTTTCCTTTAATCATGCCAATTCATCACTCTGTGGGGCTGTGTCCCAATCAGAAAAATGAAACAGATGAGGAAAATAAATGCATACTGTTTATGAATGAATCCTATTTCAGCATAACTACTTTCAGCAGAAGACCTTCCAGCACCTGACGGGGGCTACAGGAGAGATGGGGAGGGACCCTTTATCAGGAAGTGCAGCGATAGGACGAGGGGTAATGGTTTTAAATTGAAAGAGGGGAGATTTAGATTAGATACTAGAAAGAAATTCTTTACTCTGAGGGTGGTGAGACACTGGAACAGGTTGCCCAGAGAAGTTGTGGATGCCCCATCCCTGGAGGTGTTCAAGGCCAGGCTGGATGGGGCTTTGAGCAACCTGGCCTAGGGAGAGGTGTCCCTGCCCATGGCAGGGGGGTTGGAACTCAATGATCTTTAAGGTCCCTTCCAACTCTAACCATTCTATGATAAGACTATGCAAATACTTGAACTGGCACAGCTGAAGTAATCATCTAGCAGAGAGAGAACAGAAACATCTTTAGGTGGTCATGTTGTAAAAGACTGCATCACCAATTTTCCCAATTTGAAGAACAAGAACAAGGACTTGCCTCCATCTCAGAGGTGTCACAGAGTTCAATTAATGTTTGCAGAGTGCTCTCATAGTTTGTGTGAAGATGCTACAGTGTTACAAATTACTCAGTAAATGAAACCATGATAGCTCTCAGGTAAGGCTATATGGTTACAATGCCTTGAATTTTTAAAGTAACAGAAAATAACATTTGGCAGACAGATTTTCAACTAGGAATTAGGGTTTGCCATGACTTCCTCCTAACTGACAAGCAGTATACCTTCTTAAAATGAAGAATGTCTTAAAAACTGGATTAAATCTCAGAGTGCCATTTATGTGTGACACCTGCAGATCACCCATGATGGACTTCTTGTTCCAAAGGATTCACAAGCTCTGTGAGTAAAGTCAAGAGAACTCATGCATGGGTCATTTGCTTTCAGCTTATCTTTTCTTGAGCAAAAACGAAACTCTGAAAAAGCCAACATATAAAGAATAGCACGACTGTTGTTGTACACCTTCAAGATCAAACATTAAAAATTCAACAAGTTTCACTTTTAATTCAGCAATGAAGCACATTTAGGATGGTTCTCATTTCCTTTGTATATAAGTTTAATCAAGCTATGTTTAATGTGCTCCTTATTAAGGTTTATCTCTGAATTTACAGCTTGGGAGACCCAGCCAAGTTAACAGAACCAAGGAACTGCCCAATTTTGAGTGCTTATCTTGCCAACTTCATACCATATTGGACTTTGTAAAGGTTACTAGTTACTACAGCAGAACCTTCTAAAAGAGGAGCAGCCAGAGACAGACTTTTGGGATGTTTGCAGGCTCTTTTTCAACTACATAAAGGTGAGCTCGGCTGAAGGGCATATATGTGGTATTTTACAATGCAGGAGGGAAGTAAGAGCAAGAAATGATGGTTCTGTGGCTGGTAGGAAAAGCATATGGATTTCACAGAATCATGGAATTGTCAGAGTTGGAAGGGACCTCTAAAGATCATCTAGTCCAACTCTCCTGCCAAAGCAGGATTCCCCAGAGCACATTACTCAGGACTGCATCCAGGCCGGTCTTGAAGATCTCCAGAGAAGGGGACTCCACGACCTTCCTGGGCAGCCTCTTCCAGGGCTCCATCACCCTCACCATAAAGCAGTGTTTTCTCATATTTGAATGGAACTTCCCATGTTCCAGCTTGAGCCTGTTGCCCCTTGTCCTATCGCTGGGAACCACTGAAAAGAGTCCGGCTCCAACATCCTTCAACCCACCCTTTAGATACTTGTAAACATAAATAAGGTCTCCCCTCAGCCTTCGCTTGTCCAGGCTAAAGAGCCCCAGCTCCTTGAGCCTTTCCTCGTAAGGGAGGTGCTCCAAACCCTTAATCATCATAGTTGCCCTACTTTGGACTCTCTCCAGCAGTTCTCTTGAACTGGGGAGCCCAGAACTGGACACAGTATTCCAGCTGTGGCCTCATCAGTGTAGAGCAGAGAGGAGTAGATTTCCTCCCTGTCTGGAGCCCACAAAAGCCTGCTGACACCACAGAGAAGGTTTATTTCAGACATCTTGCTAAGACTATGAATACTTGGAAGCTGGACCACTTTTTCACTTTGTGTATATTAAATCTGGCACAGTACGTCCTTCTAATAATAATAAAAAGATACTCTAATCAAAAAATTTAAAAGCTGTGTATAAGGATCAAAAAATAACAGACCTTGGAGTCAGGCATGGTGTTTTTCCTCTGAAGACATCTGAAAAATAAGCTTTTACAGGTTTCTTATGAGAGGAAAGAACTGTGATGAACATCACTGCAACGGGCTACGAGATTACCACAAGAAGAAATAATCAGTTGCCACCTTGAAACTACTAACAGAAGTGTGTAGTAAGAAAAGAAAAAACTAAAGAAGGTTTATAACAATAATGTAAAATTACACTTAAAGCCAGGCCATTAAATAACTACCTTAAAGTAACCATTCCCCTTCAAATCAGCAGTCTACCTTATTAAGTCGTTGATTCTTCTGAATTGGTTAATTAAATCTTCTGCCTGTCACATGCTGCTGTCTCTATCCTGGCCTCAGTTAGTTCAGGTAACATTCCACAGAGTTAGTGTAGTTAAGGACTTTCACTTCTTATCTACACTTCCCTGCTGATTTTCCACTCAACTCTCTTCCAGAACCTGCTTGTCAATTTATATGCTGAACGGAATGCTTTTTCCCTGTGTAGAAATTATCGTTTTGGCTAAACGTTAGCAGAGCAACTTCAATCCCTTCAGCTATAAATAGTTTTCTCAGTGACATCCATGGCTACTGTTTGATTTGTGCTGCTGGGCAAATTTCTTGTAGGGAAAGAAAAAAATCTTCCTGTTTCTTCTCCGTGGCTAACACCCCATCTATTTGATGAGGACAGCAATATGGGTGTTAGTCCACCGCTATACTGCCAGTGACAGTAAAGCTGCTTCTCAGCAATACTGCTGAATGTACAGTAAACAAATAACTTGTGAACGAATCTACAGGCAGTGACCCACTCTCTGACAGTACATTTGTACAGTATAGTTTCAGCACCAAATAAAGGTGGGAAACAATAATTTGCGAAACTTGCTACTGCAGAGTACATGTGTACAGTATAGTTTCAGCATCAAATAAAGGTGGGAAACAATAATTTGCGAATCAAAGAACATGTGAGAATTGTACAACAATACTTGAAAGTCTTTCAAATTTAGTCTGAGTGTCCATGTGGGCATCATCTGGAAGTATGCTGGCACTCACAAAATATCCCACATATTGTCTACGAAATTGGCCCAAAATAAAAGGAAAAAAACCCGCTGGCACTCACAAAATATTCCACATAGTGTCTATGAAATTGGCCCAAAATAAAAGGAAAAAAACCTAAGTAAAACAAACAGGAAGATATTCTTGCAAAAAGCCAATTTGCCTGGTTGCTGAGACAAGGGCCTCTTTCAAAACTATCTGTTTTGCTGTATCCTCTTCAGAGGCAGTCAATGAAAGGAAGGTACACAGCCTCAGCTGTGTAGCTGAACTCCCCTACACTATACTAAAGTTACTTCAGAGATATTTCATACCAAAGATCTAGCAATTCCCCACCGGGGGCCCATTAGTATGACAGAAGTGCTTAACATTTCCACTAAGTCAGCTGCATAAGAAAATGTTCCCAGTACTGCCTGGCAGAAGTTCGCAGCATCCCTTAGGACAATAAATGAAAGAATTCAGCCATCTTGTGTGGATGCCACTTTCCCTACTCAAACTTCTTTTTTTTTTTTTGACTGACACAACACAAGAGTGTTGGCCCTAATGTGGTAAGAGTTGATCGGTTCCTCCGGGACTTGAAAAAAAAAGTGTACAGGGAGCACAAGTAGGTACAAAGGATTCTCTTTTGAAAAGAGGAGAAAGGGTGAGGAGAAGAGATTATTTATCACAGGCATTTGTATGCCCTGACCATGTTTGCTGTCTGACTGCAGTGTTGACTGCCTCACTTTCTTTTCCATCTATGAGAAAGCAGTGTCTTCTTATGGGATACAAAAACTGCAAACGAAAGAAACACCTCAGAGCTAAGGAAAATCCTGTGCAAAGAGATATGTTATAAACATAACCAGGAAAGAATTTATAGGACTAATTAATCTAGATGAATTCCAGAAATAAGACCAGTAAAGAGTGACAATCTGTGAATTTTCCTCTGGAGGCTCAGTGTCTTTTTTACTGCAAGAAGGCTTTTCCACCAGAACTCTTCCTGTGCCATACCCATCACCAAATCCCACCTTCTTGTTTCTCTGTTCACATTTTGACCTATGGCACACAAGACTTGGAGATGTCCCAAGTCTCACAGGACACTTCAAAATATCACCTTCCTGCCCAGTGATGATTCCCAGAGAACCATCATTCCCAGACTGAGATTTTCAGCAGCTATTGAAGTCTTCCAAGCTTTTTTTTGGAACTTGGCTATAAATCATCAGTCTAATAGATATTAAGATAGATATTGCTTGGTTATTAAGAGGTTTAGAAGTACATCCCTTGTCTCTTTGATTTGAATACAAAGGACTTTTTTCTCTAAAAGAAATAATAATATATTTTTTGAATGTTGCTACTTTGCCAAGGCAGTTACTCGTGATTTTACATCCTCATTACTTTATTCTTAGTTTGCTGCAACACCATCCTCTTACCCATATCCTTGTCAGCTTACTTATCCGACAACTCCCTGATGTCCTTAGCATTTTATCAATCTTCTCTGCTTTATAACTTCTCATTTACAGTTTCCATAGCAATCCTTCACATTTTTTATTTATTGTGATATTTTCCCTCTGTCTTCAACTGCCAATGGCTCCCATTGGATATCATTTATTTGACTCAAACTTAACTGATTTTTCCATTATAAAATGTTAATAAATTCTTCTTAAAGATATTTTTATTTGCTTGAAAAACCCTAAACAACAATTCTTTATTTTGGAGTCTGATGTAACTGACTGAGGCCAGATTTTTTAGTGTGTACTAGATCATTAATTTCACAGTAGTACAGAAATCAAGTGCTAGAATAAGGAATGTTATTTTGAGATTGCATTTAAACCACTGAAAAGGAATGTACTCTTGACTGTTAAACAGCCACAAGGATGTTTTTCACTCATCACATTAATCCGTTTTTTATCCCCCTCTTTCAAGCAACATTTCTGTGCTTTCAAATAAAATACTCCAGGCTTTTGTCACAGGTCAAACACTTGACATTTTTTACAGTGTGTTCTACACGGCCCAGCTCAGCGGCAGAACTACGTTCACATTAGCACCAGTGTCACTAGTGGACAGAGCAGTGATGTATTAGGCAAAGGGGAGCACCAAGGACTAATTGGCCATATGAGGACACATCAGTGTGTGACAGGAATGCATAAACAATGGAGAACACATGAAAAGGTAGCTTGCTCCTCTGCCACATCCCAAAGCACAAGATAAATGGCATTATTAACAGATCTGAGACATAAGAAACGCAGCACGAATTAAACATGCAAATTCTTTCTTCCTCAAAATAGCATCCTGGCCAGAAATACTCCTGTACAACATAAAGTAAATTCTGTATAGTTTGTGAAGATGCAATTTAGTAAATTACAAGGTGAGAAAATGCTTTATCTTCATTTCATCACAGTAAATTCATTAAACCCATGATGACAACTTTTATCATCACCACCACAACATTGGAGACAAAACGCACACTTCAACATGTCTGAAATATCAAAAATGTCTTTACTGTTTGCAATATGCCTATAAAGACGTATGCTTATAGCAGAAATTACAACATTTTAAAAGAATTCAGTATGTATTCAATATGTACATTTCTGTAAGGACAATAAAGTATTTTAAAAGTCTTAGGGAGGGTCAATGACATTTGCATGCATGAAACAACCATGCTTCAAAAGAGCTGGCTTGGTATTCTCAGGAACAGCTGCAGATATAATGCTAATAATACTATAAAATAAGGCTTTACATATCAAAACAGTAACTATTTTTTTTAACTGCCCTTGATCTCCTTATCATACCATATTTAGTAACAGCCACCAGTGTATTCCTCCAGTGTGACCTATATATAGAATTAGAAGATGTTCTTAAGAGCTGTATTTTGGACAAGTTAAAAAATAAAGAAAGAGGGAAAAACCCCACCTAAAATCACCCAGCCTGGAACACATAGGGCCCACAGAAAACTCATGTCCTAAACATTGCCTGTAACTCATTGGTTAGATTTTGTCCATCAGAATATAGAGGTAGCATTGACTAAAATTGTCACACACTCGGTGTGGAGCCTGCGAAGTATATGCAGGACTGCTGGCAGTTCCACAAGTTTCACTGAAGCAAGAAATGAAAAAGCCCAGTGCCTGCAAGTTGGTGCCCGCAGTAAAACATACATCGAGATCAGAGTTCAAAATAATCTGAATCTATTTTCATTATGTGGAAATGCATATCCATTTGTTTTGTTGAACTGGTCTGCCCTCTACGGCACCCAAACACTAATTTGGAAGAATTTTGGCCTGGGAACTCTCTGTAATTTAGATTAAGAAAAAAAAAAAAGATTGCTTCTGTCATTTCTGTCCATCAGGAAGAAGCCTCATTACCCAAGTAGACTTGTAATACATTGTTTTGCCAGTTGTATTTTATTACCATTGATTTATCCATAAAGCTAATGCAAATATGGCCATTTAAATATTATCCTTCAACTATTTACTTATCTTCTGGAGAGAAAGCAAGGCATATCTGAGTACAGATCAGTCAGTTTTGCGGTTAGGTAGTGAGGCAAACAGAGAGATGTGGTTCCTTGTACTGCTTGTGGCTCTTCCACATAAATAAATCAGAGCAGCCTTACAGTATATTCTGTGGAAAGTGGGAGACACAATAATCCCAGAGGCAATCAGAACTTAATGGATTTGCATGTTTTGAGTTTCCATTGGAGCTTTCCATATGTACTCAGGGATCAAATCTTTTCATGCCCTACACCAAAAAACACAGTTCTTTGTAGAAGGAGGCCGGCTCAAAACTGTTTGCAATAATGGTACAACACTGCCACAAAACCTGGCAGGTAGGCAGATGTTCTGTGAAATTAGGCATGAAAAAATGCCAAAGGTAAGTTTTATTTTTATTTCAGACAAATCACAAAAGAGTACTATAATAGAAAGATTTTATTAGCAAGACCATGTACTGCCACTTGGACACCTAAATATGTGAGCTATGGGTACAATTCAAGCTCTTCAAAGGCTTGTTGTGACAGTAACGTGGTATGGGACAAAAAAGAAAACCTGTGTTCAGCATGAAGACCATAGAGATAGATAAAGTGTTAGCTGGACCTTTGATCCAAGTAATTTTAAAACACTAAAAATTATCTTAAATAGCTTTAACCTTTGTTTCGGGATACAGGGAGGCTTTTTTCAGCTTTCCTAACGTGGCTTTTGCAAGACTGAAGATTTATGAAACTCTGAATATTAAACGGGCCAAAACAGCCATTTTGGAGCTCAGTAATGTTTGAAGAAAATGCATTGTTGAGGAAAGAGTGAAATATTTCCCTGTAAAATTTTCTGAAATAGCAAAAACGAAACGGCAGTTGTTTGAAAGATACACCTCAGTTTCAGAAGCAAGAAATAACAAAGAGCACGTCAAGCACATTGTTCTGTATTTTGGTCTAAAGATCATCAAAACTCACGGAGTAGAAGCGTTGACAGATACAGAGACACATTCTGTTTAAGGCCAACATCAGCTCTACATTTATAGACTCGGTTAACCACAGAAAGAGCAGAATTTACTTGTACCACCGTACTTGGCACCTGGACATCAAAGTAAAGCTGTGTTCAGAAAGAAGCACTCTATGTTCAAAAACCTGTCTTTACATAAAACCTTGTTTTTATTGGACGTCAATGAGTCAAAGGCAGATGGCTGGTCTAATTTTAGTTAGGGACAGATACAACCCACCAGCGGCCAGGGTAACCAAGGGTAGTCAAGGTTATGAGCCCCAAGCAACAAATTTACTTTACCTCATATTCAGATTCCAGTGTCACAGTATTCTGTTTTAATTTTTCTTTCAAAGCTGGATCAACCTGTAAGAGAAACAAAAATACAGCAAAAATGTTTGCTTTTAAGAATTTTTTTTTTAAGAAATCTTAACCTCACACAGACTAAATAATGGTGCATGCAAACCCTCCTCTCCTCTAAATGGCATTACATGCTGTTGTTCAGATACCAGGATGATGAACACAATAAAAGAACTGGGCTGAAAAGAGACAGGTAACAGCCAAACTTTTCAAATCAAAAATGAAGCACGTCTGTAACTACCCCTGCACTCGCATTGCCTTAGATACTTAAATCTGTAACTCTTCCAATTTGAAACTGTCAAACTAAACAAAGATTTAAACAAAAGAAACAAGAAAGACCAAGAAAGAGAATTTTGTGATCACATTGCATATTTTACTGCCGAATGTTGGGTTCAGTGCATAGGTATACAATATATTCTGGTTTTCAAAGTCTAAGGGCGAGTCAAATTTCCAATTTTCTGGTGAACACAGCTCTTTCCTAGTTTTGATTCTGTACTGACAATGCTGGTGATTTCTGCCACCTTTCAGAGATGCTTGTTCCAAGAACAATTCTAAGAACAGAAATGTCAGTGAACAACAGCAGATGTGTTGCACGGTTTTAACTTCTGAGCCCAGAAGAAGTTATGTTCATCCCTCCCTTTGCATCTGTCTCCCACAAGCCCAAGAATAAAACCAAAGGGGAAAAAGGTAATTAGCATTCTTCATGCTTGGAGAAAGTGTTTTATGTTCTCCTCAAAAAGACATCAGCTACATATGCAGTACTCAGACACAGTCTTTAGCCTAAACAATTAAAATCTCAAATAAGTCTACCATGAGAAAATATTCTCATTTTTAGACCTTAAATACAACCAGCGTTGAAAAAAAATGCATAAGGAGACTGGTAATGTGTTTAGTTCTACATCTATGGCACACTAGTCCAAATATGACTAGTTCAGTGAAGAAAAGTTCTTATTTTTAATTTGCTGCTTCTTGATCCGAATGAAAAGGGCTCGGTTATCCTCATCACAACCAACCTCAAATGTTCATAAGCACTCTAGAAAAAGGAGGGAACACAAGTTATAGAATTTGCCTGGTCGATGAGAAGACCTACCTTCAGACTCTGCCCCAACCCAAGCTCCCGAGTCTCAGAGGTACTTAAAATACACACCTACTATCTGTATTGATGGCAATTGCTCTGAAGAACTTCCCTAGGCCATAATGCTCCCTTTGATTACAGGCACTGCCTGGCAGTCAGTATGCAGCTGGTGAGACCTCAGTTCCTAAGGATGCTCAGACAGGCAAGTGTAACACCATCTGTGCATGGCCGGATTCCCCTATCTCATCACAGGTCTGGCCATAGAAATTCATGCATTTGCAACCTCCAGACTCATTACACTTGGGAACTAAGCCAAAATATCTAAATGCTTAAAGTATGTCCAGGATACAGCTCCCACTTTTTTTTTTTAATTAAAAAAACCCCTTGTAAAACAAGGTACTGTCTCTGCACTAGCCCTCTACATCAAATAATAAATGAAATGCTACATCTCTGCCTTGGCTTTCAAGGCCTCCATAGGACTCCCCCTCATTAAAGATGGATTGCCTCTCTCCTTCGGTGACCACGACCTCCAACAACAGCCATGCTTCATTAGAACAACGAACCCATCCATCACACGTGCAGAAATGAAAACTCCTTGGGCAGCCAGGCAGGCTTTGGAGCTTGCTTTCAGAGAGATAAGAGTGATCATGGACCTCGCTATATCCAGAACTAAATGCAAACACTATTTGTTACGCTTGGTGTTCTTGCAATATGCATATGGACAAGGGGAAATAAATGCTCCAGCAAGTAAAGAAGCAAGAAAGTTTTCTTTCCTCCTATGTCTTCACTTCATTTAGTAATAAGGGACCCAAGATAACGTGGTTGGAGCAGCATTCTTACTTAGTTAACCACAGCCAGAATTTCACTTACAAAGACAGCTCAATACCCCCAGTATCAAGTTTTATTTTAGCAATTTTTAGTGTGTTCTTTTTAATGTGCGGTGGTTGCATGGCCACAATTGTGTAAGGTAAAGGGAAACAAGCAGTGAAGTTATTGCTGCTTCTCCCCGTTTTCAGGTCCTTCTGTCTTCAGACTTCCTTGTGTATTCATTCTCGTCCAGCATGGGTCCCTTCCGTGGGGTCACAAGTCCTGCCAGCAAACCTGCTCCAGCGTGGGCTCTCTCTCCATGGGGCTGTGGGTCTTGCCAGGAGCCTGCTCCAGTGCAGGCTTCCCACGGGGTCAACAGCCTCCTTTGGGCATCCAGCTGCTCCAGCATGGGGTCCTCCATGGGCTGCAGGTGGATACCTTCTCCTCCATTAACCTCGATGGCTGCAGGTGACAGCCTGCTTCACCATGGTCTTCACCACAAGCTGCAGGGGAATCTCCTCCCTCTCCTTCTTCACTCATCTTTCTGTCTGAAGAGTTGTTTCTCTCACATATGCTCACTCTTCTCTCCTGCTGCAATCGCTGTTGTGCCGCAACTTTTCCACCTTCTTAAATATGTTCTCACAGAGGTGCTACCACCATCACTGATGGGCTTGGCCTTGGCCACCGGTGGGTCCCTCTTGGAGCTGGCTGGCATCGGCTCTGTTGGACATGGGGGAAGTTCTTACAAAAGCCACCCCTGTAGTTTCTCAGCTACTGAAACCCTGCCATGCAAAACCAATATAAACTCATCCTTCTTCATAAGCAGGAATTTTATTCAGCAAATTAACTTACCGAAAAAAATTACTTAAACCCTGTTTTGAGAGCAAACTATACACACATCCTGGCAAGATCTCAAGCTCTTAATATTCAACATACAGGCACACAAAAGACTTAAGTCCACTCTGCTGAACATGTTATTTTGCTCAAAGTTAACACACAAAAAAAGAGAGCAAGTTCGTATTTCATCATCTCTTTCCTTTTTTTGTTCCCTACACACTAACCCACGTAGAATAATTTAAACATACTTGACTCCACACAGAACAGATCTGCGCTTTCTAAAACCTTGGTTGCAAACCTGTGCTTTTCAGTTGCAATTGGAAACAGGTTACAAATTGTTTTCAGAACCAATATGGCAGTTGAGAAGAAAGTATATGATAAAGTTCTGTTTCCACAGTGTTTGTACCATGCTGCACTATCTTTGCAACACTACAAGAACAAAAAAAAAACCCCAAACCAGTACAGGCTATTTTCATTCTGAAAAGGCAGATAAACATCAGTGTGAGCCACAATCACAGATCATAACCAGGGAACACTCAAAATGTGGGCAGAGCCAGGAAAGTAGCTTTGCCAAAGTGGTGGTTCCTTTATATTACACATCTGCCACAAGATCCAAATACAAACACATACATTTCGCTTCCATGATGACTGCAATGCCAACACACATACTGCCAAATGAGCTACAAGTATTCAGCTATGTACTGGCAAATGAATCATCAGCTAAATTATGAATACAAATCCCTATTAGTAAATATGATGGGGGAAGCAGACAAAGCCCAAACGCCGTAACTGCTTGGCAGTGTCCTCTGCACCATTATTTAGGAGACAGGAAGGAACAGAAGACAATATTCCTTTACACTAGAGGACTCCTTGTCAGGCACAATCTCAGATTTAAGCTCAATTTAAATTCAAGCTTTGTCCCTAAATATGGGATTCAAAGATGTGTGGATTTCTAATTACAGCATAACTTCACATTAAATTCTTACTGACAAACTACTGAAATATTTGATGCGAGTATTCAGACAGCTTTCATGAGAAGCTGTCTACAAGGCTTCAAAACCAATACTGTAAATATAATTTTTCAAGGCTTTACTATTTTTTATTCTGGGCGGTTTTTTTTTTTCCTATGTAGCACTTGCAGCAAAAATGAATGAAACATTCTCAGAGTATTTTGCACTATACAGGCTTATTGTATATTACATAAATTCAAAGTGCAAGGGCACATACATAGACAAACCTCAAAAAAGCTTTAAAAGCAAAGTTTTCAAATCAGAATTTTGTCCCATTTCACACTCTACTGTTCCTTCAGATTTACCCTTACTATACTTCAAAAGGTTCCCAAAGATAAAGACTTCGAAACTATTCTTAGGTGGCTAAAAGTAAAAGGGGTTAAGCAGAAAATTATTCTTAGAGATCTTCATAGGTAGCTATTTGAGGCTGTAAGTACCTAAAATCCTTTTAAAAATCAGGCCGTCACTTCTCTTTTCAAGGTTGACATTTCAGTTTTTCAATTAGAACCTGGACAGAATTTCTGGGTGGCAAAAAAAGGTGCACCTCAGGGTGCAGACAAGGGGCACCGCTTCAGAGCAAAGCAGGAGCTACCTGCTGCTTGCAGCCCCTACCAAACCAGGGGCTGCAATAAACTGCCAGCCTCTCTACACTCTCTGCAGTAAAGGGAAATTTTTGTTTGTGACACAAATATTTCTGATACCGTTATAAACCTAAATGTGCCACTACTGAAAAAAACCCAAACTCTAGCTAACGATTTTGCACTGATCCTTAGTGACCAAAGTTCACTTCGGTTGAGAAGCAAATAATAGACAGCAAGCAACTGTGAAATGTGTCAATGTCACTAAGTTTACCTCCAGGATATGGAAAGGACAGCTCTTCCACAAAGGAACCCAAAGAACACCATCACTATCCCCTTTTCATGTTCAGAGGGATGGAAGACCTCTCCAGTGAAGACGGGCTGAGAAAACTGGGGTTGTTCAGCCTGGAAAAAAGAAGGCTCTGGGGAGAGCTTATAGTGGCCTTCCAGTACCTAAAGGGGGCTACAGGAGAGATGGGGACAAACTTTTTAGTAGGGCCTGTTGCACAGGACAAGGAGTAATGGCTTTAAACTACAAGAGGGTAGATTTAGACTAAATATAAGGAAGAAAATTTTATAAAAAGCGTGGTGAAACAGTGGAACAGGTTGCTCAGAGAAATGGTAGATGCCCCATCCAGGGAAATATTCAAGGTCAGGCTGGACGGGGCTCTGAAAAACCTGATCTGGTTGCAGATGACCCTGGTCATTGCAGGGGGTTGGACTAGATGACCTTTAAAGGTCCCTTCCAACCCAAACCATTCTATGATTCTACAAAACCCAGCAAATTAACAGTGTCACTCTTGTTCAGTACTGAGAGAGAAGGAGCAAGTTGACTCACGTTCTAATTTTCAGGGCAGCATCCCAGTCATCCACAATACACACATGCCCAGATCGTATTTAAAATAGCCTACTTTCACAAGCTGTCTCTCTCTCAGCTATAACCATTATTATTTACTTATCCACTTACTATTTGTGGCCATGGGTTTTAGTGCAAACCAAGTCTCGAATATATTACATCTTCTAAAATTAAGGGTTCAATTACTACACACAGAAACTGTCAGGAGACAACCACGCCATGAGAAGAGGACTGTGCTTTTAACAGTCTTCTCTCACATAATTCAGTGCAGTGAGCTGTATACTTGGGTCTAGAGACTGGCATGTACTGCCCAAATATTTGTATGCTGGAGACTTACAAAACTTTCCCTTTAGCAAGCATTTCCAGAAGGCAGCAGAAGATGTTTCTAACCCAAAACTAGATAGTTATTTTTACTAAAATATGAGTATCCTTTCCTACCTTATCCTCCGCAAAATAATATCCCATTGAGAAAGATTTCAGCTTTTACTTTGGAAATGGGGAAAGGATGATGGCTCAAATGTAATGAACATGAATTAAGTAGTGTGTGTTTTTTTTTTCTGCTCACACCAGCATAAATAGATAGGACACAATTCTCCTGCAGTATCCACAACACAGAGGCCACAAAATGACTGCGCATATGAGGTTCTTCACTTTGTTCTCCCCACCCATTTTTTAAACTTAGAGTAAACCAGAACCACCAGATCCGGCTCTCCCAAAAGAATTTTTTCTTTGAAAACACTTATCATATGCTTAACTCTTATAAACGGAAAATCAGCAATCTTGCATGGATCAGTCAACTTTAATCTTCCTTGAGAATAAAAGGCTCCCATAAATTGTTACAGAAGTCAGTGTCATAAATATTCCAAATTGTGGTTTATGAGCAGAGTGAGAAGCTGTAGACAAGAGAGGATAAATCCCAGGACTCAGGAAGCACAGCGTAAGCTATGGCCAAGCTGAGTGCCGTTCTACTTAAGGAACTAAAGGAACAAAGCTTGTAAAGGTTATAAAGTACAATATAGGTGGTACTTACGCCAAACTCTTTGGCACACAGTCTTTGGTAACAGAAAAGGGCGAGGCAAAACATACCATTTCGTGCAACACAATTCACAACATCCTTTAACTACATTATTTATAATATTTAATACATGAAAAACACTTATGTAAGGCTACTGCATATGCTTGGATAGGAATACTTCTGAACACTGGGGAGACAGCTGAGACTAGATGCAAAACTTGGCTTTGTGTCCTTTCACTCCTTCCTAAGATCTGCATAAAATACAGATAGTTAAACAAAAAATTATTTCATCCAGCCTCTGACAGAAATCAATGCAGACATTTCCAAAGGAGCCATAGAAAATCTTATTACAGCAGCAGTTCCCAGAGTTACAGTACAAGGTGCACCCGTGATCTGTCAAAATCCAAATCTACTTGCTTCCAAATGGATCAGAAACAAACCTACAATCCCAAACTCTGGACCATACCTTTTCATATGATAATGCCATGGGAAATGAAATTAAGTTAAAGGCTAATATGCTGACCAAACCATCCCATACTTCAGCAAGCACTTAAGCATACCTAGGTTTCTCGTATATAAGGTCATCAAAACTAACAAGGGTTCTATAGCTTTCAGTTCCAAGAAGAAAGTACCCAAGTATTTAATCAATGATTTGTACACTTTTGCATCCAGCTTGATTGCAGGAGCACATTTATTTATTTGATTTATAAAACATAAATTAGTGCCTTAAACCTTGGCTGTGAGTATGCAAGCATAAATTTCATTTCTCAGTAAATTTCAGTGCAAAAACTGTTCCTTCCAGTATAAAATAAAATATTCCAATAGCAAAAAAACCCCATAAGTCCAGAACTAACAGCAAGATCCTTTGTGGCTTTGAAAGGTCTCTGCAGGGAAAAGCAAATTTTGCTGCATGCATAAAGATGAACCAGTTCTAAGTAAGACCAAAACACACCTCTCACCTTAAAGTCAGAATGGCAGAGCTCTCCAGTACAGAATCTCAAAGCTGGAAGTCTTGGCCTTTGCTACATCTTGGTTTCCCTGCAATCCAACAGTACAAAGGCAGGGACTTGCTAAGTATTCTGTGTAGTTTTTCAAAGTTTCTCTTTTACATTTTTCCAAACAAGAAACAAGAGTATAAGACCACCCAGGTGAAATGGATAGAACATGCCGAAGATCCATGGTGTAAACTATGCAAGAAAGGCAACAGCAGTTCAGCCTGATTTACTACCAGAGGATTTAATGCATTTATTTATCATCACAGAAAGGGGTGAAAAGTCAGGCAATAGCACGTTCTTTTCTGTGGGCCAAATTTTGGACCACTGGTCACAAAAAAAGATTCTTAGCCTGCATCAAGAGTTGCAGAATTTGCTTAGTCAGCCATCACAAAACAGTGATAGAGAAAACAGTAAGAGAAGTAAGTCACCTATTTTAGAAACATTAAAAGACTATTTCTCAAGGTGCCTTTGTAAAGTCTCTTTAGTATGCTCCACCTGTCCTGCTACAGCCACTTAATCATCATGAAGTACAGGACAAACTAAACACCCTTAAGGTATCCATTCAGAAAAAGGAAATGTTATGTAAATCTGTATTTAAAAAAATCCTTTTCTTCACCTCAATATTTGGTAATTATTTATGAAAAACTAATGAAATCAACTAAAAGATTTTAAGTTGTTAAATATTGGTTTCATCGTATCTTAACTTGCATGCAAGCTCTTTGCAATGTTTTAACAAACCTCTCAAAATTCCTTATAATGCATCTGCTGTTAATATATCTATTTGTCATTTACATTTTCAAATGCATCTTCTGCATATTTCAGTGAACCCATCACCATGTTATTTACTTACTATTAATACAGCATTAACCAGTGTATTTAAAAGGAAATCCTAATATGAAAAACGTCAAACTGCATTCAGAATCATGTGATCTTTATTGGATAAAGCAAAAGCTTTCACTTTGAATAAAAGCTGCACAAACACAAAAGGAACTTTAATAAGAATTCTTGAATATTTACTAAGGAAGGATTTGCTGTATCCAAATTATAGGATTAATTGGTTCATCTGCACCAACTTTCTGAGAGTAACGGACATGCTATGGAAAACACACCAAAGGTATATATAAGGACTCACATAAAGTGCAAGTTTGACACCAGTATTTAGGCAAAAAATACCCTTTTGCCTCTAAACGGAAGACAGTTAATAGCTAGAAATAATAAAGACAAAATACAACATTTGGATGCAACTCCTGCAGAGTCAACGTTTTCTATCATATTTTATAAAGATTGTGTTTCAGTGACTATGTACCTACTATGCAAGTTAAAGCTGGAAAATTACTGCAAATACAGTTCAAGCTTTTCGTTATTGCTCCTAATTCTGGACAGAATCAACTTCTTTGTGGTAACTCCAAAACCCAGAAAGGTCACTTAAGTTTCTGTTACAAGCAAGTAACTTCAAGAGAGAAATCGCGAGTTGGCAGGTGAAGCCAGCACGGAAGCTGTCTGTGTTCCTCTCACCGTACAAAACAGGACTGGAGAGGGTGTCCTCTTTAGCTCTGCACTTCAGCAAAAATACCTGTGTTCAGGTGTTCCCTGACTGTTCAGTTAGGCTCCTCCTGGTAAACTAGTCCTGGTAGTGGCTTAATTTAACAATATAGCAAAACCAAAGGCACCATACAGCATCTAAACCACTATCTTTTGGTGGTATCAGCTTGGTCTGTCAATTCAGAAAGACAAAATAATTCATTTAAAGGGAAAAGTCTAACTATCTCACAGGAGACCAATCCTTAAAGCTTCAATAAAAGCATTGAAGCTTCAACAGAACAACAAAAAATGCCCAAAAACCTCAAACCCAAAAAACCCCAGACAAGCAACCTCCTCATGTAGGAAATGAAATAGTCTGATTCTTCATATGTCATATAAACAGACAATACAGTTAAAAGAATGCAGAAGCAAATTGACTGATTAGGAATGCTTTCCTTAATCAAACTTAAACATATATAAATATGCATTTTTTTCTTTTCTAAATGCATAAGTTAATGTCTCAGCCCTGTCTTGAGCCATGTGAAAATATACCTGCTACCTTCATACAAACAAGTCCAGCTTTCACAAGCCAACAGCAAGAAAATACACATTAAAATTTTTGCTGAGTCAAAATAATCAACAAAATAAAACAAAACCAAAAAGTCTGCTTCTTTTAACCATAAAAATTGTTTTAAAATATGTTTTTAAATGTCATTTTGATTTATTATGCAAATCTCAAAACTTTAAGTACTGAAACAAATTTTGACTTCATTACGTCTATTTGAACAGAAAAAAATTTCAGAATTCAGTGTGGACTTATCAAAATTGCTTTCCTTGTTCTGAAATGGCATTTCTACAAATAAGTTACGTATTGAGAGAACCCCCAACTCCCAAATTCTAGTAACTGCCATCCTAAATCTGCATATGTTAAAGGCATTAACACTTCTCACTCTAGAGTCCACATAGCATTTAAGTAAAAATACTTTCCACACTGACATCTAGTGAAGCTTTACAGTAAGAAGAAAAAGCCTTTTCTAATACTTTGCACTTACATAAAGCTTTTCATCTTCCAAATTACCTGTATTTTAGATTACTAGAATTTGCAATGGATTTGTACATCACGTGCCGTTTTCTTTTGAAAGATATTTTTTAATAAGTAACATATTTACCTGCCAAAGGCTCAGACATTCTCATGGGTACATTAGAGACAGTTATAATGGCAAGATCTGGTGTAATTAAATTCATAACATGAGTAGCAAAGTTACTGTTTTCCTATTATGCCAGATACACTTCTAAGGGCTAAACATGCAACATTGACAAAACAACTCTACTAAATTCAGTGGGAATTATGAATGTAAGATGTCTTATAAGTGTCTAAAATGTATGAATTAAAGCAAGTTATCTCTCTTTCTCTGTGCAGTACCCAGAAAGCCTGTATTCCTACATCACCTCTGTAATCAATGAAGAGAGAGACGTTAGTTCTCTCTCTTTCTCTGTGCAGTACCCAGAAAGCCTGTATTCCTACATCACCTCTGTAATCAATGAAGAGAGAGACGTTCCTCTGGGAACACCTAAATTAGTCTCCTGCTCTGAATCATCCCAGCCCTTACACTTGGTACATACACAGTCTTTGAGAGTGTAGAAGTGGGGGGACTGGTAGGGAGAGCTTTTGAGTTCTTGGTCCCACAAGCTGCCTGTCCTACTCACCCAGCCATGACATTCAGTCCCAGATCCCTTCTGCCCTCCTTGAGCTGTGCTCCAGGGAAGCAAAACATAACATTGTACCAGCTACAACATTAATTTCAGCGCTCATTAAGGTTCTAAAGGCAAAGTCTCATTTTTATGCCTCATCAAAAAAAGGCAGTTAAGCACTCCCTGACACAACATACAGGAGGTTCAGTGCTGACTGTGGGGAAAATGTATCACCTACTGAATCACAAGCAAACCTATAAATGCTTTCTGCAGTGACAGATATTTGAAGAGAGACAGATTATGCATTTTCCCCGCTCATTAGTGATTGTACTCCAGATCTGAGTTTGGGATCTGCTTTTTCACGACTGCTGCATAGCTGTGGTTTGCAACAGAAACGACTGACTTGACTCTTTCTACCCTCAAAACTCAAAGGACAAGAAAGGGAAAGTCCATTTAGACAGAGATTGCACTTAAAATGGAAACATTCCTGGGCAAAGGGTTTTCAACACTTTCTTGGTAAAAACTGTAGCAAACTACTGTTCAGCAGTGCAAAAAACCCTGATCTAGAGACTGGGACCCCCATACTTCTGTTTGAGTTTCAATCTGCTGACACCATGGCTATTGGCTTCACAAGATGAGCCTGGAAAGCTAGATGTTTTCTGGCACTTGAGGGAGGTGAGGGGAAAAACAGCTGGATATTAAATTATGTTTTGGCTAAAAGCTGCCTGAAGCTAAATTATACACTTGTAATCACTTCAATTGCAAGGCAAAAATGCTAGTAATTAATTGTGGCAATGTGACAGGATTTAAAGCAACAAAACAAAATTCTTGGTATATAAAATGTAAAAATCTGAAAGCTATCAACACTTTATGTACTGAAATTAGTTCCACTTGCCATGGCATCAGAATGAGTTCCTCCGGTTAATAACCTTCTCTTCATCTGAATCTAATCTTGAGAACAGAAACACTATCAAGAATTATGAAATGGGAAAATGGCTTCTGTTTAAAACAAGGAACTCTTAATACTTGCATTCTATTTTGTATTTCATCACAGAGAAGCTCAATAATCTGAGATAAAGCTGCCAGATTTCCAGGCTTCTCCAGACACAGCCCCTTTTTTCACACAGAAATCCCGTCCTGGAAAAAAAATAAATAAATACAAGTTTGGCCATTAGCCTGGAACTTCCAGATCCTGGGCAGCACAGTCAGGTCCAATGTGGCTGCTTGATGCTTGGAAATCCTGGGCAATGTACACCCACTACATTTCGTGCATCCAAACAGCCACCTTGTGTGCAGAACATACTGAGCACGATCCCTTTACTGAGTACTCCTGAGTAAGACATGCCAGACAGGATCCAAATTCTGTCCTGAATTTCCTGGACATAAATATGAGAGCCCTCACTGTAATGAAATCTTCTAAATGCATCCACAACTTGCATACGCCTATGAGAAAGCTGGACCACCACATAGGGTCACCAAGGTGGTTTACTAATTCAGGAGAGGTAAATAGCAATGGGCACATACATGTTAGTACATACATCCCAAGATTCAGAACTAGATTTGCAGGGACCTAGCACCTGGTGGTGCAGCAAAATCCACAGCCTGAATTAGGCTTCTTTAATTTAAAAAAAAATTAAAAAAAAAGAATAAAAAAAAAGGCAAAAGATGATTTAGATGCTTAGAAAGGGGGTACACACTGAGCAGCAATTAGAGCAGCAGTAACTACAGACTGACAGGAGGAAAGGCTGAAGAGAGTTTGTAAGTACTAGGCAACTTATCCTGAGATTCGAGACGACACCTCTTTCCAGTTCGGATTCATAGTCTTTAGCCATCTCAGAGTGAGGTGGACCAGGTTTTGTTTGTGTGTTTTAAAGAAAAAGAACAAATCCCTCATTTCAGAGAAAGAACAAAAGAAGCGGG
>NW_015090839.1:17311778-17336039 GCF_001431845.1 Calidris pugnax
GATCTGGGGGGAGTAGGGGGGCAGCATCTAGATGCTTAATATCAAATATTCATTTGACAAAAATACAGAAATTCTAAATGGTATGGGAATTAAAAACCAGTTTTCCCTACTTCACATATATAATCTAACCACTAGGCCACAATCACATTACATTTTCTCCCTCATTCTTCTGATTTCTTAACCATTCCATACAGAGATTGGTTTTAAAAAGGCAAGCTGCTAATGCCTGCAGCTCCAGGCAATCTACAAATTAATGGTTACTGCATGTTTCCCAGAGAAAGGAGATGTGCCTTGAAACTCTCCTCCACATCCCGGGCACCTGCCCTCTGGCTGAACCAGCAGGTCACAGGGAGCCGCATCCCTACTTCTGTTTTGTGTGAAGCCTCCCAAGTTGAACTCAACAGCAGCGCACACATCTCAGCTAACACAGATTGAGGAATATCTTTTTAATGGAGCCTAACAGATTTTCTATATATTTAATAGATGCTAAGTTATGCAGCACCATGAAAACTATGGTACCAAAAGCAGAATTTCTGGTACATCCAGGATCTTCAGTCCAAAAGTGATACACATAGAGGAAGCCCAAGAATGGAAGTTTTAAGAATCAAAACTTTAGATCCAGACAGGTATTAAGTCCCTGAAACTTTAAGCCAATTTTTCCAATCTTTATAAAAGGCACAAGACTTCTCTGCCTCTCAGTCAAGCCATTTTTGATTCAATGATGCTTATTAATGTATCCTTACACACAGGATATAGCATGACATCCTAGCATGAACAGCAGAAAACCCCTGTGATTTCTAGAGTAGTGGTAACTGCTGCATACGTGGAAACTGATAGGTAAGGGCTTTTCTGCATTAAAAAAACTTACTAAGAAAACTTGACAAGGCTTCAGTGAAACACTTTGCCATGGAAACCCTGAATATTTATTTATGGTCTCTGGCCAAACTCAGTATCATTAATGATACATTTTCATATTCCTTGCCAAAAAATTATGCTGGGACAATATTACAAGATTGAAACTAAATATTCACTTAAACCCCCAGATATTTCAAAGTTAAAAATTAGTACAGCTTTAATTATTCATCAGTGAACACATGTATTACCAAAATAATCTCCATATTATTATTATTAACATCATCACATCCAGATTTAATAAGACTGTCCCAACTTTAACAACCATACCTGTTTTTAACAGAAGTCTTCTGGTATTTACTGGTCTCCTGGCTTCATCAGAACAGGCTATAGATGGCCTTGGTCTCATTTTTTCAACTTGATACAAGACAGTATGAAAGGGCGGGTACAGGTTATACTTTATCTCCAGGTTGTCCTGCAGTGCTTTAAGCTGTTTGTGGTGACAATAAGCAGTGGGTAAGAGGATCCAATCACTGCAAACCATTCAAAAGCGTACACAGAGTGTCAGCCTCAGAATGGGGCAAAAAAAAAAAAAAAAATCTTACTGACTCCGTATTTGCGTTTTACAGAAAAACAGTGTTTAATATGGTAAACTGAAAGGATGTCTGAAAAACGGAAACATACACCTCTGTCTGGTATCATAGCAAATTCAGTAAGCAGCTGTTTAGAGACTAAGTGGGGAAGTCATCTGAGTTCCAGTAAAATTGATTAGTTTTTGCTGAAATCAATGCAAAAACATGAACCCAACAGTAGCAGCTGAACCTCAAAATCTTCAAGAATAGCATGGATAAAGAGCTCATTTCCATATAATCTCTCTGGACTGAACTGAAACAAGAAAGAAAACTGACGTCTGAACATCTGGTACCACCACAATACAGAATTTTGAAAGCTCTGCTACCCTTTCATTTCTGTGCCATATTGCAGGACTGAAATTACTACCTTGGATGATTCTGAACCATGGTCAAAAGACGTAACAAGTTCCAAATTCCCCCTGCCAACAGAAACAAAGACAGTGTAAGGGCATCTGCGTAGCCATCAATCAGGAGACAGGCTGCCTCTCTTAACATCCCATTCTAAAACCCTCCACTAAGCAGGCCATGCCTGGAAGCAAGGCCCACTTTAATTTAGTAAAATGCACTTCATTACATAAAGACAAATACTGACAAAGATCTTTTTTTTTTTCCCTATAAGCAATTATAAACCTATGCCTCGCACATTGTCTAAAGCACCAAACAACATTTCAGGGTATTATTTTCTTAATTTTTGCACGACCTAAGGCCAAGCTCATTAATGAATTCAGTCTTTGAAAATCAACTAAATCTACTTATACAGGGAAATTAGCTAAAGTTTGTCTTCATTAGACTTGAGACTCAGGCCAAACTGACCTGCTTAAGGAAAAAAAAAAAGAAAACAATAATCACCACCATCAATCCCTTGCCACACTTTGCTTGTGTAATTAGCTTACTGAAGCCAATTAAATCTATGAAGATGCATTTATAAATAAATAAATGCTAAAATGCTAGATGAGAAGACCTAATTATTCTTCCAAGTTCAGTGACAAATGCTAAAATGACTCCACGTTCCCTTGCTGACAAGTTTAGAAAGGATATCTTTCCCATCCAAAAAATTACACCAGACACCAATTAAAGATACTCTAATTTTGTTCACGCTCAAATCAAACAGGATGTTTTTAATACAACCTCCTATGAGGAGGAAACTCTCCACAATCACAGACACCTCAGACACAAACAATATGAAGCTCTGGGGAAAGAATATTTAGGGTGGGCTTCAGATCACCTAATTTCATCCATCTAAACTTCTGAGTTGAAGCATAAAGTCTCTACTTAGGCTCGTCCTGCAGTCACCCGAATAGAGATGGGCATGTATAGATAAAATAAATCCTACTTTAAGACATGTGTCCAAAAACCTAACTTGTCTGCACCTGGAGTTAGGCAGAGGTTTATCCCACCCTCCATTCTCTAGTCAAATTAAATATAAATGTATTCATACACTAAGGATACTACGCAGCTTGCTGAAATGTGGTAACAATAAAATGTTGAGCTCAACCTCTCTACTTTTCAGTCAAAAGACAACAATGTATTTCTCAAGGATCTTTTTTTTTAAATTGAATGAAGCACATTATGGAGGCATTTCTCTCTCAAACCATCTCTATGGGCTGCGTGGATAGTTATCTCAAACTAGGCATTTCATTTAAGAAAATGAAAACATGACCAAGACAAATCCCTGAGTCAGGGCACAGCACCACAAACACACATTTAGATTTAGCTCAGCAGATACCAAGTGTTGAAATCTCACTTCCCTAACTCTAATAATACAAATAAATCATTTAGAGCATTTTGAGCAGTAACAATGTTAATTTAACTTGACCTTAGCATTCGTAGGGGCTGTTGGCACACTGGGAAGTCTAGAGGATGAGTCTAAATCCATCTGGAACAAAATCAAGCCGAAAGGCTGCAGTACACAGAAGATAACTATGTGCATGGAACGACCTGAGCTGGCAGCAATAGCATTAAGTCCATTAGTTGTCATGAGAACAAACTACACCACCATGGACTTGGCCAGCCCAGTCCAACCACAAAGACTGGGCCTATCCAAATCACTCCTCAAAATGGGGAAGTCAGTCAAGTTTTGGTCAGACTTACGATCTTTGGGAACACCAAGGTGTAATAGGATTTCAAGCATGGATGCTTAACCATTAAGAACTGCAATAAAAACACCTTGAAATTTTCAGTCAGTTGAACAATTTGGGGAAAGAAAGTGAAAAACACACTTTCACATCCTGCTTCAATACTGTCTGCTATCTTAGTGAAATTCTTAGTATCTGTGATAGTTTTGCAAATAGAGCAAATACTGCTTTCTAACACAGATGCAGGTCCTCAAATAAGATAAACAAGACAATTTACAATAAAGCAGCTCTATCTAGCACTAGTAGCTCACAATATCTTTAACGATGGGGACAATCTACTGACATTCCACGATTATAAGTAAAAACCATCACTATTTGTGTAATTTTAAATGGTACAGACATATTCAAATGTTTAGGTGACTTTCTTTTCAAATCTTTACCTCACAGGAAAGATATTATTTAAAGGAAGAAATTGACGTGACATTTAGAAACATGAGAGATTGTTCAGAAACCATACTAACTTTACAATAATCATTTAAATTACATTTAATTCTGCAATGCTTCTTTTTTTGGGGAAAAAAAACCACAACAAAACACAACAAACCAAAAAAACCAAACCCAACTTCTGCTGGGGCACAGAAATCCTATCCAGCTGGAATTCATAGGCAGGTAAAATAGAAGCAACAACCAACAGACAATTTTAGTTGTAATACTTCAGGGTACGTCGATGTGTGGAACTCCTGTAGACACACCTGAGCTAGTTCACATAACGACAGCAATAGGAATGTGCCAGCCAGCAAAACAGCACAGTCTTGTCCACTCACTCACAAATTTACACCCTTCTTGGGTGGATGTTGCAACCTCATTTAAACAATGTGCTGCTGCAGTTGTCACCATCTCAACAGTTTGAAAAAAAACACAGTATGTCTGTGAACTAGAGTAATGTTTCAACTGCAACACAAAAACATTGTAATAGACAGATACCACTTAATTCTCAACTATCCACTTATAATAATGAGAAAATGCTGGATTGCTTTCCCGGACCATCCTGAGGCAAACACCAGTTATGTTCTCCTCTGATATAAAGGCCTCATGGAAACTGGTCAGTTCTCTGCTCCTGTTGCCTCCTAAACTATTTGACTCTGCCCCAAAACACTTCAGTTAATGGATATCACCTGAGGAAATACTTTTTAAATACTCATTTGAATTTAAATAATTCCTTCTATTTGCATTAATTAACTTTCCTGTTCCCTACATAAAGTAGAGCAGCATTAATTATCTACCTTTTACAGACTGAGAAAGTGAGACACTAAAATTCAGTGTCTTGCTCAGAGGCAGAGAGGAGCTCTGTGGTAGAGGAAGGAACTGAAGCAACAACCTGAACAAGCTGGAAATAACCTCCACTGATCTCATTGGAAATTTTATGTAAATCGCATGCTGCCGTGGGTCCCCTGACACCCACTCATGAGCTTCAAGATGCAATGTCAAAGGACAACACTAGAGACCCACTAACAATACTCTAAGACCATCATACCAAGTATAACCACCCAGACAGTCAACACACTTAAATCACTATCAAGCCCAATTATGAGAACAGCTGTAAACTAGTAAAATGGTAGTGTCACAAGTGATCGTATTAGCCTTCTTTTCTCTTCCACTCCTCATTTTTTTTCTTCTCCAAATGAAAGCAAGGCTTCCAGGATAATCCTCTATGCACCGTATGTGCTTCTCTTCCCAACTCCAAGGTCTATGTTATAAAATGAAAGCTGAGATCCTCACAGGTGTATCATTTCATGAGTTAGGACTCCAAGACATCAAGTAAATGCAATAAATGAGTATTGACAATGTCAATACTAACACCTTGCAGAAGTCTACAAGTAATGTCTCATGGGTGAGACATGACTACACAAAGATTACACAATTGGTCACAAAGACTAGCTAAGGAGCTCAAAACACTGCTATACTCTTTACAGAAATTTTAAAAACAATCTACTCAGTCTGCATAAAGCAACTTTGATGCTCCTAGCACACTTACTAGTGAGTATGCTTCACACCACCACCGTCGCTCCTTTGATACTCTTTCTGGGTTTACAGTTTATTGCTCATAGAGGATGGTGCTCCGAAAGAACAGGACAGATGTCTCCATTTTCACTTGGATTTTAACTCCTGGAGTGCCATGCAATGGTCATACATATTTTAATGCACAACAGCTGATTCAAGGGTGAAACTCATCTTGGAGAAAAGACTGAACTTCTGTCATTGTGACTCCACTGCCTCTACTTTGTGCTTCAGTAAGACAGAAAACATTATTATTTCAATTTCTTAGCATTCTACTTCCAGGGTGCACTCGCTTTGCACAGGGCAAAGGAAAAACAAACAGCATCTTCATAGTTTGCAAACAGCAGAGAGGTCAGCATAGTAACACCATCATACATAATCCACAGCAGGGACTATTTGCAGACTTCAAAGGCCAACTGATGTTCTGTCTCCTGACAAAATGACCTAGAGATTCTAGCTTTCCTAGAAGAGCTTCTGCTGCATGTTATCATGGGGGGACTTGCTCAGTCCTATCAGTCCTATCCCCCTCCCCATACTCTGAGAACCTGCCTCACAATAATACTTCTTCAACAAAGCAGTTTTGGAGCTTACAATCTATATTTTACTAGTCTAAATGGTTTGCTGATGAGCTGAAAGCCTAGATTTTCCCAGGTAGTTAATATACTGCTTCCCTTCAACCCTCTACAGTAATTATCAGCCAATAGCACAGACCGTTCCAAATGTCCGAGCTTCTTATACATAAAATTAGACCCGAGTCAGAAAGTCTCTACCATGGCTTGAATGACAACAATGGGCTAATAGTAAATAAAAATAATTTGTTATTGTGGAGTTGAAAGGAAACATTTTCTGTATATTTAATAGAAGTCACATTTTCTGTAAAAAAACCTCCTTGAATAAGCATCTCTATTCAATTACACACACAACGAGAAGCAAGACAAAGAAAGGGCTTAGTTTGCCATTTGAGAATAAAGGCATTTGGAGCGATGCCTACACAAACCTACTCGTTTCTTCTCCATTAATCCCATGTGATTTTCCCATAAGCATACCTGGTTTTTTAGAACAGGTTTTGATTTGCATAAATTCTTCCCAGAAAAGAAACAATTACATAACCTAATGATTTCTCCATTAATGGACATTTTGGCAACAATAGATAATGGAGAAATCCTTGATTAGTTTCAGGAGAATTTTAACTAGCATCAACAGGCATTTACATCAGTAAGAGTCTCAGCATAAATTCACTTTAAACGAAGAACATTCAGTGTGCTGAGGGAATATGACTGAGCTAAGTATCCTGAGTAAATTAAGGTGTACCCCAAATGTTTTTTTGCTTTTGCAAGAGACGGGCATATACAAAGCCCTGATATTCAAGATGCTATACTAAATGGATTAAATATCTATTGTTGAGATGCCAATAGCCCCTCTTTAACTGCAGCTCTACGTTCTGTCTCTCTGTCCTATACATCAGCTGAGTCTCAGCCCAAGGTCCCAAGCCATGGCCCAAATGAACAAGAAGACAAAACTCCTTTTGCAGCCCCTTCCGAGCCCCACTCTGGCTCCAGCTCTAGGCTCTGTCTCTTGCCCACCCCTGATCTTCGCCCCAGCACAACACGTCACCACCTAACCATGCTCCCTCAAAAGTCCAAACCACCATTTTCTCTTGAATTTTAATTCCTTTGTCAAGAAACATTCTTCAAAAGTCAGTTTGACATTAATATCACAGGCATTATCACTAATGCAACTTTCGCTCATTAAACCACAAGAACACAGAGAGAAAGTGGCAGTGAACGCCTTAGTCATCAAAACACAGACACCAGTTATACCATTACACTTTTCTTTGAAATATCCCTGTCAAGTGAGAACTTGCCTATTAATGTGCTTTCCCTCTCAGCACAATGAGAATGGCTAGACTGAGAAAGGAAAAGCACAAATACTTTTGAAGGGAAGGGATCATAGTTTAGCATTTGAAATGTAGTAGAGATATACCACAAAAGGATTGCTGAAGTTCTGTCTATCTAGCAGTTGAATTAGTAAGAAAACAAGTTTAGGAGTCATGCTTACAAAAGGGGGCACACTATAGCTTGCACGTCCTTAAAACAGGATCAAAAAAGACAGGCACTCAGGTATTACAAATCCCAGCCTACTTTTGGATGGGTTGCTTAACTTTCAGCAATAAAATGGAAATAATAATCCTGCCTATTCTGACAGTAAGGCTATGAAGCTTAATTCATTTAAATTCTGTGAAAGTCTTTTGAGCTCCTTGTATGAAAAGTGTTATTTAATTAAACATTGCTATTATTCCAAAGGAGCAACTGTAACAAAATAATCCTATTTATTTTATTGCTTATTGCAATTCACATGTAACTGCCCAACCTCCCAAAAAGGAGCACTCATCCCTGTTCTGATAAGGACTTATGCAAGTCCAAGTGTGTTATACAAGAAAAGCATATTCTACTCCAACACAAAAACATTTCAACCAGTGACAAATTAAACAGATATTATGACCATCAGGATCTTTAATAGCATTTTTAAATTATGTGATGTTCTTTTCCTGAGTTTCAAGTCCATTTTAAACTAGATTTGTTCTTCTTTATCAGTTAAAATACATTCTAATGTCTTCTACTGTCTAATATAATGAATTAAAATAGTTCTTAACTTTATTTTTATGGACATAAAACCAGAAATTATTGGAACACATTGCTTTGATTTGTCTGTTTACTAACGACAGTTGGTCTCGTCGGTGTGCTAGTTCTCAGCCAATACTGCATTGTTCTTCATTTAAATTTCATCTATTCCTAAATAAAATCGTAATGAAAAGAAAAAGAAAACACAAAATAGATGCTGCAGCCTTATGTAGTACTGGTTAGAACAGAATCCAGATGTCCTCTTTTAGCTTTTCAGAGCTTAAGAACTCCAGGATGTAGTAGCTTCCCCTCAGAGCTTTCATGTACTACTGTCTAATTCAATGATGCTTCCCTTGATTATAAATGCTGGGACAAGGAGCCTCATAGATCTGAATGAGCACAACTATAACTGCCTTTTTTTCCTGGGCTGCGGTCACAGTGCTGTTCATGCAGCTCAAATGTAATTCACTAAGTATGAATCTGACCAAAAAACTGACAGAAACACAACAGGCAAATTCTTGCCCCTGTTGTGATCCCCATCTGGTTGGAGCAAGACTTACAGGCTCCAACTGGACCTAAAAGCCCAGGACTGATAGAAAATAACTACCCAGAAGACAGCACTGGAGAAAGATTTGTAAGATTATTCTCCCCTGTCTATGGGCTATGTCAAATATGGGACTGAGCAGGAATGGGGAACGTGGTGCTTCAACAGCCACAGCCAGGTATGCAACACAAGGAACAATGAGGAAGGATTAAAATAATTTAGATGGCTCGCAATAAGAGTCTAAGACAAAACAAGTAGAAAGATCACAGTAGAAAGCCACAGTATCCAGACTCTTACACAGAATTCTTTTATATAAACTGCCATATAGTCTTTAAAATAGCTTCATGCCACCTGCAAGTGAGCAGCACTGAGACCAGAAAGTCTCTCTGCACTGCAATGGCAGACCTGCACATTACAAAGTTAGGGAAAGCAAGTCAGTATTACTTTCTGCTGAACTGACATGCTCCTTTCAGATCACTTCATATATAACTGGAACTAGTGTTACAGCTGGAGGTTAAGTAGCACCAGTAAGCAAGCTATTTCCCTCATTCAGAAGGTTTCCAGTTCGTTTAAAGAAAGGCTTCTTCCATATAGTACATTCTGACATACTGAGTAAAGACTAGCTCCTGTTTCTTTCACAGAGCTTAAAGAACAGGATGTAACACAATGTTAAAGGTATCTGGTTGTCTGAGTCAATGCAAAGCCAAGTTCCAAAAACCATCTAACATTATATACTCAATGCCAAGTACTGTTTGAAAACAGAACCTGTTAAAATATCAATTTTCTTAGTCAAAATCAGATACAATACCTTTGTGATAATCTCCTTCTTAGATATGCTACACTTCTTTCTCAGGATTCAGAATTGCCACTTATAATCAACCAAAGGCACAAACTTTTTCTATTATTTACATTAATCCATTTCACAGCCAGTAAAAGGATTCACCATCATGTCAGGTCTTTTATTGCTACCTGCACTACTCACTGTCGAAGAGCATCAGCTGGCCCAGTGGTAAGAGGCAAATCCCCAATACCCATAGTTTGCTTGTCCTAGCAATCCTTTAGAAGACAGTATATACACCGAAGGAGATGGAAAAGTAAAGAAAACCATTTCAACTACCTTGCCATGTAGTTTGTGGACATCATATCTTATTTGAGCAAATTCACGGAGTCCAAAAGATCCCCCAACAAGATACAGCTGAAAAACAACAAAATGAAAGCAGACATGTTAGGAAAAGAACACTTTGCATGCTTAGAAAGAACACTTTGCATACTGATGTAATTCATTTAGCAAGGGACCCTACTTTTATTCCAACAGGAACATCAGGAACTGAAGAAAATAATCAACTAGAAGATATGTATAGGAGAAGAGGGAGTGTACGTAAAGCCAAAATCTTCTTCCACTCCCTGGGTTTGGTTTTCACCAACTTCCTCCTTCGTACAAAGACAGCTCCTTTAATGAGTCACATTTGCTAGGGACTTCCTCTCCTCTTACCCCTTCTTTTCCCTCCCCACATGGCTTCCTAACATAACTGCAGCAAAGGAACCTTTACCTCGCCACCACAGGATTTACTCTCATAATTTCCAAGCTCTGTGGGGATGTAACAATGCCACATTGACTTATTCTGATGTTTGTGGGTAAGAGATCTAATTATGCTTTTGAACAGACCGGCCAACTGGAGCTGTGGTTCAATGATACATTATCACATTGGCTAAAAAATCAAATCCAGCACATCTGCACTTTTATTATCGCTTCCTTAGCTGTCTTGCAGTTCCTTCCACACCTGTGAAGCTTATGAATAAGAACAGTAAAGGGAGAAATGGGAGGGAAAACCTTCATATCCACATAAAAAAAATAGTTTAGTTATTCTTTCTTAAGACACAGGGAGATCATAAAATCGTCTATATATTTTTACCATTAGAAAAGGACAGACCAACCAAAAGATAAAGTATTGTTAACAAACTCCATTAAGGACTTGAAAATTCGCTTAGAAATCCAGCTACTTTCTGGAAGAATCAGGCCTATTGCTCTTGCTCTGACCTGACAGACTCCGTCTGCTGTTCTCTGTTAAGGCAGATGCACAGGAGGCCAAAAGGCTTCATATCTAAACATGCATATCTAAGGAAGGTGGAAGCATGAGAAAGTTCCAAGGACCTGAGTGAAAAAAAAGGAAAAAAAATCTCCAAAGCCCAGCACCACCCTATTTTATCACACCACTCTGCTGTTACAGCCCTTCATTACAGGCTGTTGCTGCACTGGTAACTGTTTTCTACACAACACGGGCTGATTTCTTGCAGCAATGGCCCACGTCCAAGAATTGTTATAATTCTGCTGCACAGGTACTCAAAATGTATGTTCTTTCTGAAAAGCATGCTATCCAAAGTTCAGGTCACTGAGGCCACACAGCCACACTCACTCAATTTCATGGTTAAGAAAAAAAAAAGCGCCTTCTACATCATTCCTTCTAAAGTTGCAGGAGTATGTGACCTCCCATCAAGCAGGTAAAACTACTCACAACCATGTGAACGCACTCCCTACACACACTTCGATGCTGGTCAGTTACAGACTGGCACCCATTTCATAAGATATAGCATATATATGCATTATTTATAATATATACTATAAATAATACACTCTGTTCACAGAGCAGGGAACCCTTCACCAATAGCCATGAGTTACAGGCTCCACAGTCTCTTTCTGGCCTGGCCCTTTTGATAAGACTAAGAATTTATCTGTCAATTAGGAGCAAATAGACCAAAATCTGCAATAGGAACATCCAGCTTCCAGGCCACAGAACTCTCACTCCAGAAAGCCAATCAGAAAATCATCACCTGGTAGCAAGTTAACTTTTAAGGACTGGAAACTTGACCCACCAAGAAACTGGATGTCACCATACTTGTATCATAACTGTTCAAGTAATTAACAATGCTCTTGAAAATATGGAATCATCAAAATACACAACAGAAAAAAAAAGGTATTCGCATAAAGGGAGGAAAAAAAAAAGTCTCCCTCATGTATTTTGGTACAAAAGAATTACAAGAAACAGAAAATAAAGTATTCAAAATGGTTAAAAAGAACCTGAACATTATTCAAAATTTATTTAATCAAAGCAGATTTGTCAGCTGAAAACATGGTGCCACATAATGTTGAAAGTCTCAAGGATCAGACTATAATCGAATTTTAACATGGTTGACACCTCAGCATAATTTTTCATTAGCTGATCTTCTTTAACTCCAACAAGAATTATGTTAATTAATATCCAATGAGTTAATTCAAGAAACTTTGAGTCCTAATGAGCAGAAGTGCTATAGAGAAGTTTATGGCTGTTACAAACCACAACTTATGGCCTTTGTGCATATTAGTATCCTGTCAAAGAGTGGCCACGGCGGGGCAAAAGCAACTGCACTAGATATGGTTCAGCACACAGTTGTTAAACCAGGCAAAAAGCAGCAATTACTTGTGACATCAAGTAAAATTAGTATGCCCAGTATATACCGTTATGAGATACAAAGAACAAGTGGAAGACGTTTAACTGGCCTGTTCCTTATAACCCAACTATGATCCAACATAATGAAAAGGTACACCGGGGCTTACAAAGCCATGCTCCAAGCTAAAAAAGAAATACTACATTCTTTAGCTTTCATCATGTAAAACTATATAACATACACCGTAACTACAGGAAATCAAGTAGAAGGTTGCTGCATGAAATAAGTCACGTGCTACCCATTTTGCCTGATCACATCCTATCACTTGTTTGAGAGCCACCATCTATTATACAATGCATTTTACATTCGCAGCTATACACGTGATAAAGAAGTGGATACACACACACCTCTTAGTTCCTTTAGACAGGTTTTGGCCCGAGACTGTAATTTTACTCACATTACCTTTATACTTCTACAGGGGAAAAAAAAAAACACTTGGTTTCTGAAGAGGTTTTGCTCTTCATACAGCCTAAGCAGCGTAACTAGCTGGGCAAGTTGTCACATTTTGCTTACCAGGCATCACCAGTATAGTTGCCTTTACACTTCTGGTACCTCCATGGCTAATTTATCTTACGATAAAACATCAGTCAGGCTGCGTCTAAGTCAAAGTACATTGATGCTGTAAGAAATTACAAATGCCACTAAAATATTACACACTGCAATGCTGGAAGGTTAGGATTAAGATTAAATAATTTTCAAACGCACAGAATACACACAAAAATATAAAAAATATGTATTTTCAAGTTTACTCCACCAATGTTCTAAAATACTAAACACGGTGTCTAAGACATCATTCATTGCAAAACCAGACCAGAATTAGCCATGTTCACCACTTATTTCATCAACCAACAGCACGTCAATACAGTGAGCTGACAGCCCTGAGCAGGAATTGCCTTGATCTACACAAGCCAGAGCAGCAATGGACAGCAATTCAGTCAATTAGATTTTTGAAAACTGTGTTCAAAAGCCAAGAAAAGAAGGTATAAGTGAACTTATGCAACTATAATAGCATTAAAGGTAGTAAAGGACTCAGTGACTGACAATGCATTCAGTGGAAATATTAGTCTTGCTTTAAGTGTTTCCTTTCTCTTTTGTGCATTCTGAGGAAAGCTGTCCTTACTGCCTTCATTTATGTTCACTGTATTTAAAGAGAAGAATTCATCCATACAAGCAACAATAAAGCATCAAGTCAAATAATTAAAAGTGGGATAAGACCAGAACATTATCGGCTTCATGGCATTGCATATTCTGTATGTCTCACATGCATTCCTAATTTGTAAAACAGATAATCTCTACATTCCTTGCAAAATGCTCTTCGGTTAAAAAAGCACTACAACAGATAAATTAAGCCAAGGGCAACAGCAAAGTCCAGTATGTTCCATCCACTAGTCCAGACATAAAAGAGACAGCAGAAGCTATTCAGGATTCCATATAAATAAAAGTTAGGTTGGCAACATTCCAACCAAGTCAGGCTCAAGCTCACTCTCCAGTTAACCGAAAGGGGAAAAGTAATGCCACGTATAATAAAAATTAAGATATATTTTACTTCATTCCAATTTTAGAATCATACAGACACTTAACTTACATTTTAAAATGTTAAGGCATTGGCATCTGAAGAGCAGTCAAGCCGGGAAGTTCAAATATACCTGCATTCTTTCATTGTGAGGGAACTATTAATTTTATATGCTTCAGAATGTGGAGCCAAAAACGTTATTATGTAGTGAACATCATCTTTCTAGTTACTTGAATGCATTCAGCAGATTGATGAAATAACTTCTCACTTTTTTCTTTACACCTCAAGTTTACCTTAAGAAGGCAAAAATCATAATACATGAAGTCAGCCAGCACTTAACACCAAAGAGAACTGCTTAACAGCACTGCTAGCACAACCCCCCATTAAAGATCTCATATTGGATTATTCCTTTCTGTTTCACTGAGTACACAAAAAAAAAAAAAACCTACAATGTTGTAATGCAATTATGCATGCATGGAAGACTTGCATGTTCCAAAACAAAATGAAAGATAGGATGTGACATAAGAGCACCATCTGTCACATACACTCAGCAACCTCAATAAATGTTTTATGCAAAAAAATGACATAAAATTCTCTTTAATAACATTCTTTTAAAAATTCTATTTGTTCACTTCTCCATTGGGAGGCATGTTATGCAATCAGTTATGGATGGCATCAGATTGATCCCTTGAATCACATCTTAACATACTTGTAATATGTCACCAACTACAGTGAGATGGCCACTGAGGACTCGTAACAGCAGAAGAAATTGGCATTTACAACGTATCCCTACTTTGTTAGTTTCCTGCATAATCTAAAGGAGCTATCTTCAGTTCCTTGGGTTAACAAAATAACAAGAAACCATTTCTCTGGCAGCACCAGCAATTAACCATTATAGGCGCCCTGTTGTTAGAGAAAGCCATTCCTGCTGTAGTACCTATTAAGAAAGCCAGACTACAAAATTACATTTGCCATACATCCCTGAATTAACCAAATCACAATATTTAGTGCTGGCCACATAGATTATGCAGCAATGGAAAATGTTATGGTACATATCACTAGAGAAGGAACATCGCGATTTTCTAACCTCTTCTTCAAGACTCCTGCTGCAAAACCCTCCAGCTATTCATCAGGAGCTTCAAAACTAGAACTGTCATGTGAATTATTTTATTTTAGCTTGCAGTGATCACAGTAAAAAAGGTTTTGGGGTTTCCTTTTTAAAGAACTGTCGTATGTGCAGTGCAAGACTGGTGAAAGATGGCAATTTGACAACCCAGAAGACTGAAGTCTCGTTTTTGTTCCCTAAATGAATTAGCAGGGCAAACTGCCAGTCCCAGAAAAGACACAGGCAAGTCATCTTAACCTGAAGCGCCCCCCTCTGCCAGCTCTGACTCTCACGATTTCATTTCCTACAGCCATTCCAGCACTTCACTGTAACTCTGAGAAGAGAGAAAAACAGTGCAAAGTCTTTTCAGAAACTTATTAAATCCTCTCCCCGCCCTCAATGGGAGCAGAAGAGGGTCTACCTTTTCTTCTTGTCTGCAACGAAAGGAAATCATTCTTAGTTCAGACCAGAGGCCTCCTTTGGGGGGACAAAAAAGACCAACCAAAGCTATACATCCCTTAGTAGTTATTTCATTCAAAAGCACGACAAAGCAGGACAATGCACTGACCTAATACATATACTAGAATTCACAAATTGTAGAAAGGCTGAACTGCATTATATTCAAAAAGGGATGAAATACGCCAGTAGATGACCACATGGATACCATGCTGGCAGCCCGGGACAGCAGCTGGTATCAACTGGAGCCAATCACAACTGACTGGAAAAGCAGAGGAGTGCGGTTTTCACAGCATGTAGACCTCCGTGTGGAGTGTTAAACTTGACCCAAGGTATCAGGCAATTGGCTCACTATAGAGTAAGTTCAAAGCAGTGATTTTGGAGATTGCAAATATGAGTGGCTACAGCCAAAATACAACAAAAACTTCATATCCTTTCAATGCTACTATTCTATGTCATAGGAAGAAAACAAAACCTTTGTTTATTAAAATGTCCATTTCGTAACAGCTTGGAAAGCACAGAAAATGCAATTTAATAGAAACCAATCTAAGAACAACAGAGAAGAGACAGAAACCCATATGTTTCTCAGCGTGAGCATTATCAAAAAAGGGCATTTTCAGCCACAGCTTTGTCATTTTGCATTACACACATTGCTTGGGCTGCTCAGATGACAAGGGAATTTCCCTCAGCAGCTGCAGCTGTTTGAAAACCAAGTCTGCCATGGTGCTCAAGCTGTACTTGCTGAACACCATCTTCTCTTTCCTCGGAAGCTTTTAAAAGCCAGAAATTTGATTCCTTCTTCAAATGATCATTCCCATTCCTCACAGGTTCAAATCTAGCCAAGGTACACTACAATGAGAAGCTGCTGTTGCTGTGATATGTTAGGCCTAGCTCAAAACAGCAATAAACTGAAACCTGCAGTAAAGAACATAAAAAGAAACCACTGCTAGTCAAGTAATACTTCCCTATTGGTAATGCCGGACAGAGGATGAAGATGAAATGTACTACAGAGTAAATATTAATCTTACATCTTTATCTTGACCTGCCCTCAAAGAAGGTGGAGACTTCAGAGCAGGACTAAACACGCAAGGTGAAAACAGGCAAGTCTGTACTTAGGTTCCTGTTCTGAGGCTCAACACAAAACATCTTCCCCTGAATGCTGAGTTAGTCCCTTCAAACAGCATTGAATGGTGCAAATACTCTCTTTACATTTTAAAAACAAACAGAAGGGAAATCTGGAGTACTAAGGAGTGCCTATTTGTTCATCTGACATTTATCTGGAAAATAGTACTCAAAGATTAAGAATCAAAAGAAAAGTTTAAGGTGTTCATTCAAAAGATGAGCTCAGAAATATTAAGGCTTGACAGTCAACTGAAAGGTGGAAGTCAGCTAATTTGGGCTGCACAAACTGGAGTCCACAGAAGCCCATTCAGCCTGAACATGCTGGCTTCCACTCCGGCACAAACAGTTCCAGGAGGTAGTTTTGCCTGGAACAGCTCCACGCTCTGCTGTGGATTCAAACACACACAGATGAACAGGAGATGCAAAGCAGAAGCGCAGCAGAAGTCGAAGATGTATCTCTTAGAGACCCAATATTTATAATACAAGTCATTGAAGCATAAAAGCAACACTCCCCGATTCGCTGATTGGGAGCAACCATTTTATAATTCTAAAAATAGTTTTGCATGTATTGCTTTTCTAGGCTACAAATGTAATATTTGTGACTTTTACAGACAATCACAATTTATCTACTCTCTCTTCTCATGGGCATATGTTAACTTCTATTCATATCTCAAAAGCATATTAACATTTAAATCAACTGTTCTGCATATGTCAAATTTCATTGTTAGGTTAGATGAAGTAATAGATATTAATAAAAGTCCTGCAATTCAATATTATGAATTATTCAAGGCAATAATGTGAATTATGTTAACAATAAAACTGACATATCTAAAAGTTAAAAACGCTGATTGTAGAAATCCTTTTTCAAATATCAGAAGATAATGTAATAACAGTTTCTACACATGATACTGATGGCAACAATAGATCTCAGAAACATGATTGCTCCACTCTCGAGAAGAATTTTTCATACTTCTCAGTTTTCATATAATCTTTTATGGGCAGATCCTCCAGAATCTGTTGGAAAAAATGCGCCTTGTATTCAGCACAGCCCAGCTTTTGTGAAAATAATTAGGAATGTTGAATTTGAAGAAATATTTGGAAACTTAAATTTAAATAAATGTAAATGATAACCCTGTAAAGCTTTCACTTTCACAGCACAATAAAACACCATTTCATAGTATTTTCGAAACATTTCTGTGCATCAGCCCCATTTTCTAGACGATCCTGACTTCACCAGTGAACAAAACTAATCCACAGACATTAAATTTCACGTCCTGATGTCTGGGAAAGGTTTTCTTGTTTTGCTTTGTTTGTCAAAAAGCTTGAGAGACAACCGGTTCATTAACAAGGGTCTGAGATGCCACTGACCTTCTCTAAAGGTCGCTGGAAGCACTGACCACACTGCTGCAGCACTGCCAGGGACTCTCTCTAATCTGACCATTTTTCTTGTCCTGTACATGACATCCTTTCTTGCCATCTGTTGACAAAGCGTTTATCAAAGTAAACTTGCACTGTTCAAGGCGGTGATGTAGATGGCATTGTAGCACAGTCTGTGTGCATAAACACTGACGGAAATAGATTTTTAGAAACATGTTTATTCACAGAAAAATCTTTCACCGTTCCAAGTTACCCCATCTTCTCTTTTGGAAACGCGATGCACAGGACGTAAAACACCAAAGACGACATCCAGAAGGAGAAGCAAAGTACTTGTACAGTACAGTCACTACAGGATGAGGGGAAAAACCCAGGAAAATGAAAAGTCAAAATATACAGCTATAGATATGGAGTGTTTCAACATACTGCAAATTTGAAACTTGAAGCACTACATATATAGTGCAAGATAAGTGTGCAGTAAAATCACCAAATGAACTACAGACTACAGTTTCTGTCTGCTAAAATGCCACTTCAGATCCTCAGAATTTCATTTCTCCCTTATAACATGTTGACAGCAGAACCTGAACTGCATCTAAACATTCATTTTGCAACTTAGAGAGTATGAAGGATCCTTGTCTAGAATGGGACAGAGACAAGCCCACAAACATAAGTTTAGGAAAGTGGTGTGAGCATATGAAATAATGTTGTCTTAACATATTTTAAAACTGCTACTGCTTTGCAATTTTGAAATCCAAACATGTCTCGGTAATGATCACCATTTATACTTGTCTGAAAAAACAGCTTTCAGCAAACTTCAAACATTCTAACAGCACTAGAGAAGTAGCCTTACACATTCAGTGTCTGATAAGAAAGGCACAACACTGGATGCACAAGCTGTAATGCCCAAGAGCCTTGTTCTCTCAAGATCTTACAGAAGCATCACAGCAGCAACAGGACATTGACAGACACATCCCTTTTGGTCAGGTAGAGTTGATTGTGGAATATAAAGCAGCAGTGATTGAAACTCTTCTTCTATAATAAACAGAACCAAGTATCCTGAAGAGTTGGAAGTTAAGCTTCATGTGATAAGGAAAGAGTTCCCATTATCATGACAGGAAACAGAGATGTCAATATAGCTGACAAAGACATTTAAATTACCACAGAGGTGGCACAGCACTCCATCGTAGCAGCAGATTTTACAGATACATCTGTAAACTCACTGGAGTTCATCCCAACATCAACACAGATGTTACCATCTTCACCAATGCTTTAGGACTGTTCACCCTGTAGCACTCAAGCTGTTAAGACATTCCGTGCCAGGTTACATCACTCTCTCCTGCACGCTTACTCTTTTATGCCATGCAGAGGAATCTTAATCTGCAAAGTTTACAGTAATTCACAAATCAAGGTTTCCTGCAGGTTTAATTCCTACCCCCTACACTCGTGTTGGTGCTCAAAGAAACACTCTTACCTTCTGAGAAAGTATGACTGAAAACTGTTTTACACATCTTACTGTGAAAGCTGTTATCAGTTTGAGGTTTAAAGATCAACCAAGAAAATTCCTTCTGCACTGAAATCTTCTAACAGCCCCAAACCCAAAAGAATAAAGAAAAAAATATCAAGATAATTTACACTAGAAACTAAGAAATATTTTATATATATGTGTGTGTGTGTGTGTGCATGTATATAATGAGACACTCACCTGTCTTTGAATTATCATCTCCTTAACCTTGGAATCTTTAAAAAAAGGGGCATGGGGATTTTTTATTCAAATATGCAGTGTAAGAAGGGAAGATAGAAAAGCCATTTGATTTTTTTTTTTAATAAAAAAGCAAATGTGGTAGAGATGGAAAAAGTCCAGCAGTATTGAAGAATGAAGTCCTTTACTTGTCTAATGAAAAAATGTACAGGATGCAAGAACGAAACAAAAACCTTTAGTTTCAGTATTATCAACAAATTTAGCAGAATTTAAAGGCTTACTAAGGCATGCTCCTCCTGATTCTGTCAATAGATTCAGTGTCTTTTTTGCTGTAATTGATCTTTTAGCACAATTCTGTTCAGCTTCAGAGATGCTTTCAGAATTCAATAGACAGCTGGGGAACTGTCAAGAATTGCATGAATCTTCTTTTTTGTTACTCCTAGGGAAGCCTTTGGGCAGCAACACAGAAACATTCTGAAGTACTCACAGGGGAGAATCATTTTAAGACAGGGATACATGAAACCCTGGAAAGAAACATGATAGAATATTCCTCTATATAACATTGTCTCTAGAGGAAAGAGCTCTGCAGTTAAGAGAAATGGAATGAAATTAGGCAATGCAAAGTCAAAGAAACCCATTTCAGAAATTTCTATGACAAATCATGAAAAACACTAGGAAGGCCAATAGGACAATGACAGCTCTACTTTGGCCTGGGAAGCCGAAGTCCTCCCTCCAGCACTGAGAAAATCTCCACCATTGCTGTCAGACGGTTGTTTAACCTCTCCTTAAAAACACTAAGTATGTCTCAGGACTGCCCTATCCTAACAAAAAGTAGTATTTTCCTAACATCTGATCTAAAGCTCATTTATTTTGGTACTTCTTTCCCAAATTATGAAAAGCAATCGCCACTCTCAATATATGATGTACAGAACTTCTCAGACTTTTCAAAAATAAACTACGTCAATTCCTTTAAGCATTCCTTAACAGTGGAATGTCTGCTGTGTCTTTTATGTTGCTTTCCTCTAGGCTTTACAGTTTGTCTTCACCATCTCTACTTTGGCTGGAGAATTACTCCAGCTGAGGACTTTAAGTAGACTGGAAGAGTCCTCTTCCATGTTTTACTTTACTTTTGACCAGTTTCTGTGTCTTATACTGACATTTCTGGTTTTTCACAACATTACAGTCTACTTATTTCTGCAGGACCCACACCATCTAAGATATCTTTCAATATGGAAGGCATCTGATAATTACATTTTATAGTATTTTCTCAAACCTTTGAGAACATAAACAATAAGAAGAATACCTTTGCCATGCTTTCTCTAATGTACAATTCTAACATTAGAATTGTTAGAAGGTAATGTAGAAAGCTTTATCAAAGTCAAGATCTTGTGTATCAGTTGCATCTCCTCACCTACTATACCAGTTAGCCTATCAAATCTGATATATTTATGATTTAAAAGCTATGGTGACTTTTTTCTCCACCAGGTCACCACCTCTAAGTACTGTATTGGCTTTGCGTGGCCAGGTTTTGGTAGTGCAGAAGCTACAGGGGTGGCTTCTGTGAGAAGCTGCTACAAGTTTCTCTCATTTTGACAGAGCCAATGCCAGCTGGCTCCAAGAGGGATCCACTGTTAGCCAAGGCCAAGCCCATCAGTGACAGTGGTGACACCTCTGCAATAACATACATAAAAAAGGGGAAAAGTTACTGTGCAACAGCAATTGCAGCTGGAGAGAGGAGTGAGAATATGTGAA
The DNA here is from genome assembly GCF_001431845.1 of Calidris pugnax. Lineage (NCBI taxonomy): Eukaryota > Metazoa > Chordata > Aves > Charadriiformes > Scolopacidae > Calidris > Calidris pugnax. The sequence goes on from NW_015090839.1 coordinate 17,333,065, forward strand.
CGCAACAACTCTGCAGACACCCAGGTCAGTGAAGAAGGAGGGGCAGGAGGTGTGCAGGTGCCAGAGCAGAGATCTCCCTGCAGCCCGTGGTGAAGACCATGGTGAGGCAGGCTGTCCCCCTGTGACCCATGGAGGTTAACCCTGGAGCAGCCCACACTGGAGCAGGTGGATGCCCAAGGGAGGCTGTGACCCTGCGTGGGAAGCCCGCACTGGAGCAGGCTCCTGGCAGGACCTGTGCTCCCATGAGGGACCCACGCTGGAGCAGTCAGTGACGGGGCCCATGGGAGGGATTCACATTGGAGAAGTTTCTGGAGAACTTTCTCCTGTGGGAAGGACCCCACGCCAGAGCAAGGGAAGAGTGTGAGGAGTCCTGCCCCTGAGGAGGAAAAGAACGGCAGAGACAACATGTGATGAACTGACCACAACCCCCATTCCCCATCCTCCTGCACCACTCAGGAGGAGAAGGTAGAGAAAAACTGGGAGTGAAGCTGAGCCCTGGAAGAGGGAGGGGTGGGGAAAAAGTGTTTTAAAATCTGGGGTTTATTTCTCATTATCTTCCTCTGATTTGACTGGTAATAAATTAAATTAACTTTCCCCAAATCAAGTCTGTTTTCCCCACGACAGTAATTGCTGAGTGATCGCCCTTCCTTGTCTCAACTCACAAGCCCTTTGTTATTTTTTCTCTCCCCTGACCAGCTGAGGAGGGGAGTGAAAGAGCAGCTTTGGTGGGCACCTGGCATCCAGCCATCTGACATCCATCCACAAGTATCTATAATTACTTAACATTTTTACCAAACTTTTTATGGAGTTAAAATTGAGCTGAAGAGTACTACACTTCCTGGGTCCCCCTCATTTTGAAAGGGAAGTTGCAAACCTCACATAATTACATAAATAATAGGACTGTGACCTAAATCTACATGCAACGTTAAAAATCTAAGAAAAGTGTTATTAAGCTAAATAATAATGTCAGAGCACTCAAAAATAACACGAAAAATTAGGAAGCAAAATAAAATCAGTCTAAGCATGAGAGCAGCAAAATTCTGGACAGCCTTTTAGCTATACATGCACGCAGCAGGATATGTAAACAGCCCTAATGCTATGCTTGATCACTTAATGAAAAGTGTTACACGAGCAGATTGTCCGTGATATCAGGGAGCAGAGCTGCTGATGCAAATGACTGTTACGGTCTGAGAAAACCCATACCAATTTAGCATTGTTTAGACAATTATTCTATCACCCAATGACCCCTCCCTCCTGGGAAGAGGAATCAGGGAAAGCAAGGAAACACTAAGGTTGAAAGACAATTAGATTTAATAGGATAAGACTAAATAACTAACAATAATACTAAAGAATCAGTATCAATCCCAATGTCAGTATAAGATACACAAGAATTACACACAGTCCATTCTCTCAGCAGGAGGCTGTGCACTCCAAGCAGGGAACAGCAAATGTGGGACACTGGGAGCTGTATGGCTTCAGGAGGTAGGGAAGGGCTCAGGGGTCTGGCACTGGGCAAGGAGTTCTACCGACCACTGTCGTCAAGGGAGAGAGAGAACTACACAGCAAACTTTCTAATTTATAATGAGTGTGACATTCGTGGTATGAAATAATCCTGTTGGCCAGCCTGAGTCAAGTGCCCAGGCCCCAGTCCTCATCCCTGCACCTGGCAAGGCTCGAAAACATGGAGATCTTGAAGCCCACATAGCCTAGCTGGCTATAAAGTAATTTTTTTCATTAATTCAGACACTAGAGTCCTCTAAAAGTGCAGTTTTCCCAAGCATTAGAAGAGAAGTTAGTCTTGTGTCACTCAACTCAGGACAGTGACACATACAGTTGTGATATTATCACACCAGTTTGTTGGTTTGTTTGGTTTTTTTAAAATCTAATTTCAACTTACAAATGTCTTCATCAATATTTTGATTAAAGATACTTCAGTGTATTCAACTGCATGAATATTTGCACTTAAAGTCCTCTGTATTGTTACTTTAAAATACATGGCCTTAAACTCTTCTAACTCTTAACAAGTGTCACTGTCCTTTGGACCACTCCATGTTTCTGAGGCACAATGCTGAAGATATGAGGAGGATAACACTAATTTCTTTAGCAGTATCGTAAAAACGTTGGAATTATCCTTTGCCCTACTGTTTATCCACCTACAAACTTGCTTATTTTACCTAAACCCAAATGTAAACATGGAAAATGAGACATGAATTGCCTAAAAAGAAATCACACCGTTCTGGCTGCTGATTTTGTCTTCTTTCCTGAGTTTTTATCCATAAGTACACTCGAATTAATTTTTCCTCTAATGTGCACAGGTACTTGATGGGCAAGTGCAATCTGTTACGCTGTCTGTTCTGCAATTTTGTTTTATTCCTTTGAGTTTATTGAGCTATTTTCTAAACTCGACCACTCTAAACAGCTATGCCTCACCTATCACTTCAAGCACAACCGTAACTATAACCTATTGCCTCATTAAACTCAAATTCCACCAATTTAGATGTACAAATTCTCAGACCAACACTGCCGTTGCGGTTTAAAATCCACTGAAAAGCTAAAGAAAGTCTGAAAAACACATAAGTGGTGCTTAAAGAAAGGAAAAAAAGCCACTAAGACGCATTTTCCTCACCTTTTAGTTAGGAACAGCTTTAAGAATATGCTTCGCAGCCCTCTCCCTGTCCTCCAGAGGCCGCCGCTGACCCTGGGGGCTGCTCCCTCCTTCACCTCCCCTCAGCTGTGTCCCCTCCGGCCACACACCGGGGTCCCCCACGGAGGCACCACCTCACAAACCCCTCCCTCTCCCTCCTCCCCGCCAGCATGAATCCACCTCCCGGTGTTCCCCCCCGCCTCCCCGCGCTGCTCACCAACAGGGGGACCCCGAAGGTCATCGTGCGGCCCCTCCACAGCTTGCGGAGCCGCTCCATCCCCCTCCCTCCCCACAGGCCGCCGCCGGTGCCACCCCCGTCTCCGGCCCGGCC
>NW_015090839.1:17336049-17402844 GCF_001431845.1 Calidris pugnax
CCCCCCCCCTTCCCGCCGCGGCAACGCGACCGGGGACGCTGCGTTCCGCCTTCCGTGCTGCCCTGGGGTGTTTGGCCCAAGGAGGCGGCCGTCGCCTGTGGAGAGCCGCCGGGCTCAGCGAGCTGCTTCCCGCCTCTCTCCAGCCGTGGCTGGTCGCTCGTTGAAGTAACGCTGGTGAAGCGTTGCGGCCGGGAGCGCTCGGTGCCTTCCTGACATGGCTGCTGCGGCCAAGTCACCCCTTAGGAAGCCACAGGGCGCTCCTAGGTTCTACACACACGTTCCGCCTTCCGTGCTGCCCTGGGGTGTTTGGCCCAAGGAGGCGGCCGTCGCCTGTGGAGAGCCGCCGGGCTCAGCGAGCTGCTTCCCGCCTCTCTCCAGCCGTGGCTGGTCGCTTGTTGAAGTAACGCTGGTGAAGCGGTGCGGCCGGGAGCGCTCGGCGCCTTCCTGACATGGCAGCTGCAGCCAAGTCACCCCTTATGGAGCCACAGGGCGCTCCTAGGTTCTACACACACACCCTCCGTATCACAAAAGCTCTTTGAATTAGCAGGCGTTTGATGAGCATTCAAAACCCGTACGGTGGTAGCAGGCCGGCCTGTTGAATGGCTTCCTCCACCCCACTGGCTTTCCTGAGGAGAAATGTCTGCTAGGGAGCATGTCCCACCCGGTCTCCCAGCTGCGGCCCAGTTCCTCGGATGGATCTTACATGGCTTCCACCGTATCTACAGGAAGGAAGGGACAGGGCTGGAGCCACTCTGTCACCTGCACGAGTCCTCCACCCCACTGGCTTTCCTGAGGAGAAATGTCTGCTAGGGAGCATGTCCCACCCGGTCTCCCAGCTGCGGCCCAGTTCCTCGGATCTTATATGGCTTCCACCATATCTATGGGAAGGAAGGGACGGGGCTGGAGCCACTCTGTCACCTGCACGAGTGTGCAGCCTGGATTTAAGGCCAGAGGGTGCCATTAACAGCACGTGTGTGCTGAGAGGGAAATTGAGGTTTAAAATGATTTGGCTCCATGGTGGCCAAACCTGGACAGTCCTGAAGCTCCAATGAGGTCTCTACCCCTTTTTTTTTCATCTGCCATCTATGGTATATGGAATGAAATCTCCCCACCCATTATTCAGAGAATCATAGCATCATAGAATGGTTCAGGTTGGAAGGGACCTTAAAGATCATCCAGTTCCAACCCCCTCCCATGGGCAGGGACACCTCCCACCAGACCAGGTTGCTCAAAGCCCCATCCAGCCTGGCCTTGAACACCTCTGGGGATGGGGCATCCACAACTTCTCTGGGCAACCTGTTCCAGTTCCACCACCCTCACAATAAAGAATTTCTTCCCAGTATCTACCCTCTCAGTTTTAAACAATTTTCCCTCGTACTATCATTTGACTTTGATAATCCCTCCCCATCTCTCCTGTAGGCCCCCTGCTTGACTTTGATAATTCCTCCCCATCTCTCCTGTAGGCCCCCTTTAAGTACTGAAAGGCCGATATAAGGTCTCCCCAGATCCTTCTCCAGGCTGAACAATCCCAACTCTCTCAGCCTGTCCTCAAAGGAGAGGTGCTCCAGCCCTCTGATCATCATAACCCTCCTCTGGACTCGCTCCAACAGGTCCATGTCCTTCTTATGTTAGGATCCCCAGACCTGGACGCAGTACTCTAGGTGGTGTCTCATGCGAGCAGAGTAGAGGGGCAGAATCACATTCTCCTGGAAACATTTTTTGTGCAAACATATTATTTTTGTGAGGTGTTTCTACCACACCTAGCACAGTGGCATTCTCATTTTTAGATTAGGGCTGCTACACATTACGCTCTCATTCTTATTCTTGATTACTTTTGGTACCTGTGGATGCCCATTCACTAATATCCATGAATGGCAGTTCAGTCAGTGTATATGCCAGGACTGATGATTCAAAGCTAGCCACTACAGCATAGCCCCTAATGGTGAGATGAAAGCACCATCCACAAAACTGCAGTAACCCTGAATTATCCTGTTAAGATAAAATTCCCTTTGGATGTATATGGAGATGAGGAGTTCATCTTCAATAAGATCACCTCTGAAGTCACAGAAATGAGAAAACAACAAAAGACTACAGAGAAGAGGCTGATGAGGAGCTCAGTGTTACTACGTGGCCGGGTGGTTTGTCACAGGAAGCCCCTCAGGAGAAGTTCCCTTCAAGAACCTCAAAGGTGAAAGAAAGAACATTTTTCCCCAGACAAGTCCATTCCAGCAGACAGAGGAAAAGCTGGGAATGAAGAGCTGTTGTTGAAGAGCTTCACTATTTGCAGCTGCAAATATTTTGTGAAGAAACAAAGGCTTGTGCTGTGCACGATGAAGAAAAATCCATGCAAGCATCCATAGCCACATTCCCAGCAGTGAAGAGAGTGCTCTTCCACCTGTCAGCAAGATGAGGATTACCTTTTCTTGCTTGAAGTGCTGTAGGTACTGCAGTCTGGAGCCTCGAGAAGTTTTAGCACTGCGTATAACTACTTTGTAAGACCTTCCAGCAACAGAAGTATATTTCACATATGTAGGGTTACTATCCTCTGAGCATGCCTATCTGTTTTGCACTGAACATTTACTTACAAGTGAGAGGACTTGACTCAGACTCCTGACAGTTTTCTGAACTCCCTTTTGTGCTTCTGGAGGGTATTTGGTAAAAGGGCTTGGCTTGGGTAAAGGAGACCTCAAAGGCAAAAGTCTGCCACTCTGCAAAATCACAATCAAGCGATGACTAGTTCAAATAACCAACTAGTTCACTGAATCTCAACAGAGCTTGGCATTTCACCTCCCCACACACATCAGAAAAGCCAGCCTGCAGAACTGAGGCCAGGGACATTTCAGGAAAGCAAGTGGCATGGAGAGATTAATTGCAGCTTACACCTGGGATACCTTGTCAGGGTGGGAGGGAGAAGAGGGCTGAAATAGCAGGAAACATTGCCATTCAGGATCAGTAAGCATGGAGGGCACTGCAGAAACATACGCAGCCTCTGCCATCTCCAGCGAGAGCTGAAGGCTGTGTGAATACCCAGCGGAGGACCAGAACTTATCCAGCTGAATCTTTTACTAGTAACAAGAGACAAGCCAGCTGAACACTGTTAAGCTACACATGCAGCCCCTGTTAGCTTTTGAAGGGGAACACACATACTGGGGCCACCCTTCTGTAATTTTGAACTTTCCATCAAAACTCATTGATTAAAGTAGCCATCAAAATCTGGCCGCTAGCCACGTCTTTCTTTCTGTAGCCTGGTTTCCTAAGGAAAGATTGCCAAGATCATACTGTCTGTTTTCCCGACTTGTTATCCCTTATCCCAAACACATTGGACCCCTGGAAATTTTTACAGCCTTTTCAAAACAAAGCTGGCTACAACAGCGCTAATGGACAGTCTTACTCTGAAATTTCGAGCCATTAGTCATTCTTGGCTGGTAGTAATTAAATGTGCCCTTCCATCCACTCAAACAGCTCTCAGTTAGAGCCACAGGCACAATGGTGGAGTACTGATATGTTGGAGATAAGAACATCTATTCTCCAGGCACAGGCTGTGATCTTTTCACATATTACTGCAGCCAGAGGCTCTGCCATGTTCTGGCAGCTTGTGGCAATGGTAGAGCTGAAGCTGGCACAATGGAAGTTCCTCTTTAAAATATTTCCTGAGTCACTACACAGCCTTTCCACAACACAAATCATTGCCTGGTAGTGAGCACAGCAGGGGCAAAGTGGAACAGGGCACCTGCTGCCTCAACTCAAAGAGTAATTTAAAACCATTTGAAAAATGAAACACTGGTGATTATTTCCTCTGGTTTTTCTCCATTAATCACATCAAGGAATTAGTGGAGGAACTTTACTTATGTTTTCTGAACATGTCAATAAGCCACCACGTATGTACAACTAAAATGACAAGAAAATCAAACATAAGAAGATAAGCTAATATTATTGCAATCCAGTGGCCACCAACTTGTTCTGAGAGCCTCTTCAGCCTAGAGACAAATAAACAGAACTGAAGAAAAAAGAAATAACAGGGCAGGAAATGACTGCTCCTTGAGTACCTCAGTAATGGAAAGGCAACATGGGTCTGAATACCAGAAATCTGTACTCTCAGCTGGGAGCAATGAGAGCAAGAGAACAGGTCTGTGTCCATCCCTGCACTGTACTGAGACTGGGATGAACCCATCATGGAACACAGGCTCAGTGGTGGGGGACCAGCTCACCCAGGGCCTCTGGAGGCACAGCTGTCCCTTTTAAAACTTCATGAGAATGTGAGAGATATGGGTCTCAAATCACAGACTCGGGAAGAGGAAGCCAACTGACAAAAAAAATCAGTAAGAATAATATCCTGAAATTATGAGAGTTGCTATTATAGATACAGATGAGCTGAGAAGAGAGGTTATTACTTCACCTCTTTCTTCTCACTCTAACTTTCCCTGGAAACAGTTTGTATTGTAACTCTAATATTCCAGCACTATGGTAACCTCACCTTCAGTCTTTCTGTCCCACCTGGGTACTATTAGCTCTTTGCTCAAGGCAGGACCCACAGCTGCTGATGCCCATGTGCAGAGTTGGTGCCCTCTCATTCTGGCTTTTAAAAGGACCACCAAAAGTCCTGGCAGTAAGAAGATGGGTTAAGAGTTTGTGCCAGTGCCTTGGGGTGCCCTTGTTAAGATTCAAAAGCTGCTCTTTTGTTTTCATTGATAACTGTTGGTATCTAAAATTTTCCCATGGTGTTATGCTCTGAAACAGCAAGAGAAAGCAAATGTGTAACTAAATACAAATATGATATAGTTATATAATAACAACCATAATTTTGTAATAATTGGGGGGATAAGAAAAGTGCCTAAAATGAACATGCTATACCAGAGATGAACAGTAAATTAGACTTTAAAATGTCTTCATGTTTAATAATCTAAAATACTATTAAATTACAGAGGTAAAGCTATCATCAATATATATTTTATTTCCACAGTGTCCCTTTGTTCTTATCATTGTTGGTCGGTCACCTTGAACAGAGACGGGTGGGGAGAAATGCTTTTGAAGACTGGAATATATTCTGGTTTTGATTTACAACAGAGGTTTGATCCCTCCTTGCTGTGACCCCTACTGCCATAAACAGACGGACAAGCATAAAAGTAGATAAACAAACATCTGTTTTTTATGATACTGACATCTCACCCCAAGTGTTGTTCCCAATACTTCAAGCACATATTCATGTCCCCAGGGAGGCTGAATGTAGCTTTCTTGTCCGGGTTACCACACAGCCAGTTAAACATTTTTTACTTTGTGAAATACTGTGAAAGGAAATCTGTGTGTGAGATGTGCCTCTGGAGCCCTGGTTCTCGCCTAGATGTATATACACGGTGCTTTACCTGGAGCTCAGGTGCAGAGCAGAAACATGAGGTGATGCCCAGCTGGCTTTTGTCACATCAGGAACTAGGTGTTTCTCACTGCAGTTTCCCTGGCCTAGACAAAAGCTCTGGGAAAGCCTCTTCTCACTTTTCTCCAGAGAAGGACCTAAAAAGAGATTTTAAAATTCACTGCACATAATGTGCTGCTGGCTATTGGCAGGCACACTGGGAACTTCAGACAAATGGAGCTTGCACTGCTGGTTTAGGCTGCAATGACCATGACTGCAGGGGAATAGAGAGTGCAACAGTACATTGTGTAATGAGGTTTCTGGGCAGCGGGATTGAGAACAGGATGGAAATCTTATTAAACATCCCTGGACAAGCCAGGGTAATCAAGATTGGTGCTGGACTGGATACCAGGAGCTGCAGAATTGCTCACAATGCAGTACTGGCTGTGAGCAGCCAAGGTTAATAAGGAACATGACTTTAGTTCAGCACAGAACTTGCAGCAATTTGTTCGGAGGATGAAAATGAGAGGCATATTGTAAAGGTTTTGTTGCCCAAACATGCATCACTTCAGGAGGCAGTGGAGCAAGGGCATCCTGTGAGTTGTATTCCCATCCAATAGATCTCTCCAAAGTCTGCTGCTTCTCTAAGAGCATGCACATGTAACAAACCATTAAGCGCTTTCTAGGCAGACATGATGTACATCATAGCCAAGACCTTCAGCCCTGAAAGCACACGCTTCTGTATACCTGAGCTAAAGAAACAGCTGGTTGAACTTAGCATGCTATTGCGACCAATAACAGGAGACAACCACCCATCTTAAGGGCTTGTAGTTCTTTCTGGGTGGAGGGTGGAAGTCCTGACTCAGTAGTAGCTGTTTGGAACAGCATTTCTAAAATGGCAACCCCCTCTCAACGCTGTGCCTGTTCCTTTTTCATCCTCCTTTGTGTAGCCAAAAGGAAGTGCAAGGGAGAAAGGGGGCCTGGATTTACCCTTTGATTCTCTCCTACGTCTTCTGATCAGAAGTCCTAGTGAGGTAACTGAGTGGAAGTGTTGGTGTACTTGTCCTTTCTTCCTCCTCTGCTTTCTCATCAGCTGTCAGAATGAGCATAGATGCATCCAAGGACCAGATTCTTGTCAAGAGCCAGCCTGGAGAGGCCAGTGAGCCAGCTGTGCCCATTTTTCATGCCACTGAAATAGTGCACACAACGGAAGGCACTGTAGTGGCCCATGCATTGAAAGGGTCATCCATGCTTTCCAGATGTGGTCCTAAGTTTCCCCCTCCACCTCCAAAAAGGGAGGAGAAGAAAACAGTTTGACATTCTTTGGGTTTACCACTTATTTTTACCTTCTTGAGTTGGCTCAATAATAGGCTGGGAAGGGTGGCTCTGGAACCACGTTTTAGGTCAGTGGGTGCAGGAGGAAAAGCTTAAGGAAATACTGATCTTCCCAACAGATTCACTCTCTTCCTCCTTGTGCTCAGGAAGGCCATTCTCCCAAAGACAGCCAGCAAATGTCAGCTAGGAGAGAGATTCCCTAGGGAATCCTGGGGAAAGGGGGAAGTGAAGAATGCTGCCTACAACTAGGGAAACTGAGAGGGGTCTGTGCCAAAAAGCACCAATATGGTCAACAGTCACCTCTGCACCTACTTGGTAGCTGCCTGTAAGCATTAGTCCCATCCTCTTTTTGACCCCAAAGAAAAGCCACAGTAACACATTCATTTTCTAGGTTCTTTGTTATTATTTTCAAGAGCAGGACAGTCATTCGAGCTCTTAAATTTGAGTTATGAAAACTGGTGGTTTTAGAACAGCAGCACCTTTCATTTGTCCTTCACATGAGTTAGAAACCTGATAATTACAAAAGGGATGGGGCTGAGTGGAGCTTGTTGCTGGTCTAAGAGATGAGAAGGTTGAGTTCTGGCTCTGCTTCCTTCACTGGGTGTGGGCAGGAGATTTGTCACAGGGGAACGGCAAGCCCAGCCAAAATAGAGAGGAGGCTACTGGGCTCAAATGGGTGGGGGAAGAGATAAAAAGATAAAACAGTACCAGAGAAGGAACGTCACAGTATGGTGCCCCCCTGCCCATACACATGCTCTCCTGCCCGAGAGAGCCAGGATCAAGGAGCATGGGGGGCCTGGGAGGAGAATCCAGTTTAGTTGCCACACTCCTCAGTACAGCGTTGGAGTTCACAGTCTTTTTGTCGAGCAACTGCAGTGGCAGCCCTTGGAAAAGGGACTGAAGCTTCACCTCCTTAGTAGAAAGGGTCTTCTCTCCCCTGTGTCGTCCGTTGAAGAGGAGAAGAGAGAAACCAAGGTGTGCCAAAGGGTGTGAGAAAGAAACAGTACAAGAGAGAGGGAGATGTTCTTTGAGACATCCTGGGCACAGGTCAGACCCGAGTGTGTCTACAGGTTCGCGATGTGCCTGAGGCTGAGGGGGCTGTGGAGGTGGAGGGGGACTCCTCATCCGTTGTGTCCCCCTGCTCCTCCTTGTGGAGGCCGAGGCTGATGTGGCTCTGCAGGGCTGCTGGGGTCAGCCACTCCTTGGGGAGGCAGCTCTGGAGGAAGGGGATGCAGGAGCTGAAGTAGGCCAGGCGGTTCACCCAGCGGGGGATCTCTTTCCCACATAGTATCTGTGGAGCAAACCGAAAAGGAGCATGGTTAAAAGCGCCAAAACACGTGCGTGGTGGCAATGCCATCTCCACCTGTACCACCACCTCAGCAGGGGGAACTCCCTGTTGCTCAGAAGAGAGCTGTTTGAAGTGTAGGGAGTGCCTTCTGCAGTCAGGAACAGCTCTAGATGCAAATGCTACACAACTGCTTGACACACAGAGAGAACCCTGCCAGCCGTTGCCCTTGTCAGCATCATAGCACAGACCAGGAAAAACAGCTCATGGCCCTCAGCAGCTTTGGCCACTCTGTTCCCCAGGCAGTCCATGGGTAAAAGGAAAGGCCTCCCAGCCAAGACAATGGCACTCATTTTCCAAGTAGCTCAAAAATTTTGTAAAAATATTTAGGCTGTTGCTGGCCACACCTTGAGGAGCCCAGAAGCTGAGCCTGACTAGGTGGATGGAGGTGCCTGAGAAGACGTTCTTGCTGCTTTCTTGTCTTCCTTAGGCTGACACACTGGGGCAGTCAAGTTACAGTATCTGGGGGTCCTTTTCCTATCCTAGCACATTACCCTTTAATTTCTCCTCATATGGTATTTCCTAAATGTGGGAAAGAGAGCAACAAACAGAAAGCCACTAGCTCCTCACTAGGTCTGTGTTTCATCACAGGTGCTCCTGGCACTGATTTGGGTTACACTCTGCTAGCACAGATATTGTTTTCCAAGGTCATTTCATACTCAGCACAATAAAACGACTTGCTGCATATGGCAGCTCCTTTCTTCTGTAGCATTTGACCACACATACCTACGGGTGCCTGATTTTAGTAGCTGTATCTGCCTTAGATAGGAAAACATAAGGAAAGTTTCCCTTTACATTTTACCCTTACCAGACACAGAAGAGGCAAGTGGAATGGATCAGCTCTGGGGGACCTCAAGAGCCTGCCTTTAGTACATATACTGCCTGTGTTGCCCTACACCAGTATACTACAGCCTGAAGTCTGTGGCAGGTACAGTAGTAGAAATACCCAAAATCTCCTTCCCTCCCAGCGCTGTCTCCCATGGAAACTCCACCCCACAGACCTTGTCCCACAATTTACATGGATTAGTGGCTCCAGGGTTGTCCATAATGCGCCTTCTGCTCATACTAGGTTCCTTCACTCTTCTCCCACCCTCTTCCCATCTAAAACTACACTTAATTTAATACCAATTGTGTTTGTCTGTAATCCACTAAGGAGGTTATTTGGCAAGATTTCTACTACCGACAATGGAAATGCAGTGCTTAGATGTTTCAAGAGATTTTCAGGGAGCACGACTAGAGCAGTTGCTAGAGGATGGGCTGTGCCGCTTTATAGCTGTTACAGCTGATGACCAGCTGGTCCTTCATGCAAATGGCCTGGGCAGAACAATCTAAGCCCCACTCCAACAGTCACCTTGAGGATAAGGGAATTAGCTTGCTCCAACAGTGTGGCGTTTCCAATGAGGTGTGGAGAAAGCAGCGAACCTGTGACCGTGCTAATTTGACTATGGAACTCACTTTATTTTGGCATGCATTGTTTAAAAATCAATGTGTGAAATTGAAGACATTATCATTAGGTATCAGAGAACGAGCAAAGCTATTTAGCTGCTAAAATTACTTGCAAGCATAGACTGTTCTTTACCTAATACACTCCAAGGACTTTTATTTTAGTTCTTACCAGTGCCGCATTCTACTTAACCTCAGATACAGCTATATGAATCTGTATTTTTTAAAATTTTAATCTGGGGACAATTATTACCAATTTTTTATCTCCATCTAAATCACTGGTTTCCATTCCTAGAGCTATTGCCTGAGCCTATAAACAGACGACCTCTCCTCCTACGTTTAAGACTCATTCATAGAAAATGTGCTGATCCATTTGATTTTCTCAGCAGACATATCTGATCATTTTCACAAGAATACTGCTGAATTTTTAAAATTGTATTCAATATGTTCTACTCGAACATTGAACCTGAGCCAAAGCCAAAAAACACAGTGCAATTGCCTCTAGATTTTGTACCATTTCTCTTTCTTCCCCTCCAGGAACTTAGGCAACATATTGCCAGTGTAGAGAATGACTCAGTTTAGGCTCCTTGTGATGTATGCGTGCATGTGAGTTTAGTTCTCAAGCAGTGGTAAGTCTTAATAGACTTCCCCCCAGATACTAACAGGAAAACACAACCAGTTTATGATTTTTTGAGAAAATTAGCTGAAACAACCGAATGACACAAGGTAAGATTGCCTGAAATGGAAATACTGTTTTTAAGAGTTGGCTTTTTTTTTTCTAAGCAGGTCCCCTAGCAACTAAAATAGCACTTCCCAACATGGAAGCAATGCCAAGATGCTTGCCTTTTGTTTAAGGGAGCTTCTTCACCCAGAATGAATCAGTGAGGCAAGGAAGAGCCAGAAAAAGAATGGAGATGTGTGGGCATCTGGCCATCAATCACAAAAGGGCAGTTTGTAGAGCTTAAGGGTAATTACGAAGTCAAAGTGGTTTCCCTTTCCTCAGTCACACTTGTCCTCGCCTCTTGTCAGTGAAGCCTTGTTACTATTCCACAGCAAAACACAATGCTCAACAGGAGCAAAAGGGCAGTGGCAGGGAATGCCGCTAACTCTACAGCCTGCTCCTGTGTTTCTCACTCCTTGCCATAAAGCATATTGTGCTGGAGCATCCAGCAGTATTTAGCTAATGGAGAAACGTCAAGTAAACCTGGCTGCAATGGGATTAAGCCAACTGAATTTAAATAAAACAGCACACCAGCAAGATGAAGTGGGTGTTTTCTAATTGCATATGAAGAAACAGAAAAACCTACCTACTGCAGCTCTTCAGAGAATTCTCAACTGAAAACCTCACACTGGAACAATAAATCTATCTACTGCAGCTCTTCGGGAGAATTGTCAACTGAAAACCTCACACTGGAACAATAAACTCACAGAAGCCTCTTACCATCCATTGTTTCCACCAGCAGAACTCTCTTTGTAGAGGTTTGTAGAGGTTAGGATTTTAGGATTTTGTTTTCTTGTTTGCCAAATAAGTAGGGGTTTCTCTTTTGAAAAGGGTACACTTCTCTGTGATGGGTCATGTACTTGTCCTGTCAGACTTAGTCCTGACCATCATATAGGATTGTCCTGCTACCATCCCTTCAGGAACTTGACATGCCTGTAGTGAAGCCTGAGCTTGACACTTGACAAGAAAGCAGCTGAGCCTCTTAAGCTGACTGGAGAAGCAACTTTAAAGAAATGAAGTCACAGAAGGGCTAAGCCTATGTAAGATATAAGTGGGACAGGTAGCTCAGGGTTTAATTATAGCTTCTCTGAGGCAGAAAAGTATTTGGGATGGGAAACTCTTAGGAGTATGTGAGAGGCTGGATGACTAGCAACAGAGCCTGGAACACCTCAGCCCACCTAGGTCTTTTATGGCCTCAAGTTACGCCAGGGGAGGTTCAGGCTGGATATTAGGAAAAATTTTTTCACTGAAAGGGTTATCAGACATTGGAATGGGCTGCCCAGGGAGGTGGTTGAGGCACCATCCCTGGAGGCGTTCAAAAGACAGGTTGATGTAGTGCTGGGAGGTATGGTTTAGTGATGGTGATGCTTCTTGTTTGATGTGCGGGTGTCTATTTTTGTCAGTTAGGTTGACAGTTGGACAAGATGATCTTTGAGGTCCCTTCCAACCTAGAAGATTCTGTGATTCTGTCTTCCCTAAGCTTTACAAACGTCCTGTGAGTACTGTCCAGCTATCATTGCCGAGCATAGCTCTTCCTCATCTTTCTGCCCTGGTCTGGTCCCTGCAGGTGTGAGTTATTCTCACCCCACAGAGCCAGCCAGTCCGTGCCACAGACTGAAATCCAGCGTTTCGGACAGTGAGCACAGCTTGCAATTGCCCAGCAGGAGACCTGTCCCTGTTTCAGGCAGAAGCTTCGGCAGAGGCTGCATGTACTTGCAGCTTCCACTGAGTGGCACCTCGTGATAGCGCGCCAAGTCTCCCATGGCTGCAGCTTCTTCTGGGGACTCAGTGATATCTGCAAATGGCCCAGCTGGCATCTGCAGAGCCCAGTGGAAATAGCAGCTCAGACATCTGTGGCTGAAGCCAAACGCAAGGGAGAAATGGGACCTGACAGTTTGGGTACAGTTTCTGGGCAGCTGCCAGATCCACACCAGCATTTCAGCTCGTCAAGAAACGACTAATTTGCGATGCAAAAAGATCCTCTGAGCATCTTAAGCTGTGTTCCTTTTGCACTGAACAGTCACTGGTTAAAAATGTACAAACTGCCTGGGGAGTAAGGCCTGCACCCCATCACTCTCTGCACCCCTAAGTGCCCTAAGAATGAAGCTTTGTTGCTCAGCAAGGCCTTAAAGCTCCCTGCAAAGCTTTACTCGGGGCAGGAGAGCAGCCTAACACCTGGGAAACACGGGTTTAAATGCCATCCACAAGGGAAGCAGCTGAGTCTCCTGCCTGCTAGAGGACAGCACCATCAATGTGCTGCATTTTGGGAGGCCTTTGCATCCATGGGCATACACTGTTATAGTCTACACAGTCTAAAAGGCTGAGCCCCTTTCAAAATGAGGTGAAGGGCTGATTAGTTGTAGATCCTAAGAGAAAGTTCTTCAAGGCAATAGGTACTGCGCTGTGCTGGATGATGCAATTGGGGCAATTCAGGCCATGCACAGAAATATAACTCAAGGCACTTAGGAATTTTTTTTAAGTGAGCCCTCCCAAAGGCACCATGGAGTGCTCCGATCCATGAAAATCAAGATGAGCAGAGGCAACATTACTTTCCTCAAACAATACATGCTAATTACTTCAATTCTTGTCTTCAAACTGAAGCTCGGAGAGTTCAGCGCTGAACATCTGCTGAACCACCCACTGCCACTTCCACTTAGCAGCCTTCCTAAAAATGAGGTGACGTCCACATGGGGAAGGTACCCATTTAAGCTACTGTACAGTATTGCCCTTGGCACATCTTAGAGAACGCCAAGGGCTTTTATTGGCGTCTGAGGAGTCTTGACACACACCCCATAGCACTTTTAATGCAAAGCTGTTAGAGCCCAAGGGGAATCTTTCCAGTCTTTGCTTGAGTTGGCTCCTATGAGGCCTAGGCAATATAGCACAGATGATGCTTATCAGAATTTCAGAATAAGGCCATTAGATACAAACCAGCACATCTGCCCAGTCAAAGCTTGCATGCTCTGCTAGGGCAACCAAAAAACAGACGTAGAAAGAGAAGCATGGCAACGTGATGAAATTAATACTTGGATACATCTGGAATAGGCCATTAACTGAATGCACAGGGACATCTTTTTCACCACCTTGCAGAAACTAAACTGCCTGGTGCCAGCAGAAATAAGGGAGCCTGAGTGCATCAGCGAGAGACGTACCTCTAGCTCTGCACTCCTGATCGGCTGATGCACATGGTGTATACACCAAAAATAACATTCCTGAAAGAGAGCTGACATGCAGCCTTCGCAACACACCTGAAAGCACAGTCTCACCTTGGTGGAGCTGGCATGCTAGGATCAATTGAAAGAGATTTATTGTATAGTTACTGTGTAAAAACAACAATTTCTGCTCTAGGGAATGTAACCAGCCTGTGGGGACTAACAGAACAGATGCGGTGGCACTGGGCTGGGAAGCTGCATGCAGCACACATCCAGCAGAGCCAGGAGTGGCCTGCGTCTTGCAGAGGAAAGGGTACAGCTGAGAAACTGTAGATGAGGCTGAATGAGCTCAGTAATGAGGCTACGTTCTGGGAAGCAGCATCCTGAGTCAAAGGGAGGAAGGAAAAAAAAAATTAAACTAAGTTAAGCAACTGTCTAAAATGCTCCCATTCTCCTATGCAATCCCTTTCTGTTCCACAGGACACTGCCACTCCGAGGGGTCCTCTCCAGGACTGCGGGCGTTTCACCCATCCAAAGCAGAAGCAGCATCTGCACCATCTGCCAGAGACTAGCCAGGAGTGAGGGAAAAGGAAAGCACTGAAAGGAGGGACTAACACCCACGGTCTTGCTTTCCTTATGATGCTAGTCAGAATGTGTCAGTCACCTCTGTGGTCCTGTGGTGGAAGGACAGAGTTGCCTCTATGCAGGGGTCTGCATGCAGAGAGATGCCAAGAACAGAGACGATGGTGTAGATAGCTCTGGGTCAAACGAGACAGCTGGCTTATAGCACCTCAGCACCCACAGCACTGCTTCAGCTTCACGGGCCAGGCCACCAGTGGAGAGGCACGGTGGCTGCAAATGTGACATCTTAACGAACCACATTCAGAGCTGAATTCTGAGTGGCATCGCTGATTAGTTATGTACCAACACTAGAGCATGGCAATACCCTCTTTGAGCATGAAGTTCCTTGTAACCAGCACTTGGACGTACAGCCAGCACCTGCAGGATGATGGAGTTGGGACAGGTGGCCTCATAACAGATGACCATTTTGGAAATCCTAAGTATAATTAAGTCTGGTCTTGTTAGTGACATTTAAAATAATGACTCTCTCACCAAATGAATGAACAAGTGCAATTTGTTCATATTATCATGGCAGCATGAAGAGGAACTGCCTTCTCCTAGGAGGTGCTCTTTTGAGAGCAGTGGCTGACAGCGGCTGGTGCCTCATAGGGTCGTTCTTTCAAGTGTTACGGACATGCTGAGCTTGACCAGGCCAACCCATATGCATAGAGGGATGGACATCAAGAGCATCTGGTTTTTTCCTGAATAGCTAACCAAGAAAATCCTGTGTTTCAGTCTCAAGCCTTGTTTCCTAGCATAAGTGAGCAGCAAGTTACTGCGGATGGAGATACAACAAGCAGAGAGAGCACACGAACTCATAGGAAGAGTTTCTATCTGGCAGTGCTGGCAGGACTCCTAAGCAAAAGGTTCCAGTCTCAAAAGCCTATCAACACGCTTAGACAGTTCATTTACGCTCCTGACACTTTCCATTTATCAACAGGCAGCTGGTGAAAAGGAGAGGTTTTTCCTTTCTCCATTCGGAGGCATCTATTCTCAGGCATTTGCACACACAAAGGATCAAAGGTTCCATGATGGTGTGACTAGAGATGAATTCCCCAGATAGCGTGAACTAGCTTAGCTCCAAAGTATTATGCTTATTTGTAACAGATAAGGACACAGGGCTTTTGGTTTGGAAAGACAGATGCGAAAAGCAGCTAAAATAAAGTAGAGGGTACAAAACGTGCACATTTAGAACAGCCCCAAAGAGCGTGAGATGGGTGGGGTTTTTTCAAATTCACTCTTCACAATTAATCTTTTTTGCTAGATGGATCACTTTAAAGAAAAACCCTGAAATAACTGCAGAGGCACATGTAGCAACATCAGACCATTTTCCAAAAAAATGGAAATGATGTGCTAAAACTTGCCGTGGTGTGTGTGTAAGAGAGATTTCTGTTTCAAATTACTTGCCACATCATACTATTCCCCAGCACACGTAGATAGACAAGGAAAAGAGAGGTGAAAGGTCCATATAAGAGATACTCCACTAATCGTTTTTGTTGGGCTATAAGACTCATTCAGGATAGCAAGGCTAGGAAGGTTAATGATAGAAAAAGGCATTTATATTTTTATAGCAGCCTTTATTCCAAGGACTTTCCAAATACTTCATAAATTTTACCTAATGCAGAAACTACACCTAGGAATCTCATTTTGCCACAGCAGAGAAGCCACATAATGCAATATAGCAGTTTATTAACTGCATGCAGTCAAAATTGTGCATACTTACAGGCAAAAGCAAGAGAAAAAGTGATACCCATCTGAAACTATGAGGATAATTTACGGGTGCAGGACGTCTTTATTAATAAGATTCTTCCAAACGTATGTGGCAGTTAAAAACCAGAAAACAAACACAGCCTGTTCCCCATAGAGCTAACGACATTCAAAGGCTGTTGCAATGAAGCAAGACTTTCCGTCAGCTTCAGCAGGGACTGGCTCAGGCATCAGGAATTAAAGCTTTCCTAATGTTCTTTCATGCCCTGTAGTTGTTTTTTTTTGTTTGGTTGGTTTCTCCCTTCCCTCCTTTCTGTCTGTTGAGAGCCTTGTGTCCTCTGCCATTAACAGAATTGCACATAGGCTTTTATGCAACAAAACACCTATCTCCTCCTCTGCTGCAGAGGCAACTGAAAAGCAATTGTTGACTAAGGAAAACATGGGTATTATTTGTCTACTTAGGATCTGCTGAAGACTCATTTATAAAAGCTTCTGCTGCTTTTGACTGTGACTCAAATGCCACCTGAAGCTCCCTTCTCTGGTGTTTAATCCTTTCTCCCTGATAGCTTTCAGGCTAAGGAGAGCTTCCTAGTTTTTAATAACATCATGATGAGAACTCACATGTGCCTGGGGATGGACCTGGAAAGCTTTAGGCTTGAATTACTCACTGATGATCAAAAAATTGCCCTCATTTCGTCCTTGATACAGCAAACCTGCCTTTTTTGGAGCATTTGCTGAAAAGTCAAGCTCCTCTAAGGAAAGCAGAATTCTGATGTAAGTTTGTTACACTCTGTCAGCTTTCCCTTGGCTGAAAAAGGATGGGTGAATAGCCAGAGAGAAAGGAATATGCACTGGCTGCCATCTCCTGTCACTTCAGCACAGCTCCACACCCTCTACCACCAAAGTAAGGTTCTTCTGTTCTACCAAAGCTCCAACCACATTGACAAAGGACAACCAAGACAGCCACTCCGTCAGGGAAGTACACATCAGTCACAGCTCTAAAGCCAATCACAGGCATATTATGCTGTTCTTCAGTTATGAGGGATGTGTGTTTCCTGCTATCACACTGATACACAATGACAAAGCCTCTCTCTGCTACTATCAATAGAGCAGATCTTTACCAATAATACAAAGAAAAGGGGAAAGAAGCCCTAGCACCCAGCCTGGATGTGATCCAAATGCAAGCAAGCCTGATTGCACCAAGATCATCCTCTGCCTCCCAAGGAGATTCAGATTATGTGGCTTCACCAAGCATTTCCATCCCATCTGGCGTGCAGGTTTGACAGTATCACTGGGGTGTCAGCATCAGTAGTGGGTATGCTAGATGTCTGTTTCAGTCCTCTGTAACGATCTAATTGCAGGATTCACTGTGCAGACTGCATCTCTTAATCTTCAAGGTATTTCCTATTGGAGCATACCCTTTTAGGCTGATTTGAGAGTCCTACTGACTTTGGAAGACTGGGTTAAGCATTGCAGTGCTGCAGCTCTAAGACTCCAGCTGCAAAGCATTTGGATCGTGACAGGCTCCATAATCACTGCCCTATAGGAGCCAGTCTTGTCTAGGATGCTAAAGAATTTTCCAAGGCTGACCTAAATCACCTCAGATGCTTAGGAGACTCTCTTGGCCTCCTCTGTCAACAAAGAATGGGCCAAGCTCACTTAGTTCACCCCCAGGGTCTATTTTTCAAGGCCCCTTAAGCCCAAGAACAAGACCTCCAGTTCCCCAAAGTATTTTTCTCTTTCTGGAAACTTCTGCAAATTCTACAACTTCAAGATGAGCTTCTAAAACCACAAGGACATAAATTCTGATTTAGGCCTCCCTCTTCTCCTGCTGAAATGTGTTATCTCCCTGTTTATGTAAATAATTAAAGTAGGACAGTTCCCACAGGAGAGGCTGAGACTCTACTCCAGAACATCTCGTGGCTGATAATCAGGAGAATTTTTGCTGAAATATAGGAGAAACGGTAAATAAATCTTTAATCCAACTTGCTCTCCCATATCTGAGCAAGCTTTTCTCTATCCAGGGAACTCTGTTACTAGCAGATGAATGTGTCTCACCAGCTAAAAGTTCTGTTCGAATCCACAAAATGTCCTAGCAAAAGTTTTACTAAAACTTTTACTAAAACTGCCAGATCCCTCTAAAAGGGCCTGCTTTTGATGACTTGCTTTACTCCAAAAATCCTGGTTCAGATTGAATAATTAGTTCAAATGTTAGCCATTTACTCAGATAGCTCCTCTGAGCACTGTCCTCTGGATCCAATCCTTTGGATCAAGAAATGCTGAGGAATAAAGAAACCGATCCTTTAATATTTAAAGGAAGAGAGGGGTGAAAAGGATCAGTGGGCACAAAAGGAAGCTGTATAATGAGACACCAATCTGTTTTCCTCAGGGGTTTTTAATCCCTCCAATCCAAATGACCTTAAAGAACCTTCCGAAGAATGATCACATGTGGATGTGAACCGTGCGCACTAACTTCAGAGCTGGTTCTAGTCTTTTTTAATAGCTTTCTCTGGGCATAAAAGAAAGTCATGATAATTTCAGAAGCAAACAGGGATGTTTTACTGTGCTTCACCAGTCCTGCAGCCAAACTGTGCTCTCAGTGGCTCTAGGGGAATTCATACCAGATCACTCAGATGTTTCTGAGCCAGGTTTGTCCCAGGGGCTGCTGCAGATTCTCTGATCATGCTCTTAGAGATCCAGACAGGTCCTAGTAACAGCCTTCTCAGCCTTCTCCTGCCTAGCTTCTCCTTAAAATAAACAAAAATAGTAGGGTAGTTTTAAAGCAGCTGCAAGACAGATAAATAACTCCAGGCTGGGAAACTGCTACAAAATACAGAAGGTCTTGACGAAAGTCATGATAATTTCGGAAGCAAATAGGGATGTTTTACTGTGCTTCACCAGTCCTGCAGCCAAACTGTGCTCTCAGTGGCTCTAGGGGAATTCATACCAGATCACTCAGATGTTTCTGAGCCAGGTTTGTCCCAGGGGCTGCTGCAGATTCTCTGATCATGCTCTTAGAGATCCAGACAGGTCCTAGTAACAGCCTTCTCAGCCTTCTCCTGCCTAGCTTCTCCTTAAAATAAACAAAAATAGTAGGGTAGTTTTAAAGCAGCTGCAAGACAGATAAATAACTCCAGGCTGGGAAACTGCTACAAAATACAGAAGGTCTTGACCTTTTCCAGTACTTAAGATAAATTATGCATACAAATCACAAAAAAATCATTCCCATTTCAAGAAGAGGGAGAAGAGACATGATAAAAAATAAAGCCTTCTGTCAGTGCTGTCCTCAGCTAAAGTTCCAACATCAACAATTTTTAAGGTGAACCTAATCAGTGCCTCTCAATTTATTTCCTAATTATGATGAGCATTAACTTGATATCTTATCAAAAGGGCCCATAAGACCCACTGACTTTATTGCTATTCCACCACTGGTAAGGCTATTGGGAAATAAAAGGGGCTACCTACCCTGGCACTCAGAAGCCAAACTTCTTTGATAATTACGTGTCATGTATCCTCTAACAAGGTGCTGCAGAGTTTCCTAAAATAGGAATCATTCCAGTTCCTTGGCAGAAACCACACTGATGAAGGGAGGACTGGCTTCCTTGAGTCATTCCGCTTATCTTCCAGTTCTTGTGCTGATTCAAAGGTGTTTTTCTCCCTTCCCGTGGTAGCTTGCCCTTTTCTGGGACGTGCTGTAGAAACTGTCATCGCTTTTGTAAGAACACTGCTCCGTAGTTTGTCTTAGATGGGAAACTTCAGAAGCATGGAAAATTGCTGGTGGGAAGTCAGGTGAGTCATCTTCTGTTTGCGAAGGGGCTAAGCGGCAAAAGCTTTGTCAGAGTCTTTAAGCTGCGGTGACGTGGTGTGATCCTTACATTCAATACTGAGTAATATCGCTAGACTGGAGAAGAACCTGGAAGCAGAAAACCTTCATCCTCCCTCCGATCCTCTAGTTACTGCTATCTTCTCTAAAGAAGCTGTCCTCAGGCACTGTACGCTCACTATATGCCTATCCATCAGCAGGGCTTATATTCTTATATGCCCATATTTGAACCCCTGGCAGTCAACCTCTCACCTTTATACACATTTGGGGGTGCAAGTTGTGCCATGTATGCTTTTGCCTTGCCCAGTATCTGCCGTCCGCAAGTCCCAGTTGTATTATAGACTTTGCAGGACAATCACGAGCCACGCTCTTGCATGGAAAAGAGCCCTCTGACAGCAGTTTCACAATTCCCTTCCCTTATCTACGCCCAAAGAACAGTCTTGGTAACAAAGTGTGTAACTGCATGTCTGTCTTGGCACCTCATGCCATACTTGCCCGTGGCCCACTGCTGCGGTGACACGTGCTCCTGCAAAGCCCTGTGAGTCCTTGCAGGGGAATTTACAGCCCAGGAATTACTATGAGTTTGGCTTTTTCCCGAAAGCACAAACGTATTCTTCTTCCTTTATGTCTGCTTTACAGCAATTTGTAACTTCTGTCCTTTTGCGATCTCACAGCTCATTGCTCTGAAAAATCAGGAAATTCAGCAAATCACAGTATGGAAAGAACTAATTATTTTAGCCTTTCTTTTTGTTTTAAAAGGGTTTTTCTAATGTTCAAAAGCCAATGTTTTTTCCATCTGGCAGAATTTAAATAGCCTCTTTCATCAGCCAGGACAACTCAAAAAGAACATAAATATTTTGCAGTTCCTTGAAGGGCCATTTGAACACATTGCAGTAGGTATAGACAGAGGATTTTTAGGAACTTGGTGAATTAACAACAGATAATCAAACAGAAGAACTTCCCACAGTATTGATGTGGTCCTAACTGAATTCCCCACCCGTGTATAACCTTATCAGAATGCCAAAAACCCTGCTCTGTGCCAGCAGCATCACCTGCCTGGCATTCCGGCACACAGAAAGGCGCAGAAGCTCAGAAGAGGAAGGGAAGTTTGGGCGGTGCTGCTGATGGCCTGAATGATTTTTCTTTGCAGAAATTGCAGGCATAAGCCCCCCCAAAAGGATTGTCCATCCCCCTAGACAGTTTCTTCAGAGAGCATGGTACTGATAGTACTAGATTTTGGGGACAGTCAACATCAGCAACATGAAAGGAGCAAGCTTCTTATAGGGAAATTGCTAATCCTGGTTTGATGTACCTCTTTCATTTTAACCCACAAACAATTTGCTTATATATATATTGGCTTATATATATAGGTACCATGGGACCATGTTGCAGTAGTTGGAGTGGCTGAGGCAACCCTAACTAGATTTTCATTGCTTAGATCATGCTCCATTCACCTTCCCATAAAGATATAGATTGTGAGGGTGGAGGGTGACCACAAAGAGGTATTAAGTGGTGTGTGTACCTGCTCCCTTAAATTGAAGCTGAGCACACGCACAGGGAGTGCATCTGATTTCTCTCTAGTGACTGTCCACTAGGAAATTCTGCCCTGCTTTACATCAGAACTTCCCTCAAAACTGTAATGAAGATGGCGTGCAGCACTTTCTTTCTAGGCAGAGACTTGTGCTTTCTGGTAGTTCTTCACTTCTTAAATAACCCAAAGTTCCCCGATGAAGAAGAATTTCTCAGGGAATCCACAGGAAGAGGCTCCTGATCGTGCAAGCCCATTCACTGCATCGCTCGCTGAGAAAACTGACATGAAATGACACTGGAGAAGATGAAGTCCGAACTGCAGCTGAAACGGGGGCATTCTGTTTCCTTTCCACGGGAGCTGCTTTGTGAGTAGACCCAGCCGTGCCTCTTTGATCCAGTAGCTGCTCGTTAGAAGCCCATAGGGAACCAGGAAAGCAGGGAGAGATCTAAGTCTCGAGCAAGTATGAATATGCTTGGCAGCCTGCAGCAGGGAGTAAGGAAAACTCAGAGCTGAGCGCCAGTGAGAGAGTAACAAAGCCCCTCACAGCTGATGAGTGAGTGTGGGCAGGAAGATGAGACAACTCAGAAGAGCGGTTTGGCATTGTGGGGAGAGGCTCAATGCCACAGCAGTGCACAATTAGGCTGCAACACACTGCAAAGTGAGTCTTTTCAGAGGTAGATAGCAGGTCAAAGGCATGCCCAGGGGTTGACTAGAGCTTATCTGCCTGTGCTGGACTTGCTGCAGCCCAAGGATTTTTCAAGATACGTGGCCAAATGGCAGAGTCACGAGCATCGGTCTGGACGTGCCCCTAGCCATTAGCAGTCAGTCTGCATCACCTACTTGGACCACAAATTTTATAACTGTTAAAGATAACAGTTATCAGTTATCACGGTCAGATCTGAGTCTTAAAGATAACAGTTATCAGTTATCAGTTATCACGGTCAGATCTGAGGCATTCAACAGGAATTTTTGACAGAGAAATCCTTCATAAACAGATGTAGATGGACTATTTCTGGAGGGATGTTCTATTTGCTGAGAAAACACTGGTAAAGGAGAAGAAAACAAAAACTGGGAAAGTAAAGCCCAACTCCTGTGGCTTCAGCAGTCCTTCTGAGGATGGGGAACCTGGCTTACAGGTCCCAGCAATGGGACACGTGGACACTGCCTCCCAGTGTGACGCTGAGAAAGCTGACCTGTGAGGGAGAGCCAACCTTGTACCCCCTTCCCACTCCCTCTGCAGAATCTGACCTCAGCCAGCAGGACACCTGGCTGCATCTGCCCTTGGCCCATGGGACCAGATGGTATCCTTCCAACCCAGCCAGCAATGGGACACATGGACACTGCCTCCCAGTGTGACCCTGAGAAAGCTGACCTGTGAGGAAGAGCCAACCTTGTACCCCCTTCCCACTCCCTCTGCAGAATCTGACCTCAGCCAGCAGGACACCTGGCTGCATCTGCCCTTGGCCCATGGGACCAGATGGTATCCTTCCAACCCATGGCCCAGCCACCAGGGCAACATCTGTATGGATACTAATTAGCAAGCCCAGAGCCAGATGAGGAAATTAAGGCAGCCAAACACAGCTACCTAGCACACGGCCGTACTGCCAAATCTCCAGGTCTTCCCAGGCAGATTTGTGTAAACACACATTAACTCATACATCACCACGTGGCTACAAAGCTCTAGCTCTGGTTTTGCGTGCTGGTACAGAACAACACAAGCCATAAACCAGCTAATTCACCTTGGCGGATAAGAAAGCTTTCATCAAAAGATTTCAGAGCCTTTTTTGAAGGAAAGAAATAACCCAGCGTACAAGGAGGGATACTTAGGCACAAAGCAGGGATGTAACTCACTTGGCATTACCTAGGAGGCTCAGAACAACCATCTCCTGAACTCACCACGACTGCTTATGCCCATGAACAGAAAGACCTAAAGGGATGTAGGAAGCAGAGCTGGTCATTGCCTCTTTCATGCTAAAAATGAGCCTCTAACCCGACCCCTCTCTGTGGTGAAAGGGCATTGCAGTACTGATAGCATCACCTTTAGCTGGGCTAGAGCAACAGAGAAACCAAGAATTTATACTCACTTAAAATCCTTGGCTGCTTTTTGTGTGGCTGGAGGTAAAGCCCAGTTCCAGTGAGCAATTTTATTCTGTTGAACAAAATTTCTACGTCTTTTAATTCTTTGAATACTTTTTCTGGTTTCCTGTCTTTAACTGCCACGTAACGTGGGTATGCATAAACCGATGCTAGTTATTATCATTATTGCTGCTTCACAGATGAAGAGTCTGAAGGAAAGGGCAATACAAACACTAAACAGACTCATCTCAGAATTGGTTTTAGGGCACAAATATCGGTTGTTTTCTGGCCTCTATGGCGACATATCTACACTGTCCTGAGAGCCACTCACCACGTAGTCAGCATGTTCTGCACACTCTAAGGCTGCAACTTCTAGCTCTACACAGTAGGGCCTGGAGCTTCCTAATGTGGTGATTTTTGTTTTGTTTTGTTTTAGTGTGAACAACAGCAAGGAATAAAACCAAAACACAACGGCTGTAAAGTTAAGCAAGCATTCGGATGTTGGGAAATGGGAATAGAAACTTTCATTGCTTTCCTTTCAAGCAGGTTCTGTCTCAGCAGATTTCAAGCAGTCTTTCCTCCAAGAGGTCAAAAGTATCCCAAGAAAAGTTGTGCTACTTCTCATCTATCTCCAAAACACAGTGATTGCCATAAGGCGGCCACATGTATTTCTGATGTCACTGACTGAGACACATTGAATGTGTGACATGGACTTTTGCTTAATTTTTTACGAATTCTTTAAGAATTTCAGCTCCCATTTTTCTGTATCTTGATGCTAGAGACCATTCAGAGCCTTCTGCTCCTGGATTTGAAGTGCACCTCCTCTGGTTTAATACTTTAGCGAGGGGCAATAAACACAGGCATATGTGAATAGCAACAGCAAGAAGAAATGCTGCTTGCCTCTGAAGGGTTTATTTAAACTGGCCTAAATCCCAAGTAAATTCTGCTCCTAGGAGCAGAAGTGTCAGAACTAGCCATTTAGGCTTTTGTTTTATTATCTAGACAGGTTACAGTGCAGCGAATGAGCATACAGAATCCACCAAGAAAGCTCTTGCAGGAAAACTAAATCCTAAATTCCACTCCTGTAATGTTCACTGAAGGTGTATTGAAAGCAAAATTTAAAATATGATGGTAGATTTTTATTGAGATCTATTGTATTTGACTTGTGTTTGGAAGGTTGGGCAAGGAAGAGGCAGTGAGGGTTTCACAGATATCTAGCAGCAGAATCAAGGAAAAATGGCTTTGAGTTTCTGGCTTGGACATGAGACAGAAATTTTACATATCAAAGTATGTAACAAGTAATGACTTCATTTCACTGCTGCAAGTAAAGGGTTTGGGTTTTTTAGTTTTTGCTGATAATTGCACAGCTTCCTCCTGGGTTTCCTTCATAATTTCTAAAGTTCACATTTTCTGCTATAGTAATTTGATTATTTGACTCCAAAACAGTAGTGTGAATAACATTGATTTGATCACTGTACTGCTCGAAACTTCATTCTCTGTTTGTACCAATACAATTCCTTCCTGTTTATTTTTATTTGGTAACATTTTCAGAAAGGACTCAGTCATTTTCTCTTTCTATAATTGCAAGGATGAAACCAGTAGAGAACTGGTTGTCCTAAGAGCCTAAGCAGGTCCCTCATAAATTGCTGGTTCATAGATTCACTATATATTTTCTTACAAAATCAAACAGTAATATTTCTACAGAATCTCACCTCACTCAAGGCCTGTTTGTGGAATGGACGGACACTTGTGGCAAAACAGGTAATTGGCAAAGGACTTTTGCCACATATGATGAAGAAAGGCTAGAGATGTGTAATGAAAGAGGATGGAGACTCCAGAAAGAGAAATGGAAGTTTTGCTGTTCAAGCAGTTGAACTCTATTGTGAAGGATGAGATTCTCTCCTCATGTTTGCCATAAAACACCTATGGAAAACACAGAAACTGTTTTTATGGAAGGTCACTTCCACTTTGTGCCTTTCATGCCTTTTTCTGGCACTGTGTCAAGTTCCTGAATTCAGATTTATACAAGTGCTGAATCCTCACACCTTAATTGAAACATGTCATCTAGGGGTGAGGGGGAAGGCAGCTTCCTCCAAATAATCAAATCTTTGGGAAGTGAAAATATCCCAAATTAGCAGATACTCAAGATAAATTTGTGCTTCTCTGTGCTTCAGTTCTCTCTGAGGAGAAATAACAGTTCTGTTATAATTCACAGTATTTTTGTGAACATGAAAATGAGTAAGCACCAAAGAAATATGCCTGTGAGAAAATCAATACTCTTTTCTAATGGGTTTTGGATGGTGTACATTAAATAAGGAAAAGGGACATCCACTTCCTGAATACTGCAAATTTTAGTTTGCTTAACACTGCTAAGCCATTTTTATTCCTTTGCAGATCATATAGGGTTATTTGTGCTTGTTATTAAAATGATACGTATTTGCATGCTAGCCAAGTCTGTCCTTCCAATTACTGCTACAGGAAGCCTATTCAATGAATCAAAATGCAGGCACTCCCAAATTTCCCACACAGTGCAGACCAAATGTGTGATAAACCTGCTGCATCTCCACCTCCTGATCCCACCCCTTTCAACAGCAAAGGGCTTCTAAAAATATTGCGGGCAGAGACAGGAGATTTGGCTGTGAGCTCTGGCCTGGCAGGCTGTGCTGACCCCGGATCCCTTTCTGTGAGCATTACAGCAGATCTGAAACAGCAAAGAATACAGATAAGAGAGAGCTGTGCCCACCTCAGCCAGAGCAGCAGAGAAGTGATTACAGTTCTTGTGCATCAGGTGGTACGCGTTTCCTTTGTACTCCTTGCCCAGCTCTTCCATAATCTTATCCACGTCCTCTTCTGTGAAGTCTGTGGTGCCCAAGGCAATGGATTCTCTAGTTAAAAACAGAGCACACAACAGGGAACATGGAGAGACCCGGTGAAGAGAGTCATATATACCCAGGGAAAAGGAAATGGTCAGACACTGGCAAGAAGGACAGGCTTAAAACATGGACACGCATACCTGGGGCTATCAGAGACTCTCAGTAACAAAATGGCACAATAATATCCCCAGCTTATCCACAAAGCAGGTTACAGCACGGACAACAGCCCCGAGAGCATCCTGCTCATCACCAGGGGAGCCTCAGCTCTGGGGGTCCGCTCCCATCTGCCTATCATCCCACAATAGATATTCCCAGTAGGGCAGAGGAGATGGTTTTTCATGATTGAGAGGGTTTTCATGGGGCGGGCCAGGAGGGAGCAAACTGAAAATTTTCTGCAGAAACCTATTGCTTCTCCTAATAGTCACTCACTAGCACTCGTTGTTCTAGAAGTCTCCAGTGACCCTCAGCACAAACTGGCAGTGTGGGAAGGTCAAGCCCCATCTGGCATGGGCAGCCCCTCAGCCTGAGCACCTTGAACAACACATTAATGCAGCATCCTCTCAGACTCCTCCAGCAGCTGGCCTGTCCCTTGTGACAATAGCAGCAATAAACACAGGAGATGATTTCTGGTACTCTGCGCAGTATCCACAAATAGGTGATACTCATAAAAAGACTCAGGTTTGGTTTTTTTGGCTCCGTGTCACACACAGCTACTCCCGTCCTTGCTGACATGTGAAACTGGGAGCACAGAAAACAAAGAAAATGGGAAAAGAGAACCGCGTCCGTTTGTAGGTCTGCTTTTAAACCCTGCCAAACACAGCTCAGCGCTGTTCCCCGTGTGGTGTACACACTCTTTTATCCACCTCCACAATCCCTGCAGGGCTGCCTTTGAACCAGGAGCACCTAAAGGATACAGCAAGGGTGCTTCTAAGGAGAGGGAAAGAGGAACCCGGAGGAGAGGACTTCCCTGCTCCCTCTACACCAATGGCTACCGGGGCAGAGGGGTAGATGTAGAAAAGGGCCCTTACTTGAATTTGAAGGTCTCGCCAAGTTCTACCGCACTGCCAGGTGTGATCTCGAAGATCCCACTGAAAGGGTAGGGATGCCCTCCATAGGCAAACTCTGACAAGGAAAGAAACAGACTGTGAGTAATTGAATGAACACAATGTCAGGAAAAAGTCTACGGCAGCTGTCTGCACCGTTCAGCATCAGCACCAGGGGCTGGGCTACTGCCAAAATCTGTTTCAGCCAGATTCTGAAAGCCATTTTGTCTCTCTGGTTACCTATCAGCCTGAGGATGCCCTCGCAACCTCCCTCCGTGCTAACACTACTGCCTTCCCACAGCGCCAGGAAAACTCCAAGCCTGTCTCTTTGCCTGTCCAGGTGGCTTCTTCTCAGTGGAAAGTTCTGAGGTGGAGGCACTGAGATAACCTATAAGATGCTGTCAGAGGTGGTGCTGAGCTGGAAGAAGCTAGAGCTGGAAGAAGGGAGAAATCAAATCTTCTTCCAGAGGGATTTACAGGCAGTAAGTGGGAATTCTTTGCAGAAAGCCAAGCAGATGGCACTCCACTGCCTCAGCACACAGGTCAAGCCAGGAGGTCCCTCCGTGTCATACAGGCCATCTTGCACGGTCTGTGAAATGCAGCCTGGGGACCTCACGGTGTCATACAGGCCATCTCGCGTAGCCTGTGAAAGCTTCTGTGCTCCAGATGGAACATGGCACCCCAGGGGGTTTGTCTACTGCATGGCACTGGCTAAAAATACCATGAGTGAGGTATCCCAAGCCATTGCCATTTAATGGTGAAGAGGGGAGCGAAAAGCCTGTGGTGCTACTCTGTCCTTCACTGTCCTACAGCTGTTTTCCCAGAGGTCATGACTGCCCCTTTTCTAATGGGTTCTCTAATCAGCTTCATCCCCATCCAGACCATTTCAAAAGTCTTACAAGACTTTTTTTTTTTTTTTTCCTTGTAACTCTGCTGTTTCACAGGAACAGTTGCCAAGACCTGGAAATCCACAATCCAAGATTTCTAGACCATAGACATTCATAAATAATTACTGCAAAACAGATCTACCCTGACAGGGAATTAGCACAAATGCACATAGGTAGGTCTCAAGACAACCACTGATCCACCTGTCTTCCCCCTCCCCCTTTTCTCCCCTTCTTTCTCCCCCTCCTTCACTGCAGAATGGCTTTCCAACATTGCCTGGTCCCTCCTGTTTGCTGTCCTGCTGCACAGCTGTACAAGCTATAGAAACTGCAGTTACATACTGAAAGCACGAAGGACTACATGATTCGTGACAGAACTGCACAAGTTCCCTCTAGACTCCATAATGGACTCTAAAAGAGAACTGGCTGAGTTTTTCACTCCTGAAAACATCCCGTACCAAAAGTTAGAAGTTTTGGGTTCTTCTCCATATCAGACCAGCTATACAGTTGTCCCCATATTCTGCAGGTAGTGAAAAGGAAATACTTCGTACCTCTGCCGTAGATCTCGATGCCAGAGTGGAAGACACCAATCCCCAAGGTGGAGGTGTATTCATTTATCCAGTACTACAGTAAGACAAAAGCCACATTTGGAAGCATTAGTGGACAAGAAACACATGACCTTGGCCTAGGATATATCCCCCATCTCCCATCCTCAGGGCAACATCTCCTAAGGACAAGAGTGATTTTGAAATTATCCTGAGACAAACAAACTGAGACTCCTTACAGACCAACAGGAACAGGCACTGTGTTTATACAGATGGCTGGGATTAAGGCTCCAAAAGATGCTCATCTAATCCTTTACATGTAAGGAATTTCCTTGTATTAAGATATAACTGGACCTGAACCTGCATAAACCCAGTTTTACCCATCTACTTGTCTTATCTGATCTTCATAAACTTGAGTTAAAGAATCTCCAGATATTTTCCGCATACTGTTTTACATCACCTCCTAACATCTACTTTTCACTAAGTTGTTTTTAAGCAATGAGATCTTAGAGACAGAGATCCATTCCTCCTGTGGGTCAGAGGAGCACCACTGAGTAATTGTCTGTATGACATTGGTAACTGCTTTACAGAAAAAAAAAAGAAGCTCTGAGCATACTGGTCAACACTTTGCTCAGAGGCACCATGTGCTATCAAGCAGTGTTTTCAGAAGGGACGAGGGCTTGCTGCTCCAAAATTAGGTCCAAGGTGACCGCAACTTCACCCAAGTCAAATTTTCAAGAGGAGCTGTTAAGTGACTTCATTTCTCTGGAGTCCAGCACTTCCTTGGTATGCTTGGAGCAGAGGAATACTGCAGTCCTGTGCACGGAAGCGACACTCCGCCAGCAAGCACGGCTCACTGTTTCCACCATACCATGAAGGACAGTGCAGACACCCAAACAAGTCCCAGCTAAGCTAATTCTGGAGCGGGAAGCCGCACAGCCATGCCAGGGCAGTGCTGCATTGGAGGTAATTAGCCCTGCTCAGCACCAGTATTTATTAGGTTAGCTGCAGAGCTCTGCTGCTACAGAAATGATGTTTTCAGGCAATAAGTGGAAACTGCCCACGCCTGGAATATTTACAGTTCACTTACGGCTACTGTGCAGTGAAGATGCATCTCTAGTAACTCAGAGCAACCGAATTCTTATTTTAATCAAGCACAGCAAGAAAAGTGAGCGTTGTTCACTTGTCCCCATACAATGACATGACAGGTTCATTCAGCTAAAATTCTCTTCTGGGTCTGGTAGCTGCTTCTGGTGGAGCTACCAGAAAAGCTGCGCCTTCCCTGGTGTCTGATGTCCCTGAGCTGCCACGGTACGAGTGAGAGCCCCTCTTCTGTCAGGGAACCAGGGGACTGGCATTCTCCATCTACTCTCACACTGCTTGCCACTATGTATTTTTGATGACTGCAGTATCTCTGTAAATCATCTAGAAGTGCTTTCTGTGAGACCACTGCTACTGTTTTGATATGAGAAGTGTAGTCCCAAGCCTGGCTTAATGTATGGCCAGTCTTGATACCTTAAACCATGCCCCCCAAAATGCTTGCCTCTGGCAGTCCAGCAGTTCCCTTTCCCTCCAGACATCACGAATGATGTATTACTGCAGGAAGGCAGCAAATCACCTCACCCTAACTGGACCCCTGCCCACTGCTCTCTTCAGAATTTGTACAACCTCCACTTATCTCTTCACTTGAATTATGCAAACTCTTGTTTTTAGGATACGTCAGACCACTGGACTGGAGCTAGGCCAGGTAGCTGTCAATCTCTGCTAGCGCATTAGCGCAAGCCCTCTGTTGAACACCATGCCTGGTAGTTATGAACATGATGTGGCCTTTCCTTCTACTGCCCTGCTCCACAGATCTCTGTTTCCCTGTCCTCTGCAGCAGAAACATCCCTACTCTGACCAGGGGAGAAGATACAGAGGTGTAGGCTGCATAGAGAGCCCGTATAACACCAGCCACCTCTGCTGAGGAGACCAAAGCCTGCCTCCCCACCGACACAGATAGCCCTCAGTTCAGTCCTTTGATCTCCCATATCTCATGGGTTAACTCCTCAGACTCTCAGTCTTGGTAAGCTTCAGAGAAACACTAATTTCTACAGAGTCCCACTGTAACAACTCCCAGAGGACATGGTAAGTAGGTTGTCTTCTTCCCTCAGGCTGAGCTATTGTCTCACAGCAACAATACAAGCACAACATGCCCAGGTCACGCCAGCTGCTTTGCTTAGAGGAGTATCTAATAGGAAGAGAAGGGAGACATTTTAAATTAGAAATGCTCCTGCCAGTTATCAAAGTCAGGGCTATCTGCAGAGGCTGCTCTGCATCAGGCTTTGTACTTCAAACAAGAAAAGTTAAACTGAAAGCCGCTTTCAGCTATAGCTTTTTCTTCTTCCGTGTTAAAGTCTGTGATGGGTCCAAACAGCAAATAAGCAAACAAACAGGGAAAACTAAACCTCTCCTCGTTACTACATGAGAATAATGCCCAGAGACCTGTTCACCTCACCTCAGCACTGTCAGAACACAAGTCCTCCCCTGTCCCCCATCCACCTGCACCCCTCTTGCTCCCAGCACAGAGCCACAGCCCCCAAAACCCACCCTGCCCAACCGAAGGAGCCAAGAGCCAGGCTGCAGGACAGCCCTGGAAACACATATATAAAAAAAGAGAAAAAGAAAAGGATAAAAAAAGAGATGAGCAAAAGTATTTCTCTGGCTAGTACCTGGTGTTACGACCATCACATGAACGTGTCTGTATTTAAATGGTGTATTTTTCACTATGAATGCCTTTAACGAATGTTGTGGACTGAACTGCAACAACCTCAGCCCTACCTGAATTCGAACTGAACAAGCTGTACTGGTTTAGTATTTTCTTTCCTTTACAAATAACTTCAATAACACAGGGGTGTTATTGAAGTGGGATCTGATTTGCATCTTGGTTCACTGCAAATAAAAAATTTCAGTATTATCTATTAGCAAGACCAAAATGCAAAGCAATTCTGAATCATGGCTGCTCCTGTCCTCATCTCACCCCTTGTCTCCAGGGTGCTGCAGAATCTGCCTCCGGTGTGCGACTGAACACGCGGAGAACGCTTCACGGCACTTTGGCACAGCCCACGGCTTGTCTCGGGAGGGAGCTATGCTGAAGTGAACATGTCAGTCATTCGCTGAGCTGGAAGAGAGAGCCCAAGCCAGATTTCAAACCAGGTTTGTACACACGTGCACGAGCTGGCCTCGTTTTCCAAGGGGTTTGCAATTCTGAGCATAAGAACAGCAGCAACAGTCAGCAAATACTCATCTCTGGAGTAAATTGGCTATTGCTTAGATTAAAAACAAAAATCTGCAGTCTGTTCTGAGTCAGATGAAAGAGACGGGGAATGGAACACAGCAGTATCTTAAAGGCAGTTGTGATTCATGCCTGCACTGCATACTGCCTGCAAAATCGTGCCGTAAACCCTACACAGAGGGACTTGGAGCATTCTGTCTCATTTCCATCTTCAGCAGAGACAGGGAACAGCTCAGAAGTGAAGAGAGGAAGGGAGGAAAGCTAACCAGACTGCAGCTGCTTCACAAAAGCAGCAGATAGACCAGGACTCAAAATTCAAACCCAGAGAAGAACCTCCTCTTATTTACAGTCTGAAGCGCATCAGTTAAAAGCTTTTAACACGGGTCCCTGATGAAGTAGAATTTGAAATTTTACAGTTCTCGTTCAAGCCTTCCCTGATTTCCTGGTTGGTTTCATTCAGAGATCAAAGTGTCTGGTGAGATAGTTTAGATTCTGGAAGATACTATGAGTCAGTTGTGTTACTCACTTCATCTTTCATAGAGCGGTAGAAGTGAACATCTCACCAGGACTGTGAACCATGCCCTAACTTTCCAGAAAGGAGACTAAAAAGCTTCACTGTATTGATATTCTTCTGGTAGGTCTAGGATGTAGAAGCAGATGGAGTGATACTAGCAGATTATGTCATCCTGGGACTTTTCGGAGCACGAGTTCCTAGTAACTCCTACCAGAAATGTGGATTTCCAGACCGGAGAGGCCCATCCATGTAACCACTAACTTCTACCATCAATTCATACCATACTATATCACTGAAGTTTCTGTTACTAACTTTCTCTTTTCCTCCCTACTTCTGACTGTTACTTTCCATGGTGTGTCTCCAAAATCTTTCCTGTATCACTGTGCTGAGCAGCTTGACTAACCAGCTCCCTAGAGACCAGAGACAAGACCACCCCTGTGACTATCTCAGATAGCACTTTCTCTGAGCAGCCAACACACAACACAATATTCCATTTATCACCCCAGTACAGACTGGATATTCCACTCCACCAAATCTATCCACTACTAAACAGACACTAACCCATCCTTTCTTATGATCTGTATGAACATATAGACAAGAAATCCACTGAGAATCAAAAAAATCCATTTGCTAACCAAATCTGATTTCAGTAAATAGTTGCAAACTCTGAGTACTTGGTGTTGTAGATCCTTGCCATGCTCTTCTACTCTACACTTGGTATCATACACAATCATTGTCTGAGCCAGGACACCAGGCTAGAGAGAGTTTTGGTTTAAGCTAGTCTGGTTTCTCTGATGTCCATGTGTGACCACACACTACTTTTAATTAAAACACTTTTACTAAGGATGGGTGCAGATTATAAACCGGTAATTAAATTAAGCATATCTCCTCTCAAAGCACAATCTGCATATATACCAGTAGGATTATTTCCTTTTCCCCCGGTGAATCAATTGGCAAAGCTTTGCTTCTAGAAGGAAGGAAAGAAACAGCAAAGAGGGATGAGAGCTACAGAAGATATTCTGACATTACTAGTGAGCAAGGAGCATTTAAGGGACTGAAGTAAGTGACCAAATTGCCTCGCTCTGCGAGTTTTCAGATGGTAGGGCACTCCTGCCAACACAGGTCTGATAACAGACTCTCTACCCTACCACTTGGGCTTGATTTTAATCCTTTCCTCTTTGAGAGCCAAGGCACACACACTCTTTGGCTCAACAAATCCAAGTGGAGGGCACCCGGGGCTCCAGCTGCTAACTGGTGTGCTCCATGAAAGGAGTTAGACTGGCAAGGAGTATTCCTTCACACCTCTAGCTTTATTAGACACGCTGTGTAAAGTCTTTTCCTGGAGGCTTTGTCTTGGGATTAGCAGTGCCTGGCCCCTGGGCAGCCTCATGAAAACATGGAGAGGAGTGTGTGTGTACACTAATAAATGCACTGATCTATCGCATCTCAAACACCAGGAAAATCCTCTGCCACGTTAAAGCTCAACACAACAGCAGGGGAACGTCAGCATCATTTCCAGAGACGCGTTGATCCAGATGTGAAATATGAGAGCACAAAAGACGAAACCAGAAGGGAAAGCTAAAGAACATCACTTCAGGAAACCTGCAAGTGAAATCCCAGCCCTGTACGGTCAGCAACTTCAGAAAGTTTTGGGTTCCCCCAATACATTTTTCTCAACCAAGATCCAGAATCTTGGGCCCACAGAGGCGGAAGGAGAGATAAACCAAGATCCAGAATCTTGGTTTAGAAGATCTTGGGCCCACAGAGGCGGAAGGAGAGATCCCAAGGCAGACGACAGACTTTATTCCCCGAGTGATGCTTGCAGGGGTGAAGGAAGTGTTCCCTCAGCTCCAGACGTGCGGGTCAGGGGGCTTCCTGCAGATCTTTGCCAGGGCACGTCAGTCACATTGCAGCGGGGCTCACTTATTTCCCACAGCCCCAGGCACACACAGGCTTCTGCCAGGGTGTCTCAGCCTGCTCACCCCTTCTGGCCTGGAGCTCTGGTAATAAAAACTCACTATCATGTGGAATGACATCAAATTATACAGCATGGCTGCTATTAGCAAGTTTTCTTCAGCAATTGGATGAGACCCAAGCTCATTTCAGTGTGACCCATGTCTCTTACACTCAGTTCTCCAGAGGTCCAAGGCTTGTACGTTAACCAAGCCTAAAATGCTATTTTCCTAATATACTACGAACAGAGATTAAGCAGGAAAGGATTTAAATGCATGTGGGCAGAACAGCAACTGAAAAGAAGCTTAGCAGAGTACTGAGGAGGGATGACACAGGCCTGTCTTTGGTTCTTCATACCTGGCAAAAGCTATTTGGGTGGGTCCTCGCTCCAGGACATGCAGAACACAACTCTTCCCAGCTGGAGGACCACCTCCCGTGCCAGGTCCTCTTTGCTGCTGGCAAAAGCTATCAATCTGCAAGTCACAGACCGGGTGTGACAGCCCATCAGGTCACTCCAAATGCAATTAGCCAAAAGCACCTGCTTCAGACAGGTATGCTAACTTTCACTTAAAATGCCAGATCATGTTAAAGAAATAAAACACTGTAGAAAGTGGGTTCCTGTTTACAAACAGGCTCAACCTCCAGTTGCAAGAGGCAAAAACTTGCCAGTCTCAAGAAAAATGATTCCCAGACTGTGGGCAACAGGATGTTTGCCAACAACCCAACAAGCAGAACTGATCAAAACTTGAGGAATGGCAGGTTTTCTTCCAGGACAGCAGATGAGTACTGAGAAACCTGCAGCCTCAATGCAGCCAGAGCTTGATGTAGCTCTGATGAAGGAGGGATACAGGGTTATACAAGGACCCCACTCAGGGGCCCCACTTCAGATTTGGACTGGGACATTTCAAACTCAGACCAGGACTGGAGAACAGACATCTAAGGAGCACGGTCGGATTAAAGAAAGAATAAAAAGATAAGGCATCTCTTGGCGTGCAACTGCCTGCTCTGCATTTTAAATGAAAGGCACTTCTGCTGAGGACAGCCTTACATCCTTCCTGGTAATGCACTCTAATAGACCAGGAATTTCCTGGGCAACAACAGCCTGAAATTTACAACTTATACTGCTAAACGTATTCCCTCACGCAAACCTGCAAACGCTAAATGAAGAGACATAAGGCAAGATGCTCAGCTGCACCCTAGATGGAACGACAGGCCAAGCCTCTGCAGGACTGCAACAGCCAGCTCAGTCTCAGCAGCTCTTCTGTTTCAGCCAGGTTCTGTTCTGCAAAGGATCTTTTCCTCTCAAGTTGGGCTAAATACATTCTTCAGCTGTCTCTTCACAAGGAATTTCTTTGGAGGTTGCTGTGGCTTTTCAGACATTATAATGTGCTTCTGCACTGCCTGATACATGAGCCAACACTAAAATCTTCGCAATCATGAAGCATAAAGAGCTTATTTCAGTGGCTTCTAAAATGCTATACGTGGATTAAAAACTGCTGCTGCTGCTGAGGTAGAGTTGGAAATCTACTTATGCTTCAGTGTTGTGACGCAACACGATTTTACAGGAAGAATAGCAGGATAGAAGAAAATATTAATCATGCTGCAGAGAGGAAACAGCACGCATTTCAGCAGTTAAATTTTGAGTGTATTCTGAATATTTTATTTAAAAATCATAAACCAGGTTTAGCTGTGAAAATGGGATACCTTCATTGTTTCCACTACACAGCCTCATCCCACAAAAGGGCAGGCACAGTCGTAGCTCGATATACTGGTATTACTTGAAGTCCCTTTCTCCATCACGGTTCCACTTTCTGCCCTGCTGCACTGTCGGCAGGCATTGTCCTGAGCAGAGCTTCCTTCCTGCAGCCACGTCGGGGAGGAAGTTCACCCTGTGTATCTTTTGCTTCGAGCCATACACTTGAGTAACCTGCTATTCAGAAGGCAACGCTCTGCATTAAATAGTTGACTTTTGTTGGGTACAGTGAACACTCATCCAACCTAAGTTTCAAAGCTCAAGTGGGAACCTCCCTTACCAATGGAGAGAGAGGGCAATGAGCTGGCTAAATTAAGCAACTATTTTCTGTCCCTGTAGAATGAACATCCCTGGCCCCTCTCTTGGTGAGCTCACACAGAAGTCAGCACAAGTTAATCCACCAGCCCAAGGGTTTGTCACGCCAGCCATGACTCTAATGGCTCACCTTGGGTGTCTGTGTAGGCAGTTTGGTATCTGTAGTAGATGGATTGTGCCCTATGAGAAGCAATATGCCATTTTTCCAACCTCCACCTGCCTCCCTTAACCTCAGTCCTGACTGTGCTGAAGGAGTGGGACTGGGGGCATCAAACAGAAGTCTCTGATTTCACTGAGTGAACTCCCACATGCCAGTGCTGACAGCTGGTCCCAGACAATGGTCTCTTAAGCAGCCCTGCAGAAGGTCTATCCGTGCTATCGCACACCAGTTCACATGCTGTATCTCCTTGGTTTTGAGAACTTTCATGTACAATCTTAATCTTAAGTATATGGAACCAGAAAAAAGGACTGTCCATTTGTAGGATTACACTGAAGTGTATTTACTCAGAGAATGTTCCTAAGAAACTTGGATCTGTTATAAACTTAGCAAAGTGCCAATGCCTTTGCCTTAGATGCATTTACAATGACAAATTAAGAGGTATTCAAAAAGAACAGCAGCAAAATGAGGGAAATGGCGAGACTGACTTATGAGAGAATTAATTCAGAAGAGTTAATAGCTTGGCAAAGCAAAGACTACAGATGACAAATTTGCAAACATTTGAAGGGCTGACATGAATTATGGGAGAAGACTTCTTAAGAACGATACGAAAGGATTCAAGTAGGAGTAACATAGTCAGCTTAAAAAGAAGAGAGACTTTGGCTAAGTGTTTAGAAGTTTCCCGGCAGTAAGAAAGCACAAGAAAACATTTGTATGACTGAAAGCTAGATATCAAGAAAGCCTTAGTGCGCCTGTGCAGGACAGAGCATTGAAATGTTTTCCTCTGGTAATGTCTAGGAGGCTGTTAACGTCCTCGGCTGAGTGTTCTTCAGACCCTGCACACCAACATGCATCGTGAGCCTGTCTTCAAAGTGTTTCAGGAAGTAGGGTTCCTGTCAAAGAGGATTCAGGTGACTTGAGGAAAAAGCACAGAGGGAGATAAATATCCTACAGCTCAGCTCACCAGGAAAAATCTGGAGGACAGTGCAGAGGTTTGACTCTGGAACTAGCTTGGCCCTGACATTCCTGGCAAAGTCAGCAATATAGCCTCAGGGCTCTCTGGGCTTCATCTTGCAGCGAAGATGTAACCTAGAACTGTAACAATTAATAAATAGGGCTCTTAAATGATTTCTCAGGTGTGGAGCAATGCCATGGCTAGGCCGTGCTCAAGCCAAGAAACGCTTTCTTCTGCATGCTGGTAAGGATCCTTGCTGGCTTCTGTGGATTGCTACCAGTCATTCTCTTCAAAGAGGAGACCAGCCCTGTCCTGATGGCCAGCATTACAGAGGGAAAACAAGACATTTAGTGTATCCTTTGAAAGTGCACCCCAGCCTACGTATCAATCTTGCCTAGGCCAAAGCATCTGTCTTTGTTTGGAGAATCAGGCACCCCCCAAGCCCTCCACGGACCGGCTGATTGCTGAACAGCTGTAGCACGTCCCTGAAGTGTATAAAAGCACAGTCCCTCTCTGCTCTGGCAGATCAGTAGCAGGGTTTTGAGCTTCAGCCTGTCATATCAAAGACGAACACCCTAATCACTAACTATAGCTTCTCCATCAAAGTGATGCATGCGCATGTAAACAACTCCAGCAGGGGAGAATGAGGGAGATCCATACCACCAAATAAACTGGAAGACTTTTCTACCAGGGGCTCATCTAGATCTCTGCTCATGTTCCTCAATTTATCTCCCATAGTAGCAAAATACTAATATGACACTGATTCTTCTGTACTGGCTTGCTGTCTTTTAGGGTGCTTCTCCCTGGCCAAACACAAATACCCATTTTTTTGCTAGCTCAGGCACACCAACAGTCCATGCCTGATCACCTAAGGCTGATCTCATGGGATTTCTTCTCGGGTTTGTAATAAGAACATCCTAACATCTTTCAAACCACAGTATACTTTGAAACACAGTAGTTTGCAACACCCTCCACTATGCTGTCTCCATCGCTAAGTAACTCAGGAACAAAACATTGCTCTGCAGGATCCAATTCATACACACAGCCATCAGAGCCTTTGGGGGAGAAAAAAAAAGTCTGTCGGCCAAAAAAAAAAGTCTGTCTGCTCCTCCTGTTAACAAGGGGCAGAACCCCATGGCTGAGTGGACTGGAGTTTCTGCTCTTCTTCCTGGATGGTGTTTCTTTCAGTTATCCTCTGACAGTTACTCAGACCTGCCAGGTGACCCAGACAAACATACTCAATCCTCATTTCATATCGTAGGGCTTGCTTACCCAACAAGATCAGTCTGCCTTTTTTCCAAACCATATCTAGTCAGTGGTAGGAGAAGGGAGAATCATCTCCAAAGTGCTAAGCTGTGACCATCCTGAAGGGACAGGATGCAATAGACTAACAATAAAG
The DNA here is from genome assembly GCF_001431845.1 of Calidris pugnax. NCBI lineage: Eukaryota > Metazoa > Chordata > Aves > Charadriiformes > Scolopacidae > Calidris > Calidris pugnax. The sequence continues at coordinate 17,374,816 of NW_015090839.1, forward strand.
CCCCTCTGTCAGAGACAGGACTTTGAAAATTTTGATAGGCTGTCTGCAGGTCACTTTCAACTTCATTTTGGCAGGAACATTCCCTTAAGTGCTCCCATCTGAAGGCATACTGTGCTGAGGTAGGGAGGTAGGGAGAAAAACTCTCAGATGACTCTCAGTGGAAGGAACTAGGAGTCAAGCTTGACTCAGAGCTAGAAATTTCTGTAAAGATGAAAGGATTAAAAACCAAAAAGAAACAAAGCAAGGGGGCGGGGAGTTGGGGAGCGAGTGCACAGGTTCATCATCATCTGGCTTTTTGCCTATCCCTGGAGAAGAAGTAAACCTCTCTGATTTAATACTGGAACAGAAAGTTGCTCAGGAACTGCTATTCTGGAAACCATGAGGCTGAAGATTGTTTCTATGGCAGAGAAGGCAACTACTGAGGTATACACTTTCTATAAGTTTAAAAATATACTCAAAGTTTTGTTTGGGTTTTTTTTTTTTTTTTATGGTCTCAGATCAGGTGATTCAACAAGACTCTGCTTCTCTACTTTGCAATTCTTCCTAGGATTTCAAAATACTTTACAAGCATTAAATTGTTAAGCCTCACAGCATTTATGTGAAGCAGGAAGACATTCTTGGTTTTAGAAGTAGGGGAAGAAAATACCAACATACAGGTTGTGCTATGACTATAAAGACAAAGCAGATTGGGAGCAGAGATAAACTCATCATCCTGGCTCAAAGGCTAACAATCCAACAACACTTCCATGCTGCTCACAAAAAAGAAGTGATCTATGGGACTGTCATGAGGTTTTTTGAGAGGAAAGAAGTGAGGCTGATCCACCATAACTCCTCTTCTGAAAAGGGATATCACAGTGGCTTCCTCTGCCAAAGACACTATAACCTACTGAAAAACTAGCATCCTACTTGACAAACAGAAATCAAGAAGAAGAATATGGAGGAGACTTTATAAAAGTTTCATCTGTGATTTTTTCAGCTTGAACTGTCTCCTGATGAGTTCTAACCTTAAAAGTCAAACCTCTTTTTGGCAACACTGTAGACATATTTGCATTGCAATGCAACCCAATTCTTTAGTGCTTTCACCAAGACCAACAGCCTCCTAAATGCACAACTAGGAGGCTCTACTATCTTTATACCAACAAAGTGTAAGTGGTTAAAACAACTTCTGATTTCTTGCTAAGTGCTGACATGAAAAAACTACTTGGAGAAGACTGAGGTAACAACAAAGTCATTCTAATTACAGCCATCACAAAGGGATAAGAAGTCCCTTTATGATGTCACAGAAGGACCAAGAACATCACAGGCAATGGAATAAATAGTCCTTTTGTTCCACCCCATTAATGTAGAGCACAATAACATATTGTTTTCAACCTGTTGTGCAGAGACCCAAGGGAGACAGCAGACTACTTCAAAGGAATCTGCAGGCTGGCAGGCTTACATTTGTTAGACAAAAAGCTGACATCCTTAGTTGGAAAAAAAACAAAGTTAAAAATGAGAGGCATCGAGACTTTAAAGGAAAGAAAAATATTGCCCAAAAGAAAGCAGGAAAAAAAATCTTGGGTTCAAACAGGAGGTGGAAACATGTTCAAACCTCCATAGGCAACCTACTGATGGAAGGACAATCCCATAGCTAGGGTGTCAAACAAGGACTCGTGATTCTCATATTCCCTGCTCTGCTACAGATGTACTACAGATTTACTTTGGATCAGGCCAAAACTAAAATTTCATCAGGGTGGTACTACATTCAAATTCAAAACTGTGATCCTCCAAATTCGTCTTCAAATTCCCAATTACCCTGAAGTTTCAACACCATCAGTATCAGCAACCTGAATGCATGACCTTCACCCTCCACTATGGTTACAAGAGGTGGCCTCCATACTCAGAAAATGAGAATTCCCAATAGAGATGGGGATCCCAGCTCTCCTTTCCAGCACTGACCATTTGCTGCTGGAAGTCCTTGGACATAGACCTTACTCTGGGGGTCCTAATGGCAGCAATAGCACCCCATAGCCAGGAGTTAAGCCCACCCACAAGTGAATCTGGATCCCTACAGAAAATAAAAAAGAAAGTAACAGTCCCCAGATCTCCTGCCCATGCAAGTGCTACGTAAGGCCAAAATCCAGTCCAATGCTTAGATGTCATATAGGCATGTAAATTCTTGCTTGCTGTCTCATTGCCAAAACCAGGTGTGCCTGCCCCGTGAGCCAACAGCAGCAGCATGGGAAGAGAGTGGGGTAGGGTCTGCTCGCACCTACGGAATCTATACTCTGTGCTGACTTTGGTGGCACCTGCTCAAAATACCCAGGATAGGAATTGGCCATGTGCCATTAATATTAGTTTGCTACCACAAAAATAAATAAAAATTTCTCTCTAAGCTTCTGAGAAGGGAATTTTTCCTGCAGCATGGATGGGGGAAACCCTTTCACAATGCGAGCTGAGATTTTTTTCCTGGAGAGTTTCCAGGGGCCATGCCTGGCTGGCAGTGTGCCCAACCAGCTTAGCTTAGAAAAATACTGGGAAACACATATTCCCTCAACTAGTGACTTGTTATTTTTTCCCTGCAGTGCTTTGTCCTGTCTTGGATAAAACTCTTCAAATCCAGTGCCAATTTCACAGTGTCTCATCTCTCTGTATTATCTTTTCCTACAAGAAAAAGGATATGAGTGTATTTCTGCCATAATCATACACTCTCTCTGCTCTTCCAGCACAATTACTGAAGAATCACATTGCAGTGATGTCTCCAGATTAGAATTTAAGGGATAAAACAGGAAGCAAGGGACTTGAATAGAGAAATGATAAAATACTGTTGTGCCATGGAGATTCAAATACACCTTCCCTGCAAAACCCAGTTTCTGCTGGTCTGCAGAAGACAATAAAAGGGTAGAGCAAGGATCATTTCCTTCAGAAGGGAACTGTCTAAAGAAGGGGTTCTTGTATAATCTAGCTCGATGCCTAATTGGGTTGTTGGAATACTTACCTTCTACAAAGCACAAAACTGATATAAAAATAGCAATTGGGGAAGTTCAGATAGAAACTCGTTTATAACCCATGACCCAAGGGCTTCTACGCTGAGTGATTTTAGCACTGTTTAAAATGACCAAAAATGCTAACCACTAATAGTTTTGAAAACGAGTAATCAGTTCTGATTGTCAGCATTTAGCTATTGGATGCTGACAAACTGTTTTAAGGATACTCCCTCCTCTCCATATGAAGATGCAACAGAATGATTAATATGTGCAGCATGCCGTGACAGCTGGGAGAAAAATAAAAAGCTGTGGGAGTATCTTAATGACTCTGATGTAATGTGCTGTTCTCTGGTTTGTCTGGGTGCTACAGGGGATATTTTTATTTTATTATTTTCATTCCCTCTCCCCCCAAGGATTCCCACTGTCTTTATTTAATGAGCAGTATTGGACATGCAGCTCTGAAAAACCATTTAATAGCCATCCCTTGCTGAAAGACAGAGATGACAGTTAACAGCAGTGCCTGACAACAAATCATCAGCATTTAGTACCACGAAAATACTGTTTTGGGTGAAAGCCATTTCAGATTAAAATGTGGGTGTTTGTCCCTTCAAAGGGACAGCCTCTCTGCTTGCTTCTCCCTGGGAAGAAGCAAGGAAGAAGCTTCTCTCCCTCACATGGGGAGGAGGCACAAACATGCCAGTGCAGCTTCTTTGGTAAACACAAAATCTATCCTTTCTTACTTCTCCTTGCCCTCTGTAAGAGACCAGCATTGAAATATCATTTGGGCTGCCCTAAATATTTCCCAGTAATCATTTTACACCTGTGCTAGTCCACTGTGTGGTGCAAACATCTAGAAACAGACCTGAAATGACCCTAGTGATTCAGCCAAGTGGCTTCTTCACAGACATGCATCTTACAGTATCTCCACATCTGAAATGCACCCAGAGAGATCAGGGATAAAAGGAGAAGGGGAAAGATAAGGAAATACTTCAGTAAGATCAAGGAGGAGAATCTGCCTTATGTAGCAGGTTGCACTGGGAATATTCCTTCCCTTTCCTCACCCTCTCCCCCCCATTTATATTTATTTCTGTAAAAATCCATTAGATTCTGCAAATACGTATTGGCTCCTATTTATTTTAGTGAAAAGAGAAATGGTTGCACTTTTGTACCACGGCATGCAAATGGCACTGTCTGCCAGATCCCTCAGGGACCTGCCAAAAAATTATCCTGCATGCAGAGTAGACATCTAATCCAAACTATGGCCAGGCTAATGTAGGAGAAAGAGGTAAGCACTGCAAATGCCTCATCTAGCTCACAACATCCTCTAAGTCAAAGACATCTGCTCTCAGATTAAACTATCCCCCTGGTCTGGCCCTTTTAAGAACCTTCCAGATATATGTTGTGAGTAAACAAGGTCTTATTCAGCCCTAGGTGACAATGGCCCACCACCAATCAAAAGCGGATTGTAACTGATTTCTAGGAGTGATGCAGCACACTCCAAACACACCCCCATTTTGATTAGTACCAAAAATAAGAGCCCATGCTCTTAATAATAGGACACTACGCATGTAAGTCACATTCCATATTCACCCAAAAATGCTTCAGAGAGAACCAGAGACCTAAAAAAGTCACCACACTCTTTCCAAAGTGATCCACAAAGCAGAAGAACAAGAGCAGAGCTCCCTACAATCCAGCCCAGCTTAGATACAGACCCAACTCCCACAAGAGATGAAGGGTATCGTACAACAAATGTTGATCTCAGTTCTTAGCTGCTTTTCTGTAAGTTCACATATGCAAGCTCGGGAATACAAACGGTCATAAACATATAAATAAAGTTAATTATCCTGCAGACCAAGAGAAAAGAAAGATTTCTATGCCTATAACAGGGGAATATCTGGACACTCCAGCAATGAAAGTCATGCAAGTGATGCATCATGCAAGTGATGAATGGATGGGTCTGAGGCCATTCAGTTCCCACTCCATATATCTGCCTTCCTCCAAGTTAGATGGATGCATGCAAGAGGTAAACAGATTCATCAAACAAATAAGATCAGCAGCCCAGTTTGATATATTTCATCTTATATGAAACTTTCATTTGCTCTATGAAGTATGAGTTCAGTAGCACTTATATAATTTATTTTACTGCGCTTCGCTTTAACACCTCAAAAATCTTGCTCAGCCTCTCTTACAGGGAGAGACCAAAATGAGCAAAAAAAAATAGTCAGTATAAAACTTCACAGAGGAAACAAAGTTGTATTTGACTGGACCAAAGGAATGTTTGCATCAGTGGGAGATCTCATCTTGGAAGGGGACAGGGTCACCAGATGGAGTTAATAAAACAGTTGCTGTGTGCGTGCATCCTATCAGATCAACATGAAAAAGTAGCTCGTAATCTCTTTGGAGCCAGAACACTCTCTCTTTTTCTCTTTCATACAGTGTCCTCATGAAATATGGTGGAATCCCAGGTCATGGCTGGGGCTCATAGTTGGTATCACAAATACTTCATTAACAGCAGGCCAAGGCAGACAGCAGCGTGCTGTAAGCAGGAGAACGATACCTCACTCCACAGGAGAACATAGATAAAACTTGCACAAGCAAATAGGATATATATGTGCTCATGTATCATGTGTGCAAACATAAATACACTCTGCATATACACAATGAAGAGAACAGCAGCATTTTAGCTCTCTGGCTCACAAGAGGTGTCCTGCTAGTGATAAACAAACATGCCCAAGAGTGTGTACCAAGCCAACCCTGGACAGACTAATCAAGCCCAGAAGCAGGCCCAGAATTGCAGCAAAGGTGCAGCACTGCAGATTTGTCCTTGGCAAACCTCTTTATGGGAACAGTTTACTCATAACCATCCTCCTCCAGAACATGGTCACTCGCAGAGGAGGTGCTGCTGAATCCCTGGAAATGCCCGTGCTTTCTGTGGCAATAGTTAGCCTACTCAGGGGACAGCCTCCTTTGCCAAGTTAATTAACTCTCTCCCAGCTTACCCTTTCCTCCAAACTGTGTTTGTCCATTGTGAGCCATGAGAAGAAATACACAGCTTGGCTTGCTACCCTTCAGCAGCAGCAATTTCCAGGTAACCAAGCATGAAAACAGTGCTGGATACATAAATACTAGCCACCAATGCATCTTCTTCCTCTCTCTCTGTAAAGAAACACCACCCACTGTGACATAAGCTTCATTGCTATTTTGTCTAATCTTGTAGCCATGGTTGCTACCTCTCTTGAATGCTAATACTATTGGGGTTTGGGCACCCGTGCTCACAAATACCTTCATTGCTTTCCCTTCCAACTTGGTCCTAGCAAGGAACAGGCTCCTCTTCATCTGCGTGATGAGATGGCAATACACAACGGATGTGAGCAAGACCAGCCTGATGCTGAATCGTTGTGTTGGTGCCAGTTTGAAAGAAAAACACTCCCTCCAAGAGAAAGAACACCGACTAGGTTTGGCAGAGAGATGGGATGGAGAATACCATGCTTCGCATCACAAGTGAGCCCTTGGAAGACAGCTGAAGTAAACAGGAACCAGTCTGGAGTTTTAAAGCCTTAAAAGCACCCGAGCTTTAGGAGGCACCTAGACACTCCTTTTCTTTGGAGTGTGGAACCACTTGGCATTGTAGCACCCAAAGCTTAGTTCATGCACATTCATATAAAGGATTTAGATGACATGAACTCAGAAATTAGGGGTGGGAAAACCCACAAGGTGTCCTGCAGAGAGAACGGCAGACACAGAGCTCTCTTACTGTCTCAGGACCTTGGGCTTTCAAAAGCAGATGAAAACATTGTCACTTTTTGCTTCTAGATAGACTTTAAAAAGATAAGGACAGCCTCTCCAGTAACATTCAGCTATTTCTTCAATCCTTCCTCCAACATGTCAGAAAAGTCAAGTCTGTAGGGCCAAGTGATAGCAAAGCTGTAAAAGAACCCAGACCTGACATGGCTGTTGCAGAGAAAATAAATTATATTTTTGTATCAGAGCTTTCTTGTTTCTGCCAGAAAAAAACTGCTGAGGTTCCCATGCCTGATAATCCCACTTTTATTTTTGTAGAAGGAGTAGGAAGAGTGAGGAAATCAGAAGAGGCTCTGTTTAAAGTTGACAAGGATAAGTGTATGATACAGACAGACAGAATTGGCCCTGGAGGATATCAGGGTCAGAATAGCACTTACCCAAGAGTAACGGAGGAACCAGGGCCAGAAAAGCTGAATTACTAATGATCACAGGCAGCCTCTTATGTGAACTGTCTCTGGGACCCGAGCACCAGAAGGTAGGCAACTGTAATTCTAATCTTCAGAAGAGAGGTCCACATGAGAGCCAGGGAATTACAAGCCTGCAAAGCCTGGAATCTAGACTGGATTAATTAGTAGAAGTGATAACAAAAAGATAGCATTAACAGGCAATAAATATGATCTTTTAGGTAAGGGTCAACATGACTTCTGCAAGGGAAGGTCCTGTGACACCCCTATCCTGGTATTCTTTGGAGAAATCAGTGATCTCATTGACATAGTTAACTTATTCCAATATTTTTTTTTTTTTTTATTACATTCTTCAGGAAAGGTCTTTAAGTATGTAACTAGTCATGAGACAAAGAGATACGGTGGGGTTCTGCAGGTGGCATGAAAAAAGTACATGGGAATTGACTATTCTGTCAGATACTAAACCTACCAAAACAAAGCCATTTAAAAAAAAAAAAAAAGGGGGAAAAACACTTGGCTTTTCACCACTAGCAGCAGACCTGGAAACTCCCTGGCAAGGGATGTTGACACAAAAGGTTACATTTGTTCAAGAGAACCAAATGGAAATAAGAGCCACCAAGGATTAGTAAGAGACAGAGATCAAGCTCAGAAAAGCCCCAGAGCTGAAAGTGTTTGGAAGCTGTGAAAGTACTAGGAGTAAATGTCATATATGTTCATGCTGCTGTCTCCACCAGTGGTCACAAGCAGTTGCTGAGGAAAGAACAATAAATGGACTACATGGACTCCTGGTCTGAGCCAGTTTAGCCATTCTTATGTTCATGTATTCTTCTGTGTAAAGAATGAAAACATAGAAAAGAAGCCTTATAAATGAGTTCTCCCATTATAACACAGTGATTTAAAAGAGAAAAATAAAAGTAACCAAGAGGTTTTATTTCCCAGAAAAGAGGGAAAGATAAAAGAGGACCTGTTTCAAAAACACGTCTGAAAGACTCTGGGCAAGCCTTATGAACTACTGGAAGAGAATCTGCCTCACGCTTTGATAGTCAGGATACAGTTTAAGCAAAGGTTTCGAGATTACACTGTAATTGCCCAATTAGCTCTTGCATGCAAAAGGGATTCTCTTGCCTTTATCCATATCCAGCAGGGCAGAAATCCAAAGCTTTCTGCCCACTGTGGATTTGCTCTTCCAATTCATTAGGATTAATTTCTTCACCACCCACGCAATTCTCTGAATCTCTTCCTCCCCTCCCCGCCCCATTGCCACCTGTCAAAGTTATAAAGATGATTGGTGTTTCTTTAAAGCAGCACAGAGCATCTTTATCCATCTATTTACCGACAGATGCTTTTTCCCCCCTCCTTTGCTAGACTTTTTTCCAAAAGCCTGCAGTCTGTCAAGCTGTCCCCAGAGCACATACGTGCATACAGTGTTTAACCACACCACCTCCTGTAACCCTAGCGTGTAATGTGATTGTGTTCTTAGCCCCCCAAAAATCCTAGGTAGCATTTTATTTTGTCAAGTCCCAAGTGAAACACAAGGTGATCTTCAAATCTACTGGCCATCAAATTAAACCATAACTTGTGTAAACTGGCCAGCATAAAGACTTCAGGCTGGCCCAGAACAATCATTCTTATTTTGAAAGCAGAGGATAAGTTTTGGTAGATTAACATGCATGCAATCCTGTTGGAAAGTCATTGGGCAGAACTAGGACTGACTATTTCTCCTTAGCTCTTCTTAGTCAAAGTATCATACAGAGTCATGGGAAATAAGAGGGGCATTAATCTTTCATGCTGTGGCTCACCCCTGTTTACTAAGTGACATCTTTCCAAAAAGCCTCTTGAATTATATTAGCACAGCTGCTCTGTAAATTAATTGGATTAGGAAGAACCATCTCTGATCCTGTTGGCATCACAGTATGACAAAATCCTAGGAGTTTTCTTTCAAATTGGAAATCGTGATAGCAACAGAAAGCCTGCACTTTCCTTTCAAAAAGGCTGAGTGTTGGAAGAGTGCTTCTGACCCACGGTTATCTCCCGTGCTGGAAGCTATCTGTACTCCAGCAAAGGTGAGCACAGGTACACTGGGAAGCCTCAATGAAACACTCTGCTTTGAAAGGTCTATCACCATCCTTAAAACAAGATCAGAACATTTTCAGCAGCCACAGCAGGAGAAGAGGAAGAACAATCTCACAAATACAACTCCACATTAAAGCTCAAGCAACAGCACAGCAACAAGGCACCTAATCAGAGAATATCTCAGATTGGAAGGGACCTGTAAGGATCACCAACTCCAAGTACCTGCTCCTCACAGGACTACCTAAAACTAAACCATAGTGATGAAGAGCATCATCCAGACACTCCTTGAACTCTGGCAGGCTTGGTGCCATGACCACTTCCCAGTGACTGACCACCCACTCGATAAAGAATTTTTTCCTCACATCCAATCTGAACTTTCCCTAATGCAGCTTCATTCCATTTCCTCATGTCCTAGAATCAGACGAGTCAGTCTCTCTGCACGCCAGTGCCTCAGCTGCAGAGTGGGAACAACGGCCTTCTCCTTCTCCAGAGAAATACTGGGAAGCAGACTACGGAAGACTGGGAAAGGATCGTGCACTGGAGTGGAGAAGGCAAAGCAGAGCACCCTCTGTCCCAGCACCTGCAATGGCAGCACAACACGGAGATATTCACATTTGGACCTGCATGCCGTCCTCTCCAGTTACTGGGGCTTTCCTGACAGAATTAAATGAATACCAAATTGAGTGCCATCTTTCCCTCCCCTTTACTTCACTCTCCCCTCGCTGAAGCAAAAGCTTCCCCCGAATCAGATCTCAGCTGTCAAAGCCAGCAGTTTTCTCCTAGGGAGTCTGGGTGCTAATGACAGGAACTCCATTTGCCTCTAAATGCTTCATCTGCTACGTGCAGTCAAAGGGCAGTGAAAGCCAAGGCCAGGAGCAGGTGTGCGGGTTGACTGATTGCAGAACCACCCTCCCCAGGCAGGCTGGAGTGGGGAAGGGAGGGGGACCACCTCCTGATGGACAGGAAGACCAGGGACAGCCACCCAGGGGTCTGCAACAGGGCATGTGCTCACCTGGGCACAGGTCAGGGGGGTGCTGCCCTTCAGCCTCCCACCCAGAAACCCTGCTGCTGCCTCCCACTCCTGTGGGAGTCACGTCAACCCTGGAAGATACCTCAGATGCCAAGAAGCAGTTAGAGTTTTAACCTCCCAAGCATCCCACACGCTTCTCCTCCTGCCCCAACAAGAGCACTCTTTCTCTTCTTACAGGTGAGACAACCCAAGGCAAAGAGACTGAAGTGACCTGCTGGAGGCACGACTGAGGTGGGATCTAGGACTAAAGCTTTGGTGTTTCTTTTTCTAAAAATCCAGCGCTTTACTTGAAATGAAGGTTTGGTTGTTCTCGGCTGGGGTCCAAGGACATGTTTTGTTGGCAGCATTACACAATCTATTTAGAGCTTTTTGATTCCCACATGTTCAAAGCACTTGTACTTTTCACAAAACACTGGTGTCACTGAACACGATGTTATGTTTGAACTGAAAAGAGGAAAAAAAACAACTTCCATCTATTATTACACGTAAATAAGAGTTGGGCTCCTACAGTCATGTATCTCTATCTTAGTAGAGAATGAAATATGAGTAAGCTTGACCCTAGCTGTACTAATTAGTGATGATTTATCATCAATTTACTGAGACAAAAAAGCATCCTGTCACATCCACCGTTATTATTTTTCACTCTGCACGAAGGCATCCTGGGACAGAAGGAAGGGTAAAGCGGAACACAGACGTACCTGAGGACCTAATCATGTCACAGGGACACTAAAGAGCACAGGTTAAGTCATACATATGGCCCTGTTTTAAGGAGTTCACTTACCTGCATCACCCAAGTCTTCCCACCGTAGGCTTTTAAATGGTGGCAGGAAAGGAGAATATGGCCTCCACTTGTCAGCTTCAGCAACTTATCAGAAACACGTTCTTACTGGAGAGAGCCTTTGGAGTACTCCAGAAAACTTCTGAAAAGGGCACAGAGGCTGGCAGTGTTTAGTGAGAGCTACCACTGCAACAAGTGCCACCTGCAGTTTAGTGAAGGTGGCTTGTGCCACATGGCTAAGAGATGCTTCAGGACCTTTCTTTTTATTTGGATGATCCTGGGAGTATGACATTACTTAAAATGTTTCTTATGCAGATAGGCAGAAAGAAACAAATTTATTCCTTGTAAAAACTGCCCTACAGATGAGTGGAAAGTAGCCAGTATTGTAGTTTGTTTTCAGATCTGCTTCAATGTATGACATCCAAGCTCAACCAGAAATTCAAACCTGGTGCTACTCCATTGCCACTAGAATGCTCCCAGCTAGAAGGAGCTGGGGGTCAGGTTCTTGTGCCTGAATACTCCCAACAGCAAGAAGTGCTTTGATACAAGCTGAGTGATTTTCTTCTTTCACGCCTGCTCTCTGCTCAGGCTCTCTCTTTTAGACCAGCCGACAACTTCAGTAGAGAGAGCGGGCAAGGCCTAGAGACCCCACAAGTTTCTGTGTCTGTTTCTAGAGCACTGGTAAGCAGCAGCATCCCAAAGAGAGGCACAACAGCCAGCCAGCCAATATTCACAGGAATTTCATTGTGGCCCCAGGATTTAAGAGCCCCCCCCAGGTATCTTTCAAGGGAGCTAAATACATAGGTGTTTTTCCTAGTAGGTGGTCACAATGGGCAATATACCTACACTGCAGTAGTATTACAATTCTAAACATATCCAATGGCACAGCACCAGTTCTGTTGCAGGATCCATAATACAAGCTTAACTTTCTCTTCTGGCTTCCCAGTTTGCACATCTATTGCCCCTGCTAGCACCAGGCCTTCTGGTGTGGGGCTCGGGTGAGATAACTATCACATCTGGGTGCTTTAGTTCTTTGTCAGAACAACAACTTTACAAACAATGAGTGGCAGGGCACTAAAACGTTTTTGACTCAGCTGATAAAACAGTTCTCCATGCTTCATGGGCGGCTCAGATGCTTGACATAAGGGATATTGTGATGATTAATAATTAACTGGCTGGAGACACGGAAAGCCCAAGGACAGATGCCTCTGGGAGCTGAGGCTGCACTTTGCAGGAGGGAGGGAGGGGAGCTGGCAGGGCGAGAAGGTGACAAGGTTGGTGTGCCCCTGGAAGTCAGCAGCCTTTTCGAGACACTTTGCCTTTTGTCTCCCAACAGGGAAGAAGGTGCTATCCTGCACTTCTGCAGGTGGCTTTCGCTACCCCAACCACTGGGGGACCAGAGCAGCAATGATCCCTGCCAATTCCTGGTGACAACTCACCTAAATGAGATGCATCCTTAGAAGCTACATTCACATATTTAATAGGCTTTAGCATCAGCTTTAATGAGACACCCCTGAGACCTCAGGAGAGGTAACAGACAGCTGGAAACATGCTTCAAAGTCCTGTGGGTATAAGAAATAGAATTCAAGTTCAGAGGTTCCAAGTAGAGGATTTTTAAGCACCTGATGTGTTAGAGACTATTAAATTGTTCTTCACACTAACTATAAAATCTCCATCTGCATAAATTTGTTTGATCCAGCAACAGCTTTAACTGTATCAAGATTACCCAAAACAGCAGCTGCAATAGGCGCTGAACTGCATGTCTCAGAGTAATTACACATTACAAAGGGAATCCTTGAAGTATTTCAATAACATGGCATATACAAACAGAACTTTAAAAGCCACAGATGGATGTATGATCCTCCTAGCATAACTCTGCTGCGCAGATGAACTGGGAAGATAGGATGCCACTTTTATTCCAGCTTGCTTCCTGCTTCCTTGCCTACCTCTCAGAAATAAAGGGTGTTTTAAAGACTGTCAGAAAAGTTCAAGTTCTGGTTGATCCTGTGAGGTTGAGGACTGTGAAAGAGAGAAGTGTAAGGAGTCCCTCCCTCGCTCCCTCCCTGTCCCCCTTTTTTCTTGCCCCCCTGATTCAGGTCTCAGGTGAAGTGTTGCTTTCCATTAGCTCTGCCTGAACACAAAGCACAGAAGAGTACACTCAGCAATCAGGGGGACATATGACCAACCCAATTAAGAGGGTGCTGGGAAAAACACCTTTCTGGCCTGCCTTGCCCCCTAAGGGGTGTCCTGCCTGCTTGCCTGGCTTTACCAAAGCCTTTGGCCATCATGATGCAGAGTATCTCCTGCCAGAAGCACTTGGCCCAAGGGAGGAGACAGAATTTGACTTGAACAATAAAAACAACTGGAATTTTCACGGATTCACGTGGTTTGCATTTTTTTAATCCTTCTAGAGGCTTTTGCTCAGCCCAAGCCACAGCTCTTTTGCTTGTGTCATGAGACCCATAGGGAAAAAAAATAAGTACACCCTTTCTTCTGGTCCCAAAACCACCTGAGCTTGAAATATACCTATTTAGTTTGCCCCTGTTTCTTCTTGGCTTACACTGGAATTCATCTGTTCTGTTTCAGTTCGGTACAACCCATTCCTCAACGCATTGGCCCCCAATATTCTTGCAGCAGGAAGCACACAAGGCACATTGCTCCAGCAGCAGAAAACAGAAGAGGTCTATTCCACATCCCAAAGAACTGCCAAAGAGAAGATAGCCAGCTGCCTTGGATAACAAGCAGCCATAAAAATTAGAGGGAACAAGGGCACAGCAAATGCCACTGCAATCAAGAACAATGAGCGTTAGAACTGGAGACAGATGGTGGGTGGATTTCAGCTCTGGTCTCTGCAGATTCGGAAACCTGCAGCACTGCCTTCCCACCTTTCTACAATGCCTCCACCACAGGGGTACTCTAAAGATGCACTGGCCCGTGTATTCTCAGTGTTGGGACAGACTTCGAAAAAAAAGGCTGCACAAGTAATTGACTCTCCAGGTTAGACAGGCAGTCTGGAGATTTTCAAGACCTGCCTGGGTGCAGTCCTGAGTAACGTGCTCTGGGCAATCCTGCTTTGGCAGGGGAGTTGGACTAAATGATCTCTAGAGGTCCCTTCCAACTCTGACAATTCTGTGATATCATGAAAGGGCAGAAGACATCCTCTCAGGACAACAAAACCTGCGTCTAAAAATGCTCTGAATGGAAACAAAGCAATAGAAAGAGGGAAGAGCAAAGCTGGCCTCTACTTACCAGGAGAAGCAAGTGCTTTCTGCTTGTACCTGATAATCAGGAGTGCAGACACTTGTCCAGGAGGGTTCAGACCAACTTTCTAACCACCTCAGCCTGCCAGAGGGGATGTGACTCTCCACCTGTCTCAGAGGGAAGCAGCCTGGTCATGTCTCAATATCTGGAGTCAGGCATTCTCAGTCCTTCGTGGTGAAACAGTTTTCTTCATACAAAGTAGAGAAAAAATTCCTTTCATATAAAATAAACGTTCAGTGGGCCAGAGAACAAGTGTGAGTAACACTATAGCCTGGCTCCAGCCTGGACACCCTCCTGGAATAGCTAGGATCCACTGGGAATATCCACTCTTCTGCTAAGTATGTATTTCCAACAAAACCTAAATGTTTTGACATAAGAGACCTGGAAAACCCAAATCCAGAGTTTCTGGCTGTCTGCTTCTATGGCAGACCTGCATAAAGGGGCAATTATGTTTGAGTCCCTCAGGGTTTTTAACCAGGTCTCTGTCACTCCAGATGCATCAGCACACTAGATGGTAGAAGTCAAACGCAGAGCTACTCCTGATCCTCCCCCAGCACATAAGCAGCACTCATGCCAGAACCTCTGGGCATGTCATGCCATCTCAAATGCCCTAAAATATTCAAGATGCCTCTACAAAGTTGATAGCTATGAAACAGGATCCATGAGGGAACAGACCTGGACCTTTTCTGAGAGGAAGCCAGAGGTCAGATGGATATCCTACAATGGCTCTTGATATCTGTGCTTAGGCAGCTGAATGGAGCCTTTCCTTTTCTAGATAAGTGATTTGCTGAGAAAGCACCTCAGCCCTGCCTGGAAATACCTACAACCTAGGCCTCTTCTTATGCAATTAGAAGAAACCAGCTGAGGCTCTTGTCCAAAGTACTGCCCAAGATTTAATGACACAGGGAATGATTTATCAGATTAGTTCCTGTTTAGCTTCTTGGTCCTCTCTTTCTGTCACTTCTCACATTCACCAGACTAATCCAGAGCTGGGGGAAATTACAAATACAGGGCAATTATAAAATCACTTGTTTCAAATAGTCCCAAAGAGGGCAAAGCACACAGATAAGCCAAGAACAGATGTCTAAAAGAACATCGTGTACCTGGGAAAAGCTAACCTATGGCAAAGCCTATAATTCACTTTAGAAGGCAACATTGGGCTCCTCATGCACTCTAAACCCCAAGGCAGCAATCTGCATCTAGGAAGCTTTTACTTCTTGCATCAGTATCCAGTATAAATCAATCCCTAGGAGAAGATATTGAAGAGAATAGCAAAGGGCTTGATAGTTCCTTGTTTTAAGTAAGGCTGCCTGGAAAGCACAGTAACAGATCCATGGCTGAAGGTTCAGCAAACCATGTTATCAACAGAGCTTTTTGCTGTGCCAGGTCCTTCATCTCCCGGAGAAGCGGATCTATCAGTAGTCACATGGATTCGACCCATGTGTTGGCCCACATGCTGAAGGCATTAAACAGGCTGCAATGCTTTCAGCATCTCTGGCATCTGACACTTGCTTCTGTAGATAAGCATTCCTGTGTATTAGACATCATTTGTAACCCACAGCATTTATTCTTCCCTTATCATTGCTTTTACAGACACATTAAGTTTCATTACTGAAAAACTAGGTTACCAATTAAAACCATTTTCCACTCTTAGGATGTAGCCTCATATTTTGCTCTGAGATGAGAAGTCTCACAGATTCACATGCTCATCAGATAAAGCTCTGAAGTAAGGAGATATCTATTTTCATTTCTCTAGATCTTTCATACTCAAGAACATCCAGTGTTTACCCAGAATGGTATCAAACATTTTTTTCTTTCCTAACACTTTGAGCTCATTTGCTAGAGAAAGAATAATCAGACCTGTGAATTTTGCTTCTTTTTTCCCCCCAACAGAAATACAAAATTTATTTATTGATTGATCTCTGCCTCTCTCCCCAGCCTCAGCTACGTCATGTCTTGGCATAATGACAGGAACAAGAGAGACCGAAACAAACAATTCAAATAAGGGCAACCCAGGTCACCAACGTAGCTTTCGGCCCTAGGACACCCATTTAAATTCAGTTCATTGCACTAATGCACAACTATATACCTGCCCATCACCACACTTAGAAATGGATCTGACAGCTCTTCCAACTTGGTAGCTCCGTTTCTATCGCTAATGCTCAGCTGTCCCCAGCAGAAGCTCCCACCACACGCATAACAGGCCCCAGTGGGCTGCCACAGTAGGAATCTTGATGACCAGCTGAGCCACGACACCAGAGCTGCTCAACCTGTAAACCAGGGATGAGGTACAAAAGGCAGAAGGGTCTGCTTTGCTACTGCCAGCACAAATTTATCTGGTAGGAGAGCGACAGTCTCCAGTACTGTCAACACATCAGCTTTCATCAATACTGAGAGGGTTTTGTTTGGTTTGGGGTTTTGTTTGTTTGTTTTAAAGAATAGCCAAGTGACATTAGGAACCTTGACAGCCTAATGAGCCAGAGGCTAAATCTTGCTGACAGAAGTGTCATGTTCTAAGAGGAGTCTGCCTTGCTCTCTGGGGAAACGCCAAAAAGCACCAGAGAAAATTCACTGGAAACCAGCTTCCATATGGTTTCAAGAGGAAACAATCATTTCTCTCAGAGTTGCTCAGAGACAGGCCAGGGGACTGTGACTTTGCCTGTAGATGGGGTTAAAGGACAACTTCCAGTAGCAGCAAGTTTTCTGTATCTCTACAGATAGAGATACAGATAGAGAGCTGACCATACTTTTAGCCCTCGGGCTGACACCTGAAATCCTGCCCATAAGACTCCTGATTCCACAAGACTTCAGCTTGCCTTGAAATGAGTACTTTAGGGACACTAATTCAGGTTGTCACCTGCAGGAACTGACTCAAGAGCACTGATGCGGGACCTGGGCTAATGACAAGACCTGTGAAGCTTTGCTCCAGAAGCAGAGTTCATGCAGATAGAGATACAGATAGAGAGCTGACCATACTTTTAGCCCTCGGGCTGACACCTGAAATCCTGCCCATAAGACTCCTGATTCCACAAGACTTCAGCTTGCCTTGAAATGAGTACTTTAGGGACACTAATTCAGGTTGTCACCTGCAGGAACTGACTCAAGAGCACTGATGCGGGACCTGGGCTAATGACAAGACCTGTGAAGCTTTGCTCCAGAAGCAGAGTTCATGCATTTTTTCACCCTGTGTTAGCTATCCTAGGTTCTTCTCACTCACAAGGTTTTCTGTTGTTTGCTGATGTACAGGACGGTTAGAGCTGACCATACTTTGAGCCCTCAGGCTGACACCTGAAATCCTGCCCATAAGACTCCTGATTCCACAAGACTACAGCTTGCCTTGAAATGAGCACTTTAGGGACACTAATTCAGGTTGTCACCTGCAGGAACTGACTCAAGAGCACTGATGCGGGACCTGGGCTAATGACAAGACCTGTGAAGCTTTGCTCCAGAAGCAGAGTTCACGCTTTTTTTTTTAACCCTGTGTTAGCTATCCTAGGTTCTTCTCACTCACAAGGTTTTCTGTTGTTTGCTGATGTACAGGACAGCGTGCTGTGGAGCAGTTTTCCTAGCACGTGCAGGACTAGCAGAAGCGAGAACTCCCGCGTTGCCCTGGATGAGTCAGTTCAAGTCATTCCTCCGGGCAACAGAGCACTGGTTCAATGAGCTTTCTGATGGGATGAACGCCGTAGCTGGAGATAGCAACGCTCTGCATACAGTCAAGAGATAGCCATGAAAACATCTCATGCATAAGCATAGACTAGTCAGCTAGAGAACTGCAGAGCTGCAGAAGATCAGCAGTAACATGGACAGGTAGCCAGCTTGTCACCCTGACAACATCAAAACAGACTGTTCCTTTGAGGGATAATACATCTCCAGGCTGTTGCTAGGACAACAAAAATCCATTTGTTATGCATAAATGGGCACACTTCATCTCTGGACTTATTAACCTAGGCCATGGCACATTCTCTTTAGCTTCTTAATTGGTTTAGATCAGATGCCATGTTTGGATTCCTTCTTTTTGAAGGAATGGACTCAGCTGCATCTCTGTGTATTAGGTTTTTTATCTTTTCTTCCTCCAATTTATTTCCTCTCTCCAAAGATGGAAGAGAGAAGGGATGTCTGGTTGCATTTCATCATTTTCTTACAGGCTTGAACCAGGCACTGACTACAACACAGTGCTTTGCATCACCAAACCACTTCCCTTTTCCCTCTGCTCCAGAGTTCAAGCAGGGCAAGGCAGCAGTCCCTATGACTGGCCTGCCTGAGGTCACCCTGTTGTCACTCAAATTAAATTGAGGCAGTCTAGGAGGAAAAGAGAAGCAGAAACAAAGCCTAGTTTCCCTCACCTGTACACATTTCCAGGCTGCCCAGCCTGATTTATTTGAAAACTCTAATGTACTGCCTTCAGATTTGCCATAACACTTTTTTTTTAAAAGAACATTTGCACTGGGAAATGTTGCATCCAAGAAAAGTGAAACTGTCTGGATAGCCCTCTCATAACTTGCATTCAGGACTCTGCTGGCCTCCAGTCAGAGCAGCTTTCTCTGCTTCTTGTCTTATTCACAGCAGTGGTCTGTCTGGTCTCTTTGGCCTCTCACCAAGAATCTTCCCAGAGAGTTTCTGGACCCATAATAAGTATTTTTTTTGCATTGGGGCCATTACTTTACATGGGTGATTATGAACCCTGGACCTATAATACAGCATAAGCATAGTTTAACAGCTTAAAATCACAGGCTTGAACCAGGCACTGACTATAACACAGTGCTCTGCGTCACCAAACTGCTTCCCTTTTCCCTCTGCTCCGGAGTTCAAGCAGAGCAAGGCAGCAGTCCCTATGACTGGCCTGCCTGAGGTCACCCTGTTGTCACTCAAATTAAATTGAGGCAGTCTAGGAGGAAAAGAGAAGCAGAAACAAAGCCTAGTTTCCCTCACCTGTACACATTTCCAGGCTGCCCAGCCTGATTTATTTGAAAACTCTAATGTACTGCCTTCAGATTTGCCATAACACTTTTTTTTTAAAAGAACATTTGCACTGGGAAATGTTGCATCCAAGAAAAGTGAAACTGTCTGGATAGCCCTCTCATAACTTGCATTCAGGACTCTGCTGGCCTCCAGTCAGAGCAGCTTTCTCTGCTTCTTGTCTTATTCACAGCAGTGGTCTGTCTGGTCTCTTTGGCCTCTCACCAAGAATCTTCCCAGAGAGTTTCTGGACCCATAATAAGTATTTTTTTTGCATTGGGGCCATTACTTTACATGGGTGATTATGAACCCTGGACCTATAATACAGCATAAGCATAGTTTAACAGCTCTCAGCATGACATCACTGCTACAGATTTTGCATTGGGACCATTATTTTACATGAGCGATTATGAACCCTGGACATATAATACAGCATAAGCATAGTTTAACAGCTTAAAATCAGTCCTACCGAAAAAAAAAACCAAAAAACAAACCCACAAACAACAAACCAACCAGCACAGAAGGCCAAACGAAAGCAAGCTCTAGGATGACACAAAAAACAAGCATCTGAGATCTACCTGATCCCTTACACTACTGCCTGTGACTGGTACCATGTTCAACTACTCTGAGGAGCAAAGGCAGTTTAGCACCTGGGCAGGACACGCTGTAGCACTGTGGGGAACCCATTACTTGGCACCAGGCACCTGCTATCTCACCATTCTCTTTTGATATCTCATATGCCATACTTAATACTGTTTGAAGACAGCAGAATGAATAAGGCTCTGGATACATTAAGAGTTCAAAAGTAAAATCTTCCCCTTTTCCTTCAGGAATCTAAGGATTTACCTTTGACATCCCTACAACAAACCCGTGAAGAAGATAAAACACCCTAGATCCTCCTTAGCCAGGGCTTATTCATGGAAGAGGGAATTCTTATGAGCTTTGAAAGTAGCCACAGAATAAATAAGAATATGATACACTTACCAAGCCCTTCCTAGAACGTGGCAAACTTTTGAGTGAACAGCGTGTTTTGGAGAACTGAAATGATTCAGATTTGGCAAATAGTTTTGGCCAGAGATGACTGGCAAATATTTTAAGGAAGAGTCAAAACATTTCATTTAATGTGTTTTAAAAAGTGGTGATTTTGTTTCAGAACAACTTTATATATATATATATATTAAGAGTTGCCAGAATTTAATTAAAATCTCCCAAAAGCAAAATTTCACATTTTGGTCTCCATTTGTTTAATACATTCAGTTTGGCCAACATAAAAAGGAGGATAAGGAAAGAAGAGATCCTAGTGACTCTGTAGCACTTAATCTTTAAAGACCACAAGTTGCTCTATTGACTTAGAGCATCTCTTCAGCTCATTGCAGCAAGTAACTCCACAGCTATCAACCTACTTGACAAAAAAAGTCACCTTCCTTTCTATGTGCCTTCCTGGAATACCAAATAGAGTCAGGTGGTGCTGCGTTTCTCCACACGGAGCAGCTCACAAACAACGAACAAGTAGCGCAGAGACGGGACCAGCACCTGCAATAGGTTTTCTCACTCTTCTGACTAAGTGAGCTGAGAGCATCTGAGACCTCTGCTAACACACACGTGTTGACATTTTTCTGAGTAACTAGACTTGTTCTTTTCTCCAGAGAGACAATAAAATGTTCCCTGATCTAGTCAGTGCTTAAAACAATCACTTCACAGAATGAAGTGCTCTGCTTGCAATCCTGTTGCTGTTTCTAAAATAGATTCAAAGGCTCCTTATGTACTGAATGAAGGTAGAGGTACAAAGCACCTCTATTCCTTCAGTCCCAAAGCATTTAGTTATAGTGGCTAAGAGTCTCAGTCTTTCATTTCCACTTGCACAGGAAGCCAAAAAGCGATGCTAGGATGGTAGTATGTGCTGGTTTTCAATAGTACACACAGGTCACCACCTCCAAATCACACACAATCAACTTATGTTAAAGCAAAACGCTGAAAATTACAGATCTGAAAAGCGCAAAAGGAAAAGTAACTCCCACTTCCATAATATTCTTTTGTATCACAGAAGTTGGCTTAAAGCACTAAAATTTTATGCATTTACCCTGTGGGCATACAGACCTTCTAGCTTTATGCCTTTTCTCACCTTAGCTGGTGTGTTGTCTTCATGCAGGGACTCTCTCACAACCCTTTTCTCAGAGCACAAAACTAAAACCCAACTTTTACCCTACTCCAGGGTCTGTTGCAGAGTCCCACATACATGGGCCCACACCAAAACTAACTGCTTGTCCAAA
Source organism: Calidris pugnax (assembly GCF_001431845.1). Taxonomy (NCBI): domain Eukaryota; kingdom Metazoa; phylum Chordata; class Aves; order Charadriiformes; family Scolopacidae; genus Calidris; species Calidris pugnax. Next base: position 17,396,358 of record NW_015090839.1, read on the forward strand.
AATCCTCCCCCCTCCCTCGTGGGATTGACAGAAAAGCCAGCCTGCTTCTTGCAACTTCTCCCTCTTGACCCAGCACCCTCGTGCCAGCACTCGGTCTCAGCTCTATGTATAAGCAACTGTATGATCACAGACATTTGTAGAGCCAGATGGAAACCATCTCATCAGAGCTCTTGTCCCTACCTAAGCCAATCACCAGGCTGCGATCATCCTCTGATCAGCCTCTGCTGGAGGACCACAAGCTGACTGACTACAAGGAGCATAGTCAATGTTTCTTAGTGGTACAGCTGAAACTGCTTCTGCTCTCCCATGGAAGAAGATAAACTCATTACAAACTCTTATGATTTGTAACACCACCTTCCTCCATCTCTCCCTCCCCAGAAATGCTGCCCTCTGTGCAGATGCAGCCTCTCAGGATGTTCCATTCAACCGCATCAATAAAAATCAGGAGTGAGATTCATTTTCCTGGAACTCTTGGAAACTACATGCATGACTATAAGCTTTTACAGCCTCAGCCCAAAATGCCACCCCTACTTCAATACAGGCTGCTTGCCATAATGTCACAAGCACGCAACAGGGGCCTTCATCCCTGCTGTGGAAACAACAATGCTATTGCGTTTGGTTTTCTGTCAGGGACACTTGGACGATCCGCTCAGTGGTGTTTTGGAGACATCAAATCAATGACACAATCACCCACTGATCAAGGGAGACCCCGGTCAGTCACCTGCAGGGCCATCTTTTGCCATCAGCCATTAGTCTTCAGCCATTTAGCTGGCAAATGATATAAATTATATATAGAACTGAAAGAATATGGGAGGTCCATTATAAGTAAGTACATTTTGGCTACCTCTCTGAACTTGGAAGTTACAGGGAAAAATCTCAGAGCTAGTGCATCTCCAGTGATCTGAATCTTATTTCCCTCTCATTCACTCCAGAGAGAATGACAAGTGATGCCAGTGGAGTCAATGGAATAAGAGTGGGTCAAGGCTGAGAAAGAGACTCACCTCTCTCATCCAAACAGACCCTACATTATTGCTGCTTGGCTCCCTGCTGACCAGGGATCTCATTCTCCTCTGCAGCACATCTCAGGGGCTCATTTTCCCCAGCATAAAGAGTAAGCAAAAATGCCAGTAGATCAAAATGACAGTTTTGCATGTTATCAGCTGCAAAGACAGTGGAAATTCAAGACAACCATATCTGTAACAAAAGAGGGACAGCAGTGATATGAATATCTTTGCTTTTCATTTGATAGCATGAACGTGCTATGCAATAAGCTGAAAATATTATGAGAGCCCCCAACTTGAATCTTCGCCAAGTGAACTATTTTTAGTGGAGTGTGTTTAGCTTGCTTGTTAAAGATTTAAACCTAGGCAATAATTGCAGTTACTCTTCTGTCTGATTTAAGTAGGCAACATTTATTAATGTACAGTGATTAAGTCAACTATTCCAAAGTAAGCCACAAAGACTTAAAGTGATGAGGAAACAGGATGATATCCTGGCTGAAGAAAGTCAACCCTGTGATCTAAGTAAGATCTGATCCATAATAAAGAGCTTATTAAGGCAGAGTGGTGGGAAGAGAGCTGCAAGTTATGAAGAGGAATTTGATTTTTCCATCTGAAGGCAAACCGATAACTAACTGATCAGAGCAAACTCTGTCATAGATTTTATAGACCCAGTTATAGGTCTGCAAACAGCTGTTGGCCTAGAGTAAGTCTATGCGAGAGCTGGATTCAGATTAGGAAAGAGATTCATCCATGATCAAACCCCCAATCCATTTTGTTATTCTGTGTTCACACTTACACCTTAAATCAGAGTTCAGTACCCTGCAAATTCACTCCTTAAAATGTCCTGGTTGAGCAGCAAAGCTCTCCTGCCCTGTCTGTTTTGCAGGTGTACAGGTGTGTACAAGCTCTTTAGCAACAGATAAAACAGGATATAATCACCCTGCGTGCCGAGGGGGAGGGAAGTTGCTTTTGATGATGGTGTTCTGAACACTTGGAATGCCCAGTGATTTTCGCTTAATTCTTTTATGCTGAAGAAAATAAGTCTACAAATAGATCTACCTGCTTCAGCTATTTTCGCAAAACAGCTCATTAAATAGAAGCACTTTTTTTCCCAAAGAAGCCTGGTACGTATCCAACGGGTAAAAGGATAAATGGCTATAATCTTTGAATACACAAGACGACACAGAGTGGGTATTTCAGAGCTGCAGAAAGCCCATAATTGAACTTCTGCCCTAGGGGTAAGTTTTCCAGCAGCGTAAGTGCTTCCAGATGCCATACAGGGGTCATGTTCCTTGTCAGGAAAGCACAGCTTTACATCCAGTTAATTGTTATCCCCAGCTGTCTTTTTTTTTTTTTTTTTTTTCCCCTTTGGGTTTCTCTTTTAATCCTAGAAAGCACATGTGATCTGTGAAGTCCCAGAAAAGTGGCTGGAGGCTGGGAAGATAGTAGAAAGGATATGCCCATTTCACAAGACGACACAGAGTGGGTATTTCAGAGCTGCAGAAAGCCCATAATTGAACTTCTGCCCTAGGGGTAAGTTTTCCAGCAGCGTAAGTGCTTCCAGATGCCATACAGGGGTCATGTTCCTTGTCAGGAAAGCACAGCTTTACATCCAGTTAATTGTTATCCCCAGCTTTTTTTTTTTTTTTTTTTTTTTTCCCCATTGAGGCTAGTTTTCCAACAGTCATTCAAGCAAATGTGCTCATTTCCCAGTTCCCCCGCAATTCCCCACCACAGTGTAACAAAATGCAGATTTTCGCGTGGCTACATTCCAAACTCCGTGGTGCTAAAATCATAGCAGCAAAGGAAAAGCATGTAGCCGCAATAATCATACTGTAGGACTTGAACTAGAGGTGACTCAGTGGTAGTCAATCAGATGCTATATGAAAATAGAACGGTTTCTATGTACGGAGTGGTTAACCCGTGGAGTTAGTACTCACATGTAAAGGTTTGCATGGCTTGCTGCTAAGCAGCAAAAATTACTCAGTCTGAATTAAACTGATGACCTCAATTCAGCTCACTGTGTCTGGGTGTCCATCTCAGAACACAGTGACCATGAACAGCAAGTCCCTGCTCCCATAATTCCTTTGGGCTTCATCTTTGGTGTCAATCACGCCCAAAAAAAAGGCAAAGACCGTGTCCATCCAGAATTCAGATCTCCTCAGCTCAGTAGCAAAATGTTTGCTGATTTGGGACAACTCAACGGTGGCTGAGAGAGGAAAGTTCAGAGCACAGCCTGCTGCAGAACAAACTGAAAAAATTGCAAGGAAGACAGCGGGTATAGGAAAAGGGCAACACAGCCCCTTCATCTTCCTCAAAGTATTAATGAGAAACTCTTGTGTGTGCAATCTGCTATGCCAGTCCCTTGTCACCAAGCACCAGCTACCACCTGCTTGGGTTACCAGACTTGTTGGTTGAAGAACAGCCTGGAGGCGTTCACAGTTCAGGCTGCCGAGCAACTGACCATTAAACACTCGAGACCAAAGCCTAGGGAAGGATTTTACCCCAACTTGCTCAATTTTACCAATAATAGCTCTGGATGTGGCAGCTTCAGGCCACTGTAGTTGTGTTTTTCAGACTGCCCTTCAATACGGATACAGTCCTACCTAATTAGCCCTCACCACTCCTCCTTCCCTCAGAAAACAACCCAGCTTTTTTAGTCAACAAAAGATCACTTAATCATTGTAATAAGAAGAGGCTTGACATTTACATCAACCTACTGCTAATCTCTTTGGTGTCTATTCTCTGGATTCCCCCAACAGGGAAACCCACACTATTCTGTGGGATTCCTGTTGAAAGTTGTCACTGCCTGATGACAAAAAGCAAACATATGCCATAATGTTTAAAGGTCTGGAGCTAGATATTTAGAGCTCAGTAAGCACCTGGACCTCATAATGTTGCATTTTCCCCAGCAAAGTTCACCAAATTTTGGAATATCTGAAAACTACGTTGGTTTTTTTTAGCATTAGTTCATAAACAAAAAAAGCAGAGGGGTATTTGGAATATCTGAAAACTACTTTTTTTTTTTATCATTAGTTCATAAACAAAAAAAGCAGAGGGGAAGTATGTTACCATCACAATATTCTTCTTCTGTCATACCTCTCCTGAGCTTCTTTCAGACCAGAAAGCAAACAGGTTGTGCCAAGCTGCCTTCTCTTTGAGGGCTTGTGTGAAGGCTAGGATTTGGATTTTCTGATTTGTTAGCACAGATAATTCCCACTCACGTTCCCCCTTGCAAGAGGAGAGTGAGGAAAGCCACTTGCTACACTGTGAACTTTCAGGAAAGATTGTCAAGCAGCATGTCCCTTGTGCTCCTCCCTGTGCTGAAACTTCACCAGTTCAGACAATTTCTTACTCCTGTTGTTGCAATTAACCTTCAGAGAAAACTACAATCTTATGCGTATGAGGGACTGATCCAGATTATTAGCCTAGAAACTATGTCCCTCCTGCAATTCCACAGTTGTTTCTCCTTCCTGAATGAAATCCTGACCCCTTCCCCATAGCCCTATAGCTCACTCAAAATTAAAGGACAATTATCTCCAACAAAGAGAGAGGTGATCACATCTCCTTCCTTAACTGGGACAACAGAAAATTGAAAAGCCCTACACTCAGTGCTGCTCCTGAAAGATCCTGCAGAAAATTGGGCAGAGTTTTACCTGTAATCTGGCCCCATATGCTAAACATTGCAAAGAGAAAAAGACAGGGTCAGCATCATCTCTGACAGCCAGAACATAATATGCTAGGATGAGGAGCTCGTGGGGCTGGTGATCAGCCTCTCTGGGGATCTGTGCTTGGCTCCTCTTCATATAATGCCTGCCTCCAAGCACAAACTCCCACCTGGCCCCACTGCCCCCCTGCCAGCCCCCCCAAATCAGTACTGCTTCATACTCACCATGTCATAAACATTCAGAATCACTGGTTCATTTGCCATTGTTGATTGCAGTAGAGGCTGGATTAAAACCTTTCAGTCCCTGCCAGATGTGTGTTGCTGCCCCCAGGGTATGCTTTTACCCTGAGCCAGATAGAAGGAAATGCCTCATCCTACAGTCTCCAAAGGAAGGAGCGTGGAGGGAGGAGGAAAGGAGGAAATTCTCGAGGCTGGGGGGGTAAAGTTGGTTGGAAGGAAGGCTTAGGGTGGCTTTGCTGCTTGTCTAGGGTTTACTTAACCCCTCCACAGCGTGACAGATCCGAGGTTTCTTTCTAACCCTGTAGCGCACCTCGGGGGTCTGTAGACTCATACACCGCTGTAACCAGGCACCGTCCGAGCTTGTAAATCCCGATCCACAGAAGACAAACAGGCTCCGAGCCCAAAGATAAGCCCTCTTCTGGCTCCGTGAGGGAGGCGAGTGGTAGCGTGCGTGCGTGTGTGTGTGTATCTCTCGGCGTCCTTCTCGGCAGAGCGGCGTGCTGCTACAGCAGAGGGCTGCCGGCGGTACGCAATACACCGGGGCACCGAGGCAGGTCCGGAGCCGGGCTCCGATGTCCCCTCTGCGGGCTCCGATGTCCCTTCCGCGGGCACCGATGTCCCCTCCGCGGGCACCGATGTCCCCTCCGCGGGCAGAGCCCGGCGACACCCCGCTGCCCGGTCCCGGTCCCAGCCCGCCGGCGGCCGGGAGCTGTCCGAGGTGCTGAAGCCCGGCCGGCGCTCAGGCGCTCCGGGGAGGGCTCTCCGCCCCCGGCAGGACACGGGGAAGAGGCTGTGGCAGAGGGGCTCCAGCCAGGAGCCCGGCGCTGGGAGGAGGAAGAGGAAGGGGCCGGTTGCCCCCGGGGCAGAAGGGGGATGCCGCAACCCCCATCCTGCCCGCAACCCGTGGAGTCGGAGCCGAAGTTAGAGGGCAGTTCTCCGCGGGAGATAGCGCGGGGTTACCCGGCCGCCGGAGGGAGGAAGATGCCGAGCGGGCGGTGCTTCCAGGCACGGTGCGGGGCCGGGCACCCCCAGCTGTGCGTGCTCCGCTCTCCGCCAGGGTCAGTCCTTAGTACGGGATCAGCTCGTCCCGAGCCGGGCAGCCCCTACCGACTGACGGCCGGGGGGACCTACCCCGTCCTCTACTGGCTGGATGCATCTCGGCACGGCACACGGTGGGAGGGCGGGGAAGGGACGAAGCCGCCGGGCAGGGCGAGTATGGAGTTGCACTTCTGGCAGCGGCAGGGTATGGAGTTTTCTTCTGTCCTGGAGCTACTTTACACTCGTGTTAGACGCGGGCAGCTCTGCAAACACCCCCCCTCCGACCGGGACGCGAGAGGCAATTGTAAAATCCACTGCGGTAAATTCATCTTCCTTTTGCTCCTCCTCTCCTCTCTCTTTAAAGGGAGAGCAGGGTCTGTGATGGTGCTGGGAATGGGTAGAGCTGATGGGGGGAGAAGGGGGTTCCTGCACACAGAGACTTGCAGTGGTGTGGGGATTAGCACGCTGACCTTAAGCGTTCAGACACGGCAGACTCTTTTTGGAGCAGCCCAAAAAAAAAAAAAAAAAAAAAAAAAAAAAA